>NC_041388.1:532493507-532644502 GCF_002162155.2 Triticum dicoccoides
AGATGGAGGGGGATCGAGATCGAGTGTCCATGAAATTTAAAAATATTCATGATAGTTCAAAAAGTGCCCATGAAATACAATCGAGAAATGAAGGCTACGATTTAAATACAATCGATCTTAGCTAGCTATCTGTTCACAATCTTCTTGCCCTTCTTTTTTGCAAATGGAGTTCTTCTGTGGAACGGACGTCCTTTAGGTAGGGTGGTCCTGCTTCTTCTTGTGGTGTATGCTGCTACTTCATCATCGTCGTCATGTTCGATCCTCGGGTCGCCGTACTTGTCGAAGTCTTGCTCATTGGCTACTCCATCCATTCCGATGATCTTCCTTTTGCCTCTCCTCACGACAACACGACTGGGCTTTGACGGGTCGGTAATGAAGAAGCATTGGTCCACTTGGGAAGCCAGTACCCATGGCTCATTTTTCACGGTGACGTTTGCGCCCGCGGTCTTGGATTTGTCTTCGGGTATAACCATGGTGGTGAAATACCGGTCTTCTTTTAGGACGCTCTTTGCCCATCTGACACGGAACATCGGGACCTTCTCTCCAGCGTAGCTCAGCTCCCAGATCTCCTCGATCCTTCCGTAGTATCTGTCCTTGTCGTTACCGGTGTAGGATTCCATCGTTACCCTGGAGTTCTGATAACCATCGCTCTTCATGTCCTTGGCCTCGGTGTAGAATGTGTAGCCGTTGATATCGTACGCCTCATAGGTCATCAGGTTGTGCTCGGCGCCCTGTGACAAGGCGAATATGAGTTGTTCTTCCGCGAAAGAATCCTCATGTAAAGGGTACGACAGAAGCTTCTGCTTGAACCAACGCGTGAAACATGAGTTGTGCTCTTTGAGTATATCTCCGTCCGTCCTCTGTTGGCCTCGGTCATTGTACGTCTTCTTAATAAAGGTTTTGTGCTCTACCACCCAAGGATCGACCACGTCTATGTGTTGTAGCGTGACTAGGTTTGCTCTTTCAAAGTCGGCGAGTCGACCCTCGAAGTCGACATGCATTTCGCGGCGACCCTCATGGTGACCCCATCCAGCGAGCCTGCCGAGGTGCCTGTTGACGGGCAGACCAACGGGGTTCTCGATGCCTAGATAATTCGTGCAGTAGGAGATGCACTCTTCGGTCAGAAAGCCCCTGGCTATGCTTCCCTCTGGACGTGACATGTTGCGAACGTATCCTTTGATGACACCATTCATCCTTTCGAACGGCATCATGTTGTGCAGGAACGTCGGCCCGAGTTGGATGATATCATCCACGATATGGACCAGCAGATGCACCATAACATCGAAGAATGCGGGCGGGAAGTACATCTCAAGCTCGCATAGTATCACCACAATCTCTTCCTGTAGCCTTCTGAGTTGCCTCACGCCAACAGACTTCCAAGAGATGACGTCGAAAAAGTTGCATAGGCCAAATAGCGTTTCACGGACGTGCGCGTCCATGATCCCACGGATTGCAACTGGAAGTATCTGCATCATCATCACGTGACAGTCGTGAGACTTCATCCCGCTGAACTTCTGCTTCGCTGGGTCTAGGTATCTGCTTATCTTCCCCGCGTAACCGTAAGGAAGTTTTACTCCTAGGAGGCAGGTGAAAAACTGCTCGATCTCCTCCTGACTTAGAGTAAAGCACGTGGGAGGGTAGTCATTTCCGGTCTTCTTGGCCTTTTTGCCTTTGCGACGACTTTCCGTGTCCTGTTTCGCCTCATCATCATCATCATATATAGCGTGAAGCTCCTGCCTGATGCCCATTGATTTCAAGTCTGCCCTTGCTTTCGGCCCATCTTTGGTCCTCTCTGGCATGTTGAGCAGGGTACCAAGCAGACTCTCGCACACGTTCTTCGTGATATGCATTACATCAAGGCTGTGAGGCATACGGTGGATCTTCCAGTACGGCAAGTCCCAGAAAACAGACCTCGTTTTCCATACCTTCACCAGCGGCTCTGGCGCCTTTCGCTTCTTTCCCGGCTCTGGCGCCTTTTGCTTCTTTCCCGGCAGTGGGCAATCTTTCCAATTTTTCAACAGCTCATCTATTTCCTCGCCGCTCCTCGTACGCGGGCGTCCTCGGGGTTCAGTTTCACCATCGAACAGATCCTTGCGTTTTCTCCACGGGTCATCGTCGCGAAGCCACCTTCGATGTCCCATGAACACGGTTTTCGAAGACCCAGGATCTCTATCTAGCTGGCGATACATTGTGTCATCCATGCACCTGACGCATCCAGAAAATCCGTGGACCACCTGCCCCGCGACATATCCGTAACCGAGATAGTCGTGCACCGTCGTGAGCAGCGCGGCTCTCATAGGGAAATATTCTTTCTCTGCGGCGTCCCACGTATTGGCTGGCGTTTTCCACAGCGTGTCAAGCTCCTCTTTCAGCAGCCCCAGATACAGATTGATGTCGTTCCCTGGTTGTTTCGGTCCTTCAATTAGCATACTCATGTGAATGTACTTCCTCTTCATGCACAACCAGGGGGGAAGGTTGTACATCCACACAAAAACAGGCCAGGTGCTATGTGTGCTTCTCTGGCTGCCAAACGGATTGACTCCATCAGTGCTCGCGCCCAGCACGATGTTCCTTGGATCGTTCCCAAATTCTGGGTCTTCGAAGTTCAACGCTTGCCACTGGCTCGCATCCTTAGGGTGAATCAGCATCTTGTCTTTTTTATCTATCTCTGGATCATTTGCGTCATCTTCTCGCTTCTTCTCCTCCCTATCCACGTGCCAACGTAGGAGCTTTGCTACCTTAGGGTCCGCGAAATACCGCTGCAGACGACGAGTGATCGGAAAGTACCACACCACTTTTCGAGGAGCTTTCTTCCTCTTCTTGTATCGAGTGACGCCGCACACCGGACATATGGTAGACTCCGCGTGCTCGTCCCGATAAATGATGCAATTGTTCATGCACACATGGTATTTCACGTGCGGTAAATCCAAAGGACACATGATTTTCTTCGCCTCCTCCAAAATGGTCGGGCACTTGTTCCCCTTGGGAAGACGTTCGTGCCAGAATGACATGTTCTCGTCGAAGCATGCGTCGGTCATTTTGTGTTTTACCTTCATCTCCAGTGCCATGAGCGTTACTTTCAGGCGGGTATCCTCGGGCCTGCATCCTTCATACAATGGAGTAACCGCGTCTAACTCAAGTTGATCCATCTTGTCTTTCTCTCGGGCGGCAGCTCTTGCGTTATCCGTCTGCTTGAGAAGCAGCTCTTGAATATGAGGGTCCTGCACCCAGCCCATCGATGGTCCAGCGTCGTCTGCTCCGCCGGCATCATCATCTTCATGATCATGCCCGTCGTCTGCTCTGGCATCTTCCTCATCATCATGTCCTGCATCTTCTACATGATGACTGTGTACAGCATCACCATCGTGATCATCTCCTGGGGATTCTTCGTCTTCTCGCCCGCCCGAGCCGCGGTGGTTGTCTTGCTGCCCTTCCTCATTTCTTGCCCGGCCCCCATGGACGACTTCATAGTCATCTTCATCACCTTGCCACCGATAGCCATCCATGAAACCACGCAAGAGCAGGTGGTCCCGCACCTGCCCGGATTCCGGGTCCGCAATAAGGCTCTTCAGCTTGCATCTTCGACACGGACATCTTATCTCCGTCTCGTTCTTTTGAAGCATCTCAGCCTTCGCGGACCTCAAAAACCTATTCACGATGCCTTCGGTCATCGTGCGGACCATGGTCGCCTGCGGGGTAGAGCAAAACGATATTTTAGAACCAAGAAAAAATTTGCATGACTTTCCCTAAAAATAGGACCAAAAAGAATGCTTAATGCCAAAATTCTCACCGAAACGGAAATGAATCAACATTCTGGCAAAATATTGGCAACTGTCGCATTTCAAATACCGGTACACCTCCAAACACAAACACATATGCAACACCACAAACATATGCAACACCACGAACATACATAGATCTAGCTAGGCCATAAAAAGTGCATGTGCACATTGTTGTAGGGAGAACAACATAAATATAGCTTCCCCCCTTACTTACCTATCAAAACAAGGTAATTTAACCACTTAAATTGAATGAATCTATGGTGGAAATGAGGTGAAAAAGAGGAGGCACCCGAGACAAGGAGGAGGTGGAGAGAATGAAGTGGGGAGAAAGTGAGTGTGGGTAGGAGAGGCTGTCCAAAATATCTTGTTGCTGCCCACTTACTAATGGCGCACCAACTCTAAATGCGCCATTAGTAATCCAGGTTACTAATGGCGCACCTTCTGGTGGTGCGCCATTCGTAGTTTTGCAGAAAAAACATACTAATGGCGCATTGTCCCATAGTGCGCCATTACTAGTTTAAACTAGTAATGGCGCACGGTGGAACAGTGCGCCATTAGTAGTTTTGCAAAAAAAGGAATAAAAAATATAATAGAAAAACAACATTAGTGGCGCACTTTCCGACAGGTGCGCCATTACTAGTTACAACTAGTAATGGCGCACTGTGTTTGGATGCGTCATTAGTATGTTTGGATAGGCGCACTAGTTCAAAAAAAATTTGATACTAATGGCGCACCCTGGGCCTGGTGCGCCATTAGTAGTTTCAACTCTAATGGCGTATCAGAAGGTGGTGCGCCATTAGTATATACTAATGGTGCACCGCTTGTCTGGTGCGCCATTAGTGTCAATCCCATCTATAGCCCTTTTTCTAGTAGTGTCCCTTTGTCAATCGGTACGTTACTTGCCCGAGACTCGATCGTCGGTATCCCAATACCTTGTTCAATCTCGTTGCCGGCAAGTCACTTTACTCGTACCGTAATGCATGATCCCGTGATCAACCACTTGGTCACATTGAGCTCATTATGATGATGCATTACCGAGTGGGCCCAGAGATACCTCTCCGTCATACGGAGTGACAAATCCCAGTCTCGATTCGTGCCAACCCAACAGACACTTTCGGAGATACCCGTAGTGTACCTTTATAGTCACCCAGTTACGTTGTGATGTTTGGCACACCCAAAGCACTCCTACGGTATCCGGGAGTTGCACAATCTCATGGTCTAAGGAAATTATACTTGACATTCGGAAAAGCTATAGAAAACGAACTACACGATCTTTGAGCTATGCTTAGGATTGGGTCTTGTCCATCACATCATTCTCCTAATGATGTGATCCCGTTATCAATGACATCCAATGTCCATAGTCAGGAAACCATGACTATCTTTTGATCAACGAGCTAGTCAACAAGAGGCTCACTAGGGACGTGTTGTGGTCTATGTATTCACACATGTATTACGATTTCCGGATAACACAATTATAGCATGAACAATAGACAATTATCATGAACAAGGAAATATAATAATAACCATTTTATTATTGCCTCTAGGGCATATTTCCAACAGTCTCCCACTTGCACTAGAGTCAGTAATCTATTTACATTGTGATGAATCGAACACCCATAGAGTTCTGGTGTTGATCATGTTTTGCTCTAGGGAGAGGTTTAGTCAACGGATCTGCCACATTCAGGTCCGTATGTACTTTACAAATATCTATGTCTCCATTTTGAACACTTTCACGAATGGAGTTGAAGCGACGCTTGATATGCCTGGTCTTCCTGTGGAACCTGGGCTCCTTGGCAAGGGCAATAGCTCCAGTGTTGTCACAGAAGAGAGTCATCGGGCCCGACACATTGGGAATGACTCCTAGGTCGGTAATGAACTCCTTCACCCAGATTGCTTCTTGTGCTGCCTCCGAGGCTGCCATGTACTCCGCTTCACATGTAGATCCCGCCACAACGCTTTGCTTGCAACTGCACCAGCTTACTGCCCCACCATTCAAAATATACACGTATCCGGTTTGTGACTTAGAGTCATCCAGATCTGTGTCGAAGCTAGCATCGACGTAAACCTTTACGACCAGCTCTTCGTCACCTCCATAAACGAGAAACATATCCTTAGTCCTCTTCAGGTACTTCAGGATATTCTTGACCGCTGTCCAGTGTTCCATGCCGGGATTACTTTGGTACCTTCCTACCAAACTTACGGCAAGGTTTACATCAGGTCTAGTACACAGCATAATATACATGATAGACCCTATGGCCGAGGCATAGGGGACGACACTCATCTTTTCTCTATCTTCTGCCATGGTCGGGCATTGAGCCGTGCTCAATCTCGTACCTTGCAATACAGGCAAGAACCCCTTCTTTGACTGATCCATATTGAACTTCTTCAATATCTTGTCAAGGTACGTACTCTATGAAAGACCAATGAGGCGTCTCGATCTATCTCTATAGATCTTGATGCCTAATATGTAAGCAGCTTCTCCAAGATCCTTCATTGAAAAACACTTGTTCAAGTAGGACTTTATGCTTTCCAAGAATTCTATATCATTTCCCATCAACAATATGTCATCCACAACAATATGAGAAATGCTACAGAGCTCCCACTCACTTTCTTGTAAATGCAGGCTTCTCCATAAGTCTGCGTAAACCCAAACGCTTTGATCATCTCATCAAAACGAATGTTCCAACTCCGAGATGCTTGCACCAGCCCATAGATCGAGCGTTGGAGCTTGCACACCTTGTCAGCATTCTTAGGATCGACAAAACCTTCCGTCTGCATCATATACAATTCTTCCTTAAGGAAACCATTAAGGAATGCCGTTTTGACGTCCATTTGCCATATCTCATAATCATAGAATGCGGCAATTGCTAACATGATTCGAATGGACTTCAGCTTCGCTACGGGTGAGAAAGTCTCATTGTAGTCAACCCCTTGAACTTTTCGATAACCCTTAGCGACAAGCCGAGCTTTATAGATGGTTACATTACCATCTGCGTCTGTCTTCTTCTTAAAGATCCATTTGTTTTTTATGGCTCGCCGATCATCGGGAAAGTCAGTCAAAGTCCATACTTCGTTTTCATACATGGATCCTATCTCGGATTTCATGGCTTCCAGCCATTTGTCAGAATCTGGGCCTGTCATCGCTTCCTCATAGTTCTAAGGTTCACCGTTGTCTAACAACATGATTTCCAAGACAGGGTCGCCGTACCACTCTGGTGCGGAACGTGTCCTGATGGACCTATGAAGTTCAGTAGCAACTTGATCTGAAGTTTCATGATCATCATCATTAACTTCCTCTCTAGTCGGTGCAGGCACCTCAGGAACATTTTCCTGAGTCGCGCCACTTACCGGTTCAAGAGGTAATACTTCATCAAGTTCTACTTTCCTCCCACTTATTTCTTTCGAGAGAAACTCTTTCTCTAGAAAGGATCCATTCTTGGCAACAAAGATCTTGCCTTCAGATCTAAGGTAGAAGGTATACCCAATAGTTTCTTTAGGGTATCCTATGAAGACGCATTTTTCTGACTTGGGTTCGAGCTTTTTAGGTTGAAGTTTCTTGACATAAGCATCGCATCCCCAAACTTTTAGAAACGACGGCTTAGGTTTCTTCCCAAACCATAATTCATACAGTGTCGTCTCAACGGATTTCGATGGAGCCCTATTTAAAGTGAATGCGGCAGTCTCTAAAGCATAGCCCCAAAATGACAGCGGTAGATCGGTAAGACACATCATAGATCGCACCATATCCAATAGAGGCGATTACGACGTTCGGACACACCGTTACGCTGAGGTGTTCCAGGCGGCGTGAGTTGTGAAACTATTCCACATTTCCTTAAGTGTGTGCCAAATTCGTGACTCAAGTATTCTCCCCCACGATCTGATCGCAAGAACTTGATTTTCCTGTCATGTTGATTCTCAACCTCACTCTGAAATTCCTTGAACTTTTCAAAGGTCTCAGACTTGTGTTTCATTAAGTAGACATACCCATATCTACTCAAGTCATCAGTGAGGGTGAGAACATAACGATAGCCACCGCGAGCCTCAACGCTCATTGGACCGCACACATCAGTATGTATGATTTCCAATAAGTTGGTTGCTTGCTCCATTGTTCCTGAGAACGGAGTCTTGGTCATTTTACCCATGAGGCATGGTTCGCACGTGTCAAATGATTCGTAATCAAGAGACTCCAAAAGTCCATCTGCATGGAGCTTCTTCATGCGTTTGACACCTATGTGACCAAGGCGGCAGTGCCACAAGTATGTGGGACTATCATTATCAACCTTACATCTTTTGGTATTCACACTATGAATATGTGTAACATTACGCTCGAGATTCATTAAGAATAAACCATTCACCAGCGGAGCATGACCATAAAACATATCTCTCATATAAATAGAACAACCATTATTCTCGGATTTAAATGAGTAGCCATCTCGAATTAAACGAGATCCTGATACAATGTTCATGCTCAAAGCTGGCACTAAATAACAATTATTGAGGTTTAAAACTAACCCCGTAGGTAAATGTAGAGGTAGCATGCCGACGGCCAGCACATCGACCTTGGAACCATTCCCGACGCGCATCGTCACCTCGTCCTTCGCCAGTCTCCGCTTATTCCGCAACTCCTGCTTTGAGTTACAAATGTGAGCAACCGCACCGGTATCAAATACCCAGGAGCTACTACGAGTACTGGTAAGGTACACATCAATTACATGTATATCACATATACCTTTAGTGTTGCCGGCCTTCTTGTCCGCTAAGTATTTTGGGCAGTTCCGCTTCCAGTGACCACTTCCCTTGCAATAAAAACACTCAGTCTCAGGCTTGGGTCCATTCTTTGACTTCTTCCCGACAGCTTGCTTACCGGGCGCGGCAACTCCCTTGCCGTCCTTATTGAAGTTCTTTTTACCCTTGCCTTTCTTGAACTTAGTGGTTTTATTCACCATCAACACTTGATGTTCCTTTTTTATTTCCACCTCCGCTGATTTCAGCATTGAATATACCTCAGGAATGGTCTTTTCCATCCCCTGCATATTGAAGTTCATCACAAAGCTCTTGTAGCTCGGTGGAAGCGACTGAAGGATTCTGTCAATGACCGCGTCATCCGGGAGATTAACTCCCAGCTGAGTCAAGCGGTTATGCAACCCAGACATTTTGAGTATGTGCTCACTGACATAACTGTTTTCCTCCATCTTACAACTGAAGAACTTGTCGGAGACTTCATATCTCTCGACCCGGGCATGAGCTTGGAAAACCATTTTCAGATCTTCGAACATCTCATATGCTCCGTGTCGCTCAAAACACTTTTGGAGCCCCGGTTCTAAGTTGTAAAGCATGCTGCACTGAACGAGGGAGTAATCATCAGCACGTGACTGCCAAACATTCATAACGTCTTGGTTCTCTGGGATGGGTGCGTCACCTAGCGGTGCTTCTAGGACATAATCTTTCTTGGAAGCTATGGGGATGATCCTCAGGTTCCGGACCCAGTCCATATAGTTGCTGCCATCATATTTCAGTTTGGTTTTCTCTAGGAACGCGTTGAAGTTGAGGGCAACATTAGCGTGGGCCATTTGATCTACAAGACATAGTGTAAAGATTTTAGACTAAGTTCATGATAATTAAGTTCATCTAATCAAATTATTCAATGAACTCCCACTCAAATAGACATCCCTCTAGTCATCTAAGTGAAACATGATCCGAGTCAACTAGGCCGTGTCCGATCATCACGTGAGACGGACTAGTCAACATCGGTGAACATCTTCATGTTGATCGTATCTTCTACACGACTCATGCTCGACCTTTCGGTCTTCCGTGTTCCGAGGCCATGTCTGTACATGCTAGGCTCGTCAAGTCAACCTAAGTGTATTGCATGTGTAAATCTGGCTTACACCCGTTGTATTCGAACGTTAAAATCTATCACACCCGATCATCACGTCGTGCTTCGAAACAACGAACCTTCGCAATGGTGCACAGTTAGGGGGAACACTTTCTTGAAATTATTACGAGGGATCATCTTATTTAAGCTACCGTCGTTCTAAGCAAATAAGATGTAAAACATGATAAACAACACATGCAATCAAATAGTGCCATGATATGGCCAATATCATTTGCTCCTTTTGATCTCCATCTTCGGGGCTCCATGATCATCGTTGTCACCGGCATGACACCATGATCTCCATCATCATGTCTTCTTGAAGTTGTCTCGTCATCTATTACTTCTACTACTATGGCTAACGCTTTAGCAATAAAGTAAAGTAATTACATGACGTTTATGTTAACACGCAGGTCATAAATAAATTAAGATAAATCCTATGGCTCCTACCGGTTGTCATACTCATCGACATGCAAGTCGTGATTCCTATTACAAGAACATGATCAATCTCATATATCAGATATATCATTCATCACATCCTTTTGGCCATATCACATCACACGGCACATGCTGCAAAAACAAGTTAGACGTCCTCTAATTGTTGTTGCAAGTTTTTACGTGGCTGCTATAGGTTTCTAGCAAGAGCGTTTCTTACCTACGCCAAAACCACAACATGATATGCCAATTTCTATTTACCCTTCATAAGGACCCTTTTCATCGAATCCGATCCGACTAAAGTGGGAGAGACAGACACCCGCCAGCCACCTTATGCAACTAGTGCATGTCAATCGGTGGAACGAGTCTCACGTAAGCGTACGTGTAAGGTCGGTCTGGGCCGCTTCATCCCACGATGCCGCCGAATCAAGATAAGACTAGTAACGGCAAGTAAATTGACAATATCGACGCCCACAACTGCTTTGTGTTCTACTCGTGCATAGAAACTACGCATAAACCTGGCTCTGATACCACTATTGGGGAACGTAGCAGAATTTTAAAATTTTCTACGCATCACCAAGATCAATCTATGGAGTCATCTAGCAACGAGGGAGAGGGGAGTGCATCTACATACCCTTATAGATCGTGAGCGGAAGTGTTCAAGAGAACGGGGTTGATGGAGTCGTACTTGTCGTGATCCAAATCACCGATGACCTAGCGCCGAACGGACGGCACCTCCGCGTTCAACACACGTACGGTTAGGAAGATGTCTCCTCCAACTTGATCTAGCAAGGGGGAAGGAGAGGTTGATGGAGATCCAGCAGCACGACGGCGTGGTGGTGGAAGCAACGGTGATCTCGGCAGGGCTTCGCCAAGCTCAGGGAGAGGGAGAAGTGTCACAGGAGGGAGAGGGAGGCGCCAGGGGCTAGGGTGCAGTTGCCCTCCCTCCCCCCACTATATATAGGACCCCTAGGGGGGCGCCGGCCCTTGGAGATGCAATCTCCAAGGGGGCGGCGGCCAAGGGGGGTGGAGTGCCCCCCAAGCCAAGTGGGGCGCCCTGGTTCCCCTCCCACTTCAGCCCATGGGGCCCTCCGGGATAGGTGGCCCCACCCGGTGGACCCCCGGGACCCTTCTCGTGGTCCGGTACAATACCGATTACCCCCGAAACTTTCGCGACGGCCGAAACTTGACTTCCTATATATAAATCTTCACCTCCGGACCATTCCGGAACTCCTCGTGACGTCCGGGATCTCATCCGGGACTCTGAACAACTTTCGGGTTACCGTATACTAATATCTCAACAACCCTAGCGCCACCGAACCTTAAGTGTGTAGACCCTACGGGTTCGGGAGACACGCAGACATGACCGAGACGACTCTTCGGTCAATAACCAACATCGGGATCTGGATACCCATGTTGGCTCCCACATGCTCCTCGATGATCTCATCGGATGAACCACGATGTCGAGGATTCAATCAATCCTGTATACAATTCCCTTTGTCAGTCGGTACGTTACTTGCCCGAGACTCGATCGTCGGTATCCCAATACCTTGTTCAATCTCGTTGCCGGCAAGTCACTTTACTCGTACCGTAATGCATGATCCCGTGATCAACCACTTGGTCACATTGAGCTCATTATGATGATGCATTACCGAGTGGGCCCAGAGATACCTCTCCGTCATACGGAGTGACAAATCCCAGTCTCGATTCGTGCCAACCCAACAGACACTTTCGAAGATACCCGTAGTGTACCTTTATAGTCACCCAGTTACGTTGTGACATTTGGCACACCCGAACACTCCTACGGTATCCGAGAGTTGCACAATCTCATGTGAAAGATCATGGATGTCGCCTAGAGGGGGGGTGAATAGGCGCTTTTAAAATAATTACGGTTTAGGCTTGAACAAATGCGGAATAAACCTAGCGGTTAATTTGTCAAGCACAAAACCTACAACAACTAGGCTCACCTATGTGCACCAACAACTTAAGCTAAGCAAGACAAACTACTAGGTGATAGCAAGATATATGACAAGAAATAATATGGCTATCACAAGGTAAAGCGCATAAGTAAAGATCTCGGGTAAGAGATAACCGAGGCACGCGGAGACGACGATGTATCCCGAAGTTCACACCCTTGCGGATGCTAATCTCCGTTTGAAGCGGTGTGGAGGCACAATGCTCCCCAAGAAGCCACTAGGGCCACCGTAATCTCCTCACGCCCTCGCACAATGCAAGATGTCGTGATTCCACTAAGGGACCCTTGAGGGCGGTCACCGAACCCGTACAAATGGCAACCCTTGGGGGCGGTCACCGAACCCGTACACTTTGGCAACCCTTGGGGGCGGTCACCGGTACCCGTCAAATTGCTCGGGGCGATCTCCACAACCTAATTGGAGACCCCGACGCTTTCCCGGAGCTTTACACCACAATGTTAAGCTCCGAACACCACCAACCGTCTAGGGCGCCAAGGCACCCAAGAGGAACAAGCTCTAGGGTGCCGAAACACCCAAGAGTAATAAGCTTCTCAAACTTCACTTCCACGTATCACCGTGGAGAACTCAAACCGATGCACCAAATGCAATTGCAAGGGCACAAGGAGTGCCCAAGTCCTTCTCTCCCAATCCCACCAAAGCAACTAATGCTAGGGAAGAGAATGAGAGGAAGAACGAAAGAAGAACACGAAGAACTCCAAGATATAGATCCAAGGGGTTCCCCTCACTTAGAGGAGAAAGTGATTGGTGGAAACGTGGATCTAGATCTCCTCTCTCTTTTCCCTCAAGAACTAGCAAGAATCATTGGAGGGATTGAGAGTTAGCAAGATCTAAGAAGGTCAACAATGGGGGAAGAACACGAGCTAAAAGGATAAGGTTCAATGGGGAAGAAGACCCCCTTTTATAGGTGGGGAAAAATCCAACCGTTATGCTCACAGCCCGCACAGAGCGGTACTACCGCTCCAAGGAGCGGTACTACCGCTAGGGCGGTAGTACCCCTTTGAAAAACAACAACGAGGAGGCAAAAGGCCAGTAGAACCGCCGGAGCGGTACTACCGCTCGTCCTCACGGTACTACCGCTAGGGATCGCGGTACTACCGCAAAGGGTAGCGGTACTACTGCTAGCGAGCAGTACTAAAAAATACATCCGGGCCTACCACCGCAGGACTTGGGACGAGTTTTTGGTCCGGAGCGGTACTACCGCTGTAGGAGCCGCGGTAGTACCGCTCTGGAGCGGTAGTAAAAAATTACATCCGCTCCAATTCGCGGTAGTACCGCTGGAGCCTTTTCAGAACACCAAAACTGTCACAACTTTTGCAAACGGACTCCGAATTCGATGAAACCAAGTTTGTTAGAAAGCTAGCGACAATGGATAACACAATCTTGATAGAAATACCAATAAGAAGCAAATGAGAAAAGGCCCAAAAGAAAATGGTGAGAACCATTCCTCGTATAATACCGGTAAAACCTCCAACACCGAAAACATCATAGAAGACGCATGCAAACTCCGTTTTTGATGAACTCAAGCTTGTCATTAAGATGACCATAAGCTCTAAGACTCATAAAGAGAACCAAACAAGAACCAAGAAACATGATGCAAGGATGCAATGGTTTGAGCTCTCTACTAACGATACGATCAAGCCACCAACTTGAGAGCCCCCCTTGATAGTACGGCAAACGATCCTATAACCCGGTCTCCCAACTACCACCACGAGACCGATAAAATAGAAAGCCTATCAAGGGCAAACCTTTGCCTTGCACATGGTCCACTTGAGCTAGATGATGACGATCTTGACTCCCTCAAGTTGGACCACCTTTCTTGATTGTGTTGGCTCGATGAAGACTGATGATTGCTCCCCCATACTCCACTATGGGTGAGCCACTCTTCGGCACATCTTCACAAGTCCATTGACACCACAATGGATGGCAAGCTTCAAGAACTTGATCTCTTCGTGGTACTCCACCTGAACTTGCACACGGCAATCTTGATGACGATCACCACTTGATGTCATCCTTTCCATGGGTTGTATGATATCTTCCTCTTGACGCAAGCCCATGGACACGTACCTAACCCCACATAGAACTCTCACATAGACCATGGGTTAGTACACAAAGTGCAATGGACAATGCTTACTATACCATGGGATCACTTGATCCCTCTCGGTACATCTTTTACGCTTTGTGAGTTGATCAACTTGATTCACTCTTGACATAGTCTTGATCAACCTTGAATATTTCCAACCCTCTTCGTTTGGCTGATGTCATGAAGGTAAACATGAATGATCGCACAATCTTCTTCTTCAAGACATGCTTGCAATAAGCTCAACACTCACATGACCAATCTTTGGATAATTCTTTAATAGCACCTTGGTCAATACATAAACTCCTTGAAACCAACACATGGACTTCAAGAAATGCCTATGGACAAATCCTTCAAATATAACTCAATGCAACCATTAGTCCATAGAGAATGTCATAAATTATCAAAACCACACATGGGGGCACCCCATGTCCTTTCAGTCTCCCCCATTTTGGTAATTGATGACAATCACTTTCAAGAGAGTTTATATAAGGAATTATGCATCACCATGCTATGCAACAACCAATAATGCATGCGTAGGAGATGTGTATGCTTAGGAACAAACCAAAGCCAGAAGAGACAACTCTCTAAACTTCTTCACAAAACTCTCTGAAACTTCTCCCCCATTGGCATCGATTGCAAAAATGGGCTAAAAGCTTAGAAGGCCAATATAAAATGTGTTCCTCCATAAATTGTGTATTTCTCAACAACAGAGTGGAATGCAATAGACATATCCAACGGTAAATACTTGGAGGAAGACAAACTATATTGAGGCCCAAAGATTGCAAAAGGAAGATATGCCACAAAGACATAATCAAAGAGAGAAACAAGCAATCAAGCAATCAAAAGATACCAATTGAAGCAAGCTATCAAAAGATACCAATTGAACCAACTAGGCCAATGATCCTATGAGCCACATGAATAAAGGATATTATGATAAGAGCGGAGCAGTGTTCTAAACAAACTAGAGAAGCTCCCCATGATTTGTCCACATCAAGAATTTTTGTATTTGGATACAAAGTGCACAAAATAGGATCATAGCTCCCCCAAAATCAATAGAAACTTGCAACAAGTGCAAGAGGGCATATAGGAAACTAAGCCTGGTACTTGCAATAAACACATGGTTGAGCAACAAGTAAGAGAGGCAACTTAAGAGTGGCTCAACCAAAAAGATGTGTGTGAGTCAAGGCAATGCACTTGAGATGACTAATGTACAGAAGAGCATTAAGCATCAATAAAGTCTTCAAAGAATGAGGCACACGGTGCAAGGCCTATCATTCCCACACACAACTAGCAAATGGGTTCACAAGCTTACTAATAAGCATATAGAGAACCTATGCTTGTGACAACCCGTGGTGAAGATAGAAGATGAAAGGCACATCAAGACGAGGGATGCCAATTAAGATGGCAAAAACCTCGTAAAGATAAGCATGAGGAAAATAATCTTCACCACACAAGAGTGCATCTAGATGCAACGATAGAAAACATGCACTCAAGGCAAAAGCTTTCACGGAGCCACCAAAGAAATAACATAAGAAAGACAAGGTGGACGTGAAAGAAAGGATATCATCTAGATATGCAACTTCTCTCAAGTGTATAAGATTCTAGGTAGACGAAATCATGATGATATATATATATCTACAAAGAAGGATGTACACCCAAAGTAGTTACAACACGAAGGAACAAGATATCTAAAAGGAAGTCATACATATACCAATAAGATATTTGCTTGAGAGCATAGCACATGACTAGATATGGTCTTATTGTATATAAATGAATTCCAACCACACGAACATCAAAGACATCACAACTAGCAACAAGACATCATTGTTGGGATGCTTTGAGAAAGGAAACAAGTATCACAAGAAAGAATGGATAACATGCCATGATACAACCTACACAAGGTTGATGCAAGAAATGTGTGCATGAAGTATATGAAGATACTTGTTACCGAGATAACATTGGAAGGATGTAGTAGATACCAATTGAAGGTACAAAGTAGTCCATTGATCATCCTAGCTTGACTCCAATAAGAACATGGTGACAACACCTTCCTTGTGAGTGAGCCGAGCATCCAATGCATCTCCACTTGTTCCTAGAACAACAACACAAACAAAATGGTACCCAAACTCATTGGGACCAAAGAGTTAGAGAACCAACAACACATAGGACAAACTCCACATAAATATGTGCATATAGATATGAAAATGAATTTCATGCACATCTCATCCAATTTGAGACTTGGTGGAGTTCCCCCTATATATTGGGTCAAAGAAAGAAAACATGCCAAAGAAACTACAAGAAGTAAATATGCATGATCAAGACTTTCCAGAACCGAGACCAAAAGACAAAGAAATACCAAGCGAAGAAAAGATACCAAATGAATAAATCATCACTTGGAGGATATCCATAAAAGATACATCAAGGAATGAGATATCCATTGATACACTCAAAAAGAAGGATGTCAAACTCCCAAAAGAGAGAATGGTTCCAAACAAACCAAGCCCTTCCACAAAGTTTCATGATGGCACAAAGCACCAAAAAGAAATGGCTTGCCTTCCACAAACACACACTTGATAAGGATCACAAGATGAGTGTTTTATAGAGAATAGGATAGCTCCCCAAAGACTAGTGCATTATAGAGAATTTGCATTTGAATACAAAATGCACGAGGTGGGATCACCACTTTCACTATATCTAGAAAACACTAGACAAGGTCAAGAAATTAACAAGATCCACAAGTGGTATGGAATACAATGGGAGTTGACACAATCCTAGGCAAGAGATAAATCAAATAAAAGCAAAGGCCAATGTAAAGATGATCAATAATTTCTACCACACATAAGTGAGTACCAATTGTCAAAAGACAAGAAGTATTTGGAAATAATTCCCGGTGGTAGATAACAAGGATATCCAACATCATCTTCACACCAAACAAAAAGCAAATTGCAACTTGTAGAGCTAACATGCCACCTAGGAACAAGATAATTTACAATATCAATTCTAGGTGTCAATATCTCAAATTTACACATTTTCTAGGCTAGTAATATACACATAGCATATTACTCCCCCATAATGTGATACCAATTAAAGATAAACAAGGGGCAAAATAACGATCCAACACGAGATAATTAATGGACAATATAGAATTTGAATTTCTCATGAGAAGACATACCACATAGTGACTAGATAATCTTGAAATATCAATACTAGATGGTATTACTCATGTACACACATATATAGGATTGTGAGGTGCACAAAGCACATCGCTCCGCCATAATGGGATATTCCATTAATCTCTCACAAGAGCCAATTAAGAAAAGAACAAGATGCAAAAGGCTCAATGCATGACACACACGTACATGATGTGCAAACCAACACACACATACTTGATTGCTCAAGATAATCAAGTTGGAAGCACAACATATACAAACACATGCAAGGAACAAAACCAAACATGCAAAGGGGGTAAGTAACTATCAATGTAAACACTTTAAGCACGAGTTACCGCATGGAGAAACATTGGATATAAGATAGAAACTTGATAATTCGAATAACTTGGCTTGAGACAATTAGAATGATGAAGTCCCCTTAATTCTTCATAAAGTAGCCAAGTCTCCAATGCCCTCCAACAACACCTATTGATCAAGTTTGAGCTTGTTGGTCCCCAACCAAGTTGGGTCCTAAGAGGTTAGTCACAATAGGCTTGGGTACCCAAATGGTTCTCTTCTTGACACCACTTTGAGTACCAACAACTTTGGCAAACACATTGCCAACCTTATCCTTCCCAAGAGAATAGATATCATCAATAATAATTGGGTTGGATAAGTTACCACTAGTGCATGAAGAGGCGAGGTGACTTTTCTCACGACATAAGTAGCAACGTCTACTCTTCACTTTCTTCTCACTTGATTTCTCAACTTGAGAAGCATTAGCTTGAGGATTCTTGGGAAGAGGACTTTCTTCAACTTGTGGTTGAGCATGAGATCGAACTTGTGGCCGCTTCCCTTGTTGCTTGTCACTAATGGCCTTCTTCTTTAATGGGCAAGATCTAACATGATGCCCTTCTACTTTGCACTTCAAGCAAACAATCTTGGCCGAATTCTTGACTTGTTCTTGGCCCTTCTTTTTGTTCATCTTGGACTTCTTCTTCTTCTTGGAGTTGAATCCAAGTCCACCTTTGTCATTGGGGGATTTTTGCACACTCAAGATATTGTTGAGTATGAATTTCCCTTCATGACTCTTTTCCAAGTCTTTCTTCAAAGAAGTGACTTGGGCCTTGAACTCTTTGATTTCCTCTACATGGTTAGTCTCAACACAAGTACTAGAGGAAGTATAAGCTTCATTGTTAGAGCAACAAGGCAAGGAAAGCAATTCATCACAAGATGTACCAACATTGTGAGTAGAAGAATTACAAGGACTAGCACATGGCAACATAGCATTTTGACTAGAAGTAGTGCTAGTATCCACATGAGGCTCACTAGATGTTACCTTAGCAATCATGGCCTCATGAGCTATCTTTAGCACATTATGGGATACTAGAAGATCATCATGAGAGCTTGAGAGCTTTTCATGACTTTCTTCCAATTTCCCATAATTGCTAGATAGCAACTGAAGTTGAGCCCGTAGCTCAACATTCTCCTTCAAAATGGATGCTTCACAAGTAATAGAGTTAGTAGCACAAGCATCATCATTAATAACAATAGGAGAGGACACCTTGGCAAGCTCTTTTAAGTAAGAAGCTTCAAGTTGAGCATGAAACTCGGTGAGTTTGATGAGCTCACCCTTCATGACCCTTGAGCCATTTTCGAGGTGCTCAAAATCCTCAAGGAGTCTAGCATGAGCAACTTCAAGCTTAGCATTTTTAGTTTTGAAATCATTGGCCACCTCGAGTGCTCTATCATGAGATTCCTTTATTCTAGATAATTCTAGAGCAAAGGTCTCCTCAAGAGATTCGGATGTGGTTTGTTCATGTTCAAGAGCTTGAGATAGCTCCGCGATCTCATTTGCGTAATCACGCTCATGAGCTTCCATTTTCTAATGGTGACCTCATGCTCCTCTAGATGAGATTCCAACTCCTCAGTGTATTTCTTGCCTTCAATGGCAATAGACATGATTTCCATGAATTTGGAACGAGCAAGTTTATTTTTGCGAAGAGCTTTAAAAATCATTTCCCCCTTAATTTTTAAGGAGGCAACATTATCATTCTCTTCATCATAATCAACATCATCATCACTCTTGCCATCATCACAAGATATATTGGGATTCAAAGTGGGAGATACCTTTGAATCCTTGGCCATAAGGCAAAATGCAATAGATGATGATGTAGGATCCGTTGATGCACCATTCAAGACCACATCTTGTTCCATGGGGTGTTGGGTTTCCTCTACATTGTTAGCACAACAATTTGAGGACATATATGCATTTTTATCATGGCAACAAGACATTGTAAACATATCATCATGAGATTTAGTCAAGCAATTTCTACATGATATGCAAGAACTATCAACACAAGCATGTGAAACATTTGGAGTGCTCGATGTTTTAAAGCCCAAAGAAGGAGCATTGCAATAAGATAGTGATGAAGGATCATCCACAATAAACATACTATCATCATTGCAATGACCAACACTACTCACCATATCATTACCTTGTGGCAAACCACATGTAGGTGAAGTAGAAGAAGTTGAGAAGACTATATGGCCGGATGTGGAGGGAGAACAATCATCCCCACAAAACTGGGACACGCCATATTTATCTTGAAGCTTTGTCCACAACTCATGAGCATCCCAGAACGGCATGAGTTGAAATATAACTACATTGCTCAAAGCGTCGAAAAGCATATTAGAAGCTTGAGCATTGACATAAGAGTTTTTCTCATCCTATAAAGATAATCTTTGGGGATCCTTTGGAGGAGAAAAACCCATATCTACAATTCGCTCTAAATTTGGGTCCATGACCCTAAAGAGAGTAAGCATGCGAATTACCCTAACATCAAAATTTGTGCCATCGAAACTAAGAGTGTCAGAATCCTAAACCCCTAGTCGACATCCTTACTCTCTAGGCGGTTAAGCCCTATAAAGAGAGACGAGACTCTGATACCAATTGAAAGATCGTGGATGTCGCCTAGAGGGGGGGGTGAATAGGCGCTTTTAAAATAAGTACGGTTTAGGCTTGAACAAATGCGGAATAAACCTAGCGGTTAATTTGTCAAGCACAAAACCTACAACAACTAGGATCACCTATGTGCACCAACAACTTAAGCTAAGCAAGACAAACTACTAGGTGATAGCAAGATATATGACAAGAAACAATACGGCTATCACAAAGTAAAGTGCATAAGTAAAGGGCTCGGGTAAGAGATAACCGAGGCACGCGGAGACGATGATGTATCCCGAAGTTCACACCCTTGCGGATGCTAATCTCCGTTTGGAGCGGTGTGGAGGCACAATGCTTCCCAAGAAGCCACTAGGGCCACCGTAATCTCCTCATGCCCTCGCACAATGCAAGATGCCGTGATTCCACTAAGGGACCCTTGAGGGCAGTTGTCGGTATCAAAACCAGCGGATCTCGGGTAGGGGGTCCCGAACAGTGCGTCTAGGCCGGATGGTAACAGGAGGCAAGGGACACGAAGTTTTACCCAGGTTCGGGCCCTCTCGATGGAGGTAAAACCCTACGTCCTGCTTGATTAATATTGATGATATGGGTAGTACAAGAGTAGATCTACCACGAGATCAGAGAGGCTAAACCCTAGAAGCTAGCCTATGGTATGATTGTTGATGTGTATGTTGTCCTACGGACTAAAACCCTCTGGTTTATATAGACACCGGAGAGGGTTAGGGTTACATAGAGTCAGTTACAATGGTAGGAGATCTGAACATCCGTATCGCCAAGCTTGCCTTCCATGCCAAGGAAAGTCCCTTCCGGACACGGGACGGAGTCTTCAATCTTGTATCTTCATAGTCCACGAGTCCGGCTGAAGGTATAGTTCGGCTATCCGAACACCCCCTAATCCAGGGCTCCCTCAGTAGCCCCTGAACCAGGCTTCAATGACGACGAGTCCAGCACGCAGATTGTCTTCGGCATTGCAAGGCGGGTTCCTCCTCCAAGTACTTCATAGAAGATTTTGAACACAAAGATAGTGTCCGGCTCTGCAAAATAAGTTTCCACATATTGCCATAGAGAGAATAATATTTACACAAACCTAATCTGCTGACGTACTCCGTAGTGTGACATCACACCACGGGCAAGCTTTTATTCGAACCATTTTACTGTCCCATCTTAGTGCGTTATGCGAGGCGGTTTCCTTGGCATGTCTTGTTAAAGTAGAGATCGTGTCCCCTTATTCCGGGATTCTCATCAATACGGGCATGGGTAACCCAACCGCACCATTGATTACGGCGCTTGGAGATAAGCGAGTTTTACCAGGCTGGTGGGGACACGTAGTTGTGTCCACCCATATAAGGGGATAAGGATCCACCTTTTCACCCACGCCTTCTTCCTCCTTTGCCTATCCATTCTTGCGCACTCGAGCTCCAGCGCCCAAGTCCGCACTACCACCTCAACCTTCTCCAGTCATGTCCGGAGCGGGAGGCAAGTGGATGGTCTCCTCCTTCATGGAGGGACACATCAAAAAGCTGAGGAAGGCCGGATATCTGGCTAGCGACATCGCGCACCGGCTTCCCGAAAAGGGGCAGCTCATCCCCACTCCTAGGCCCCATGAGAGGGTGGTATTCCTCCGCGGACTGGGCTTCCCTCTGCATCCATTTGTCCGGGGGCTCATGTTCTACTACGGCCTGGATTTCCATGATCTGGCCCCGAACTTCATTCTCAACATCTCGGCGTTCATCGTCGTGTGCGAGGTGTTCCTCTGCATCCGCCCCCATTTCGGCCTATGGCTTAAGACTTTCAACGTCAAGCCAAAGATGGTGCGCGGCAGCCAGGCGGAGTGCGGCGGTGCCATGGTTGGCAAGATGGCCAACGTCCTGTGGCTCGAGGGCTCCTTTGTGGAGACCCTGAAGGGGTGGCAATCATGGTGGTTTTACGTCACCGAGCCGCGCGATGCCAAATGGGTCGCACCCCCTGTGTTTCGATCTGGCCCCCCTACGCGGCTCACCTCCTGGAAGGAGACAGGCCTGTCTTGGGGTAAAAAAGGAGAGCTGACCGGACTCCAAACATGCATCCAAACCCTGGTGGACAAGAAGCTCAAGCTTGTCAACGTAGTCCAGGTTATGCTCATCCGCCTGATCCTCCCGTGTAAACGACGGGCCTTCAATCTGTGGGAGTTCGACCCGACGCAGCATCAAACTCTAAACAGGCTCTTCGACACGACATACGAAGATGCCTGGAGGATGCTTTTCAAGGGCGCCGAGGCTCCCGCATCCGAGGATCGTGGATTCAGCACGTAGCGTCATGCGCTCGCGGTAAGCTGTTTTTTCCTTTTACAGGGTATCAGTTTCCATAGTTTGACTCTATGCGGGATCTAAACTCCCTTACCTTTGACAGGATTGGTAGGTGACGTCCGGACAGATCAACTGTCCGGCTCCTTTGCCCGAAGGCCCAGCGGACGCTCACTTGGCGAAGCTGCTGGTTCCGGCACCCTATGTGGTGCCGGAGAAGAAGGTCAAGAAGAAGGCCACGGGGACTCGGAAGAGTGTCCGACGCCCGGAGGTGTTGGATTCATCATCCGACGAATCCAAGACGCACTCCTCCCGTGAAGACGAGGAGGAGGAAGAAGAGACCCCTCCCCCTCCAGCGGGGGGAGGGAAGAAAAGGAAGGCTGCTCTCTCTGAGGAGGCCGGAGGGTCCAAGAAGGGGAAAACCCTTCCTCCGGACTACTCCGCCGACACCGACGACGACGGAGATGAGTGGCAGCCCAGGGCCAAGCCCCTGGCAAAATCGTAAGTATCCGGATACCAGAGTAATTCATAGTATTCGTTTATTGCACAGCTTTCCCTTATATCGGATATGCTTATGCAGCCCACCCAAAATCGGCTCGACGCATCGTCAAGCGGCTCATTGGACTCGTCGGAGGTGAACTCGCTTCCGACGGCTTCCTCCCCCCGCCCTACGGATGACACCGAGGTGTTGTCCCAACAGGTTCCAAGCAGGGAGGAGGTGGTCCTGGAGGCGCCGCAAGGCGACCTCTCGGACTCCAGGAGTAAAGGGGATGAAACCCCCCAGGGCTCCAAGTCCGGCTCTAGGCCGGACACCGCTCCGGAACCTTCAAAGGTTCCAGAGTCCGGCGGGGGACCTCCTTCCAAGAGGAGCAAGTCCACCGTGCCGGCGGCCTTCGTCCAACCGGAGGCACCGGACAATATGCTGGAGGTGCTCCAAGGCGCCTCCATCGACGAGGAGCACCGCGCTATTATGAGTGCGGTGGTCCAGAAGGTTCAGTCCGCAAAAAACTGACTGACTGAAGCTTGTACTAGCCTTTTGACAAGCTTCGAGGTAAGTAAAGAAAGTGTAAATAATAGTACCGCATAGACAGTAGCCCCTGATGCTCTGTTTGGCGTTCGGGAAGAAAAGTCGAATAGAGGATCAAATAGAATGCGCAGGAGTCTAACAAAAATGCGTCAATATGCATGTGCAGGCTACCCTGCTTGCATCCGCCGCACTGATTGCGGAAGTGGACACGCTAAAGCAGGACCTCGAAAGGTCCAAGCAAGAGCTCGAGCGTGCCAAGAAGCAGCTCGAGGACAATGAAGGTAAGAAATACCTTGTTAAATATATATATATATATAAAAGGTGCAATTGCAAAAAATGACAGGATTATCGTGGCTATTGTAGGGGCCACGTCTGAGGTGGCGACCCTTAAGCAAGCGCTGGACGAGGCCGAGAAGAATTCGGCCTCGGAGCGCACCGAGCGGGAGAAGTATGAGGCCGAGGTTGGCAAGGTGCAGCAAGAGCTCCAGGCTCTCATGGAAAACATGAGAGTTTGGAGCATGACTCGAAGACGCAAGCATCCGAGCTTGCGGTGGCTATTGAAAATGCCAAATCTGCCAAGGCCGGATCCCAGAAGACCCTCCAGGAGTTGGATGAGGTGAAGAAGATAGCGGTGGGTAAGGCATTCTTTATGCAAAGTAAACACGTAAACGTGAGTTACTTGATACTTACCCGAATCCGGAGCTCTCCAGGGGCATTTGCAGATCTTCCCCGGAGTGTATCCGATGCTGCCGCATTCTATCGAGCCGAGGAGGGCAGCTCGATGGAGAAGGTGTTTTGGTCTCAGTATGCTGAGGCTGGACACCCCGTGCCCCTGAGCGACCAGCTGAAGCAACTGGTCGAGCTCCACAAGGAGGCCGAATAGGCCATGAAGGGCCTCCTAGTTCGGCTGTGGCCTGGAGAGGCTCTGCCTGGGAGCTATTTTGGGCTGGTGCGGCGGCTGGTGGAGGCATGTCCAAGGCTCGAAGTCATCAAGCGCTCCGTCTGTATTGAAGGTGCCCGTAGGGCCTTTGCCCGTGCTAAGGTGCACTGGGGCAAGCTGGATGCGGAGAAGCTTGTGAAGGACGGGCCACCAGCGGGGAAAGAGCATCGCAAGCCCGAAAAATACTATAAGGATGTTCTGAAGGGTGCCCGCCTTGTGGCGGATGAATGTACTAGGGATGTAATTTTTGAGTAAAACTCGCTCATGTTTGTCCTGTGCGCTGAAAACTTGTTCATATGCGCTGAGCAATGCTGCTTGAATTTAAAATATTACCTTCTGTGTGGTTGTTTATCAATACTGAGAGATGGCGAGTCGTCGGCTTCTGCCCCCTTGCCGCTAGTGCTGGGGTGTTCGGGGATAAACCTGGGCGCTCTTTTTCCCATATTTGGGTCCTTCGAGGGAGGCGCTTAGCCCAACGAACGAGGCAATCGGACTATAATGCGTGAACACTCTCACTTAGCCATAGAATTCTATAATTTTAAATTTCGGCGAAGCCCCTAGTATTCGGAAGACCGAGTTCGGGGCGCTATCCACGCCTTGGCCGGACAGAGCCGACTCCTCGCCCTAAGCGGCATAAGTCTTTAGGGACTCAAAAAAACCTCTCGAACAGCGACCAACTCTCGCTTCATCATGACAGTCAGTTTTAGCTTTCTCCACTGAGGTGCTCGACCCAGCTCAACCGGGGCACAATCGCAGTGGTTCTCCTAGTGCTACCTTAGCCGATATAGCGGAACGTAAGGCACCAAAACATAGGAGCCGGGCAAACCCAACTATTGAACCAAGACATGATTCGGAGCCGATGCATATAGTGTTATAAGTTCAGGGTGCCGCACTTGTGAAAGTGTTCGGACTTCTCACACCATATTGAGGGGTGCTAAAAGCCCCTGGCGTATTTTGGCCATACCAAGTTGTACGGATGCAACATGTCGTTAAGGAACATTTATTTATAAAAAGATAATGCAAAAAATAGACAAAAGCTATGCATTGTTTATTAAAAATAGTTGCGATCAAAGCAGAACGATACAAGTAATGCGATAAAAGAAAAGTTGGACTATTTAACATGTCTGCTCCAGGGGCAAGCTGCGGAATAGTATGCGGAACGGGTATACTGCTCGTAATAGAGACCACCTGGGAGTTTCGTAGTGCGGCGTGGCTTGTCTGCTTCCCTGGTTCTTGCATCGTTTGTGCGGTAATTGAACTGCCGAACAGGCCTTCCGAAGGATGAAGTCCTGAAAGTAAGAGAAAATTAAAAAATCGGCAGCCCCTGGTACGGTTTAAGCCGTGTATTGGGCGTGCTGTGATGGTGCCCCTCCCCCTGTCCCCATGGTATCTCTAGAGCGTAGTTATGTACGCGAAGTACTGGCGTCGCCTTTTTGCGAGGGTTGGGGTTGGGGCCGCATTGCTACGCCTGCTGGGATCGTGCTAGGAGGTCTTGTTGTAGGTTACTCCGAGCGTGCTTGACGGCGTCTGGTTGTTTAGTGGTCGGACTGGAGAACTGCTTGGAGAGGCTGCTTTGAACTTCCGCTGCAAGGGCCGCCGTGTGCTCCTCCGTTCGGAGGGAGCGTTCGGTGTTTCCATTGACCGTAATTACTCCTCGAGGGCCTGGCATCTTGAGCTTAAGGTATGCGTAATGCGGTACCGCATTGAACTTAGCGAATGCGGTTCGCCCGAGCAGTGCGTGATAGCCACTGCGAAACGGGACTATGTCGAAGATTAACTCCTCGCTTCAGAAATTATCCGGAGATCCAAAGACCACTTCAAGTATGACTGAGCCTGTGCAGTTGGCCTCTACACCTGGTATTACGCCTTTAAAGGTCCTTTTGGTGGGCTTAATCCTCGAGGGATCTATGCCCATTTTCCGCACTGTATCCTGGTAAAGCAGGTTCAGACTGCTGCCGCCGTCCATAAGGACTCTAGTGAGATGAAATCCGTCAATAATTGGGTCTAGAACTATTGCGGCGAATCCGCCATGACGGATGCTAGTGGGATGGTCCCTTCGATCAAAGGTGATCGGGCAGGTGGACCATGGGTTGAACTTTGGGGCGACTGGCTCTACCGCGTATACGTCCCTTAACGCATGCTTCCGCTCCCTTTTGGGGACATGGGTTGCATATATCATGTTCACCGTCCGCACTTGTGGGGGAAAGCCCTTCTGTCCACTGTTGTTCAGCGGCCGGGGCTCCTCGTCGTCATCGCTATGCAGCCTCTTGTCTTCATTGTCGGTGCTTAACTTGCTTGCCTGCTTGAACACCCAACAATCCCTGTTGGTGTGATTGGCCGGCTTTTCGGGGGTGCCATGTATTTGGCACAAGCGGTCGAGTATTCGGTCCAAGCTGGACGGGCCCCTAGGATTCCTTTTGAATGGCTTTTTCCGCTGACCAGATTTAGAGCCTCTGAATCCGGCATTAACTGTCGTATCCTCAGCATTGTCGCCGTTAATGCGGCACTTCTGCTTGTTGCAACGCGACCTGCCACTAATGTCCCTGGTGTCTGAACTACCAGGGTTCTTGGTCATATTGTTGCTACGAGTAAGCTAGCTGTCTTCTCCTGCGCAAAAGCGGGTCATGAGTGTCATGAGTGCTGCCATAGATTTCGGCTTTTCCTGTCCAAGGTGCCGGGCCAGCCACTCGTCATGGATATTGTGCTTGAAGGCTACTAGGGCCTCAGTGTTCGGGCAGTCGACTATTTGATTTTTCTTTGTTAGGAACCGTGTCCAAAATTGTCTGGCCGATTCCTCTAGCTGCTGGATTACGTGACTTAGGTCATCGGCGTCTGGGGGTCGCACATAAGTGCCCTAGAAATTGTCGAGGAATGCGGCTTCCAGGTCCTCCCAACAACTGATTGACCCTGTTGGCAGGCTGTTGAGCCAATGCCGAGCTGGTCCTTTAAGCTTGAGTGGGAGGTATTTGATGGCGTGAAAATCGTCGCCGCGGGCCATGTGTATATGAAGGAGATAATCCTCGATCCATACCGCAGGGTCTGTTGTGCCATCATATGATTCGATGTTTACGGGTTTGAAACCCTCAGGGATTTGATGATCCATTATTTCGTCTGTAAAGCACAGTGGGTGTGCGGCGCCTCTGTACTGGGCGATATCATGACGTAGCTCCAGTGAGCTTTGCCTACTGTGTTCGGCCCTGCCGAATGTGTGACCGGCGTGACGGTTACCGTCTCGAGCCGTGGGGTGCCCACGCGATCCGTAGATCGATCATGTTTGCCTTGCCTTGTCCTCCAACATGTCTCGTAAGTCTGGCGCATATTCCCGTGCCTTGGTACGAGGTGTGGCTTGAGTGGAGGGCCGGGAGGCCTCTCTATCGCGGCCACGAGGTGGCCGTTCGGCCGCATCAAGTGCTTCCTCCTCTAATCGGGGTAGCAACCTGCGCTTTGGGTAACTCTTGGAGGGGCGTTCGAGTTTATGCTCTTCGGCTGCAAGGACTTCAGTCCATCTGTCAACCAGCAAATCTTGATCAGCTCTGAGTTGTTGCTGTTTTTTCTTGAGGCTTCTTGTCGTGGCGATAAGCCTGCGTTGGAAACGCTTTTGCTCAACGGGATCCTCTGGCACGACGAATTCGTCGTTGTCGAGGCTCGCCTCGTCTTCGGAGGGAGTCATATAATTATCGTCCTCGACCTCTCTGTCTGTCGCTCTCTCCTGAGGGCTGGTTTCTCCATCCTCCTGTGCTAAGTCTTGCTGGAGGGGGTTTTCTTCGGCACTTTCTGGAGTATTATTATCTCCCATGCTGGAATCGTCGTATTTGTTTTGGCGGGATTTTGAGCGGCGCCGCTGACGCCGGCGCCTAGGCTATTTCTTGGAGGGGTCATCCTCCGTTGTTCCATCGCCGTCTCCCTCTTTTGGGGTGTCCACCATGTATATGCCATATGATGAGGTGGCTTTCCAGGGCCTAGTAGGCGCTGGTTCTTCATCATCTCCTTCATCGGCGTCCATACCGTCGATGTCTTCGGAGTCGAAGTCGAGCATGTCGGTTAAGTCGTCGACAGTGGCTACAAAGTGGGTGGTGAGTGGGCTTTGAATTTCTTCATCGTCCGTACCCCAACCTTGCTGACCGTAGTCCGGCCAGGGCTCTCCTGATAAAGAGAGAGACTTCAGTGACTTCAGGATATCGCCAAAAGGCGAGTGCTGAAAGATGTCCGCGGCGGTGAACTCCATGATCGGCGCCCAATCGGATTCGATCGGCAGGGGCGCGGAGGGTTCGGAGTCCGGAGAGGAGTCCGACTCCTTGGAGTCACGAGTCTCGCGGAGTGCGGGGCTGGTGTTCGGATCAACCGCCATTGGGATCACAGCCCCCGAGGTGGCGTCCAACCGCCCATCCTCGATCGGTGCGGTTGGCTCCGAACTAAGGGTCGGAGCCGATGCAGGTGCGGCCTCCAGGGCACTGTCCGGCGGCAGAGCTAGATCATGCTCGTCGTGATAGTGCGGCACGCTCGGCAGTGGTTCGCATCCGTCGAAGATCAAGTCCCTGCGGATGTCAGCCGTGTAGTTTAAACTTCCGAATCTGACCTGACGGCCAGGGGCGTAGCTTTCAATCTGCTCTAGATGGCCAAGTGAATTGGCCGGCAGTGCGAAGCCGCCAAAGACAAAGATCTGTCCGGGGAGGAAGGTCTCACCCTGGACTGCATCGCCATTGATGATCGTAGTAGCCATCGGGCCTGACGGCGACGGCACAGAGGAACTCTCAATGAAAGCACTAATGTCGGTGTCAAAACCGGCGGATCTCGGGTAGGGGGTCCCGAACTGTGCGTCTAGGCCGGATGGTAACAGGAGGTAAGGGACACGAAGTTTTACCCAGGTTCGGGCCCTCTCGATGGAGGTAAAAGCCTACGTCCTTCTTGATTAATATTGATGATATGGGTAGTACAAGAGTAGATCTACCACGAGATCAGGGAGGCTAAACCCTAGAAGCTAGCCTATGGTATGATTGTTGATGTGTATGTTGTCCTACGGACTAAAACCCTCCGGTTTATATAGACACCGGAGAGGGTTAGGGTTACATAGAGTCGGTTACAATGGTAGGAGATCTGAACATCCGTATCGCCAAGCTTGCCTTCCACGCCAAGGAAAGTCCCTTCCGGACATGGGACGGAGTCTTCAATCTTGTAGCTTCATAGTCCAGGAGTCCGGCTGAGGGTATAGTTCGGCTATCCGAACACCCCCTAATCCAGGACTCCCTAAGCAGTCACCGAACCCGTACAAATGGCAACCCTTGGGGGCGGTCACCGAACCCGTACACTTTGGCAACCCTTGGGGGTGGTCACCGGTACCCGTCAAATTGCTCGGGGCGATCTTCACAACCTAATTGGAGACCCCGACGCTTGCCCGGAGCTTTACACCACAATGATTAAGCTCCGAACAACACCAACCATCTAGGGCGCCAAGGCACCCAAGAGGAACAAGCTCTAGGGTGCCGAAACACCCAAGAGTAATAAGCTTCTCAAACTTCACTTCCATGTATCACCGTGGAGAACTCAAACCGATGCACCAAATGCAATGGCAAGGGCACACGGAGTGCCCAAGTCCTTCTCTCCAATCCCACCAAAGCAACTAATGCTAGGGAAGAAAATGAGAGGAAGAACGAAAGAAGAACACGAAGAACTCCAAGATCTAGATCCAAGGGGTTCCCCTCACTTAGAGGAGAAAGAGATTGGTGGAAACGTGGATCTAGATCTCCTCTCTCTTTTCCCTCAAGAACTAGCAAGAATAATTAGAGGGATTGAGAGTAAGCAAGATCGAAGAAGGTCAACAATGGGGGAAGAACACGAAATAAAAGGATAAGGTTCAATGGGGAAGAAGACCCCCTTTTATAGGTGGGGAAAAATCCAACCGTTATGCTCACAGCCCGCACAGAGCGGTACTACCGCTAGGGCGGTAGTACCCCTTTGAAAAACAACAACAAGGAGGCAAAAGGCCAGTAGAACCGCCGAAGCAGTACTACCGCTCGTCCTCACGGTACTACCCCTAGGGATCGCGGTAAAACCGCAAAGGGTAGCGGTACTACTGCTAGCGAGCGGTACTAAAAAATACATCCGGGCCTACCACCGCAGGACTTGGGACGAGTTTTTGGTCCGGAGCGGTACTACCGCTGTAGGAGCCACGGTAGTACCGCTCTGGAGCGGTAGTAAAAAATTACATCCGCTCCAATTCGCGGTAGTACCGCTGCAGCCTTTTCAGAACACCAAAACTGTCACAACTTTTGCAAACGGACTCCGAATTCGATGAAACCAAGTTTGTTAGAAAGCTAGCGACAAGGGCTAACACAATCTTGATAGAAATACCAATAAGAAGCAAATGAGAAAAGGCCCAAAAGAAAATGGTGAGAACCATTCCTCGTATAAGACCGGTAAAACCTCCAACACCGAAAACATCATAGAAGACGCATGCAAACTCCGTTTTCGATGAACTCAAGCTTGTCATCAAGATGACCATAAGCTCTAAGACTCACAAAGAGAACCAAACAAGAACCAAGAAACATGATGCAAGGATGCAATGGTTTGATCTCTCTACTAACGATACGATCAAGCCACCAACTTGAGAGCCCCCCTTGATAGTACGGCAAACGATCCTATAACCCGGTCTCCCAACTACCACCACGAGACCGGTAAAATAGAAAGCCTATCAAGGGCAAACCTTTGCCTTGCACATGGTCCACTTGAGCTAGATGATGACGATCTTGACTCCCTCAAGTTGGACCACCTTTCTTGATTGCGTTGGCTCGATGAAGACTGATGATTGCTCCCCCATACTCCACTATGGGTGAGCCACTCTTCGGCACATCTTCACAAGTCCATTGACACCACAATGGATGGCAAGCTTCAAGAACTTGATCTCTTCGTGGTGCTCCACCTGAACTTGCACACGACAATCTTGATGACGATCACCACTTGATGTCATCCTTTCCATGGGTTGTATGATATCTTCCTCTTGACGCAAGCCCATGGACACGTACCTAACCCCACATAGAAATCTCACATAGACCATGGGTTAGTACACAAAGTGCAATGGACAATGCTTAATATACCATGGGATCACTTGATCCCTCTCGGTACATCTTTTACGCTTTGTGAGTTGATCAACTTGATTCACTCTTGACATAGTCTTGATCAACCTTGAATATTTCCAACTCTCTTCGTTTGGATGATGTCATGAAGGTAAACATGAATGATCACACAATCTTCTTCTTCAAGACATGCTTGCAATAAGCTCAACACTCACATGACCAATCTTCGGATAATTCTTTAATAGCACCTTGGTCAACACATAAACTCCTTGAAACCAACACATGGACTTCAAGAAATGCCTATGGACAAATCCTTCAAATATAACTCAATGCAACCATTAGTCCATAGAGAATGTCATCAATTACCAAAACCACACATGGGGGCACCGCATGTCCTTTCAATCTCCCCCATTTTGGTAATTGATGACAATCACTTTCAAGAGAGTTTATATAAGGAATTATGCATCACCATGCTATGCAACAACCAATAATGCATGCGTAGGAGATGTGTATGCTTAGGAACAAACCAAAGCCAGAAGAGACAACTCTCTAAACTTCTCCACAAAACTCTCTGAAACTTCTCCCCCATTGGCATCGATTGCAAAAATGGGCTAAAAGCTTAGAAGGCCAATATAAAATGTGTTCCTCCATAAATTGTGTACTTCTCAACAACAGAGTGGAATGCAATAGACATATCCAATGGTAAATACTTGGAGGAAGACAAACTATATTGAGGCCCAAAGATTGCAAAAGAAAGATATGCCACAAAGACATAACCAAAGAGAGAAACAAGCAATCAAGCAATCAAAAGATACCAATTGAAGCAAGCTATCAAAAGATACCAATTGAACCAACTAGGCCAATGATCCTACGAGCCACATGAATAAAGGATATTATGATAAGAGCGGAGCAGTGTTCTAAACAAACTAGAGAAGCTCCCCATGATTTGTGAACATCAAGAATTTTTGTATTTGGATACAAAGTGCACAAAATAGGATCATAGCTCCCCCAAAATCAATAGAAACTTGCAACAAGTGCAAGAGGGCATATAGGAAACTAAGCCTAGTACTTGCAATAAACACATGGTTGAGCAACAAGTAAGAGAGGCAACTTAAGAGTGGGCTCAACCAAAAAGATATGTGTGAGTCAAGGCAATGCACTTGAGAAGACTAATGTACAGAAGAGCATTAAGCATCAATAAAGTCTTCAAAGAATGAGGCACACGGTGCAAGGCCTATCATTCCCACACACAACTAGCAAATGGGTTCACAAGCTTACTAATAAGCATATAGAGAACCTATGCTTGTGACAACCCGTGGTGAAGATAGAAGATGAAAGGCACATCAAGACGAGGGATGCCAATTAAGATGGCAAAAACCTCGTAAAGATAAGCATGAGGAAAATAATCTTCACCACACAAGAGTGCATCTAGATGCAACGATAGAAAACATGCACTCAAGGCAAAAGCTTTCACGGAGCCACCAAAGAAATAACATAAGAAAGACAAGGTGGACGTGAAAGAAAGGATATCATCTAGATATGCAACTTCTCTCAAGTGTATAAGATTCTAGGTAGACGAAATCATGATGATATATATATATCTACAAAGAAGGATGTACACCCAAAGTAGTTACAACACGAAGGAACAAGATATCTAAAAGGAAGTCATACATATACCAATAAGATATTTGCTTGAGAGCATAGCACATGACTAGATATGGTCTTATTGTATATAAATGAATTCCAACCACACGAACATCAAAGACATCACAACTAGCAACAAGACATCATTGTTGGGATGCTTTGAGAAAGGAAACAAGTATCACAAGAAAGAATGGATAACATGCCATGATACAACCTACACAAGGTTGATGCAAGAAATGTGTGCATGAAGTATATGAAGATACTTGTTACCGAGATAACATTGGAAGGATGTAGTAGATACCAATTGAAGGTACAAAGTAGTCCATTGATCATCCTAGCTTGACTCCAATAAGAACATGGTGACAACACCTTCCTTGTGAGTGAGCCGAGCATCCAATGCATCTCCACTTGTTCCTAGAACAACAACACAAACAAAATGGTACCCAAACTCATTGGGACCAAAGAGTTAGAGAACCAACAACACATAGGACAAACTCCACATAAATATGTGCATATAGATATGAAAATGAATTTCATGCACATCTCATCCAATTTGAGACTTGGTGGAGTTCCCCCTATATATTGGGTCAAAGAAAGAAAACATGCCAAAGAAACTACAAGAAGTAAATATGCATGATCAAGACTTTCCAGAACCGAGACCAAAAGACAAAGAAATACCAAGCGAAGAAAAGATACCAAATGAATAAATCATCACTTGGAGGATATCCATAAAAGATACATCAAGGAATGAGATATCCATTGATACACTCAAAAAGAAGGATTTCAAACTCCCAAAAGAGAGAATGGTTCCAAACAAACCAAGCCCTTCCACAAAGTTTCATGATGGCACAAAGCACCAAAAAGAAATGGCTTGCCTTCCACAAACACACACTTGATAAGGATCACAAGATGAGTGTTTTATAGAGAATAGGATAGCTCCCCAAAGACTAGTGCATTATAGAGAATTTGCATTTGAATACAAAATGCACGAGGTGGGATCACCACTTTCACTATATCTAGAAAACACTAGACAAGGTCAAGAAATTAACAAGATCCACAAGTGGTATGGAATACAATGGGAGTTGACACAATCCTAGGCAAGAGATAAATCAAATAAAAGCAAAGGCCAATGTAAAGATGATCAATAATTTCTACCACACATAAGTGAGTACCAATTGTCAAAAGACAAGAAGTATTTGGAAATAATTCCCGGTGGTAGATAACAAGGATATCCAACATCATCTTCACACCAAACAAAAAGCAAATTGCAACTTGTAGAGCTAACATGCCACCTAGGAACAAGATAATTTACAATATCAATTCTAGGTGTCAATATCTCAAATTTACACATTTTCTAGGCTAGTAATATACACATAGCATATTACTCCCCCATAATGTGATACCAATTAAAGATAAACAAGGGGCAAAATAACGATCCAACACGAGATAATTAATGGACAATATAGAATTTGAATTTCTCATGAGAAGACATACCACATAGTGACTAGATAATCTTGAAATATCAATACTAGATGGTATTACTCATGTACACACATATATAGGATTGTGAGGTGCACAAAGCACATCGCTCCGCCATAATGGGATATTCCATTAATCTCTCACAAGAGCCAATTAAGAAAAGAACAAGATGCAAAAGGCTCAATGCATGACACACACGTACATGATGTGCAAACCAACACACACATACTTGATTGCTCAAGATAATCAAGTTGGAAGCACAACATATACAAACACATGCAAGGAACAAAACCAAACATGCAAAGGGGGTAAGTAACTATCAATGTAAACACTTTAAGCACGAGTTACCGCATGGAGAAACATTGGATATAAGATAGAAACTTGATAATTCGAATAACTTGGCTTGAGACAATTAGAATGATGAAGTCCCCTTAATTCTTCATAAAGTAGCCAAGTCTCCAATGCCCTCCAACAACACCTATTGATCAAGTTTGAGCTTGTTGGTCCCCAACCAAGTTGGGTCCTAAGAGGTTAGTCACAATAGGCTTGGTTACCCAAATGGTTCTCTTCTTGACACCACTTTGAGTACCAACAACTTTGGCAAACACATTGCCAACCTTATCCTTCCCAAGAGAATAGATATCATCAATAATAATTGGGTTGGATAAGTTACCACTAGTGCATGAAGAGGCGAGGTGACTTTTCTCACGACATAAGTAGCAACGTCTACTCTTCACTTTCTTCTCACTTGATTTCTCAACTTGAGAAGCATTAGCTTGAGGATTCTTGGGAAGAGGACTTTCTTCAACTTGTGGTTGAGCATGAGATCGAACTTGTGGCCGCTTCCCTTGTTGCTTGTCACTAATGGCCTTCTTCTTTAATGGGCAAGATCTAACATGATGCCCTTCTACTTTGCACTTCAAGCAAACAATCTTGGCCGAATTCTTGACTTGTTCTTGGCCCTTCTTTTTGTTCATCTTGGACTTCTTCTTCTTCTTGGAGTTGAATCCAAGTCCACCTTTGTCATTGGGGGATTTTTGCACACTCAAGATATTGTTGAGTATGAATTTCCCTTCATGACTCTTTTCCAAGTCTTTCTTCAAAGAAGTGACTTGGGCCTTGAACTCTTTGATTTCCTCTACATGGTTAGTCTCAACACAAGTACTAGAGGAAGTATAAGCTTCATTGTTAGAGCAACAAGGCAAGGAAAGCAATTCATCACAAGATGTACCAACATTGTGAGTAGAAGAATTACAAGGACTAGCACATGGCAACATAGCATTTTGACTAGAAGTAGTGCTAGTATCCACATGAGGCTCACTAGATGTTACCTTAGCAATCATGGCCTCATGAGATATCTTTAGCACATTATGGGATACTAGAAGATCATCATGAGAGCTTGAGAGCTTTTCATGACTTTCTTCCAATTTCCCATAATTGCTAGATAGCAACTCAAGTTGAGCCCGTAGCTCAACATTCTCCTTCAAAATGGATGCTTCACAAGTAATAGAGTTAGTAGCACAAGCATCATCATTAACAACAATAGAAGAGGACACCTTGGCAAGCTCTTTTAAGTAAGAAGCTTCAAGTTGAGTATGAAACTCGGTGAGTTTGATGAGCTCACCCTTCATGACCTTTGAGCCATTTTCGAGGTGCTCAAAATCCTCAAGGAGTCTAGCATGAGGAACTTCAAGCTTAGCATTTTTAGTTTTGAAATCATTGGCCACCTCGAGTGCTCTATCATGAGATTCCTTTATTCTAGATAATTCTAGAGCAAAGGTCTCCTCAAGAGATTCGGATGTGGTTTGTTCATGTTCAAGAGCTTGAGATAGCTCCGCGATCTCATTTGCGTAATCACGCTCATGAGCTTCCATTTTCTCAATGGTGGCCTCATGCTCCTCTAGATGAGATTCCAACTCCTCAATGTATATCTTGCCTTCAATGGCAATAGACATGATTTCCATGAATTTGGAACGAGCAAGTTTATTTTTGTGAAGAGCTTTAAAAATCATTTCCCCCTTAGTTTTTAAGGAGGCAACATTATCATTCTCTTCATCATAATCAACATCATCATCACTCTTGCCATCATCACAAGATATATTGGGATTCAAAGTGGGAGATACCTTTGAAGCCTTGGCCATAAGGCAAAATGCAATAGATGATGATGTAGGATCCGTTGATGCACCATTCAAGACCACATCTTGTTCCATGGGGTGTTGGGTTTCCTCTACATTGTTAGCACAACAATTCGAGGACATATATGCATTTTTATCATGGCAACAAGACATTGTAAACATATCATCAAGAGATTTAGTCAAGCAATTTCTACATGATATGCAAGAACTATCAACACAAGCATGTGAAACATTTGGAGTGCTCAAATTTTTAAAGCCCAAAGAAGGAGCATTGCAATAAGATAGTGATGAAGGATCATCCACAATAAACATACTATCATCATTGCAATGACCAACACTACTCACCATATCATTACCTTGTGGCAAACCACATGTAGGTGAAGTAGAAGAAGTTGAGAAGACTGTATGGCCGGATGTGGAGGGAGAACAATCATCCCCACAAAAATTGGACACGCCATATTTATCTTGAAGCTTTGTCCACAACTCATGAGCATCCCGGAACGACATGAGTTGAAATATAACTACATTGCTCAAAGCGTCGAAAAGCACATTAGAAGCTTGAGCATTGAGATAAGAGTTTTTCTCATCCTCTAAAGATAATCTTTGGGGATCCTTTGGAGGAGAAAAACCCATATCTACAATTCGCTCTAAATTTGGGTCCATGACCCTAAAGAGATTAAGCATGTGAATTACCCAAACATCAAAATTTGTGCCATCGAAACTAAGAGTGTCAGAGAATCCTAAACCCCTAGTCGACATCCTTACTCTCTAGGCGGTTAAGCCCTATAAAGAGAGACGAGACTCTGATACCAATTGAAAGATCATGGATGTCGCCTAGAGGGGGGGGTGAATAGGCGCTTTTAAAATAATTACGGTTTAGGCTTGAACAAATGCGGAATAAACCTAGCGGTTAATTTGTCAAGCACAAAACCTACAACAACTAAGCTCACGTATGTGCACCAACAACTTAAGCTAAGAAAGACAAACTACTAGGTGATAGCAAGATATATGACAAGAAACAATACGGCTATCATAAAGTAAAGTGCATAAGTAAAGGGATCGGGTAAGAGATAACCGAGGCACGCGGAGACGACGATGTATCCCGAAGTTCACACCCTTGTGGATGCTAATCTCCATTTGGAGCGGTGTGGAGGCACAATGCTCCCCAAGAAGCCACTAGGGCCACCGTAATCTCCTCACGCCCTCGCACAATGCAAGATGCCGTGATTCCACTAAGGGACCCTTGAGGGCGGTCACCGAACCCGTACAAATGGCAACCCTTGGGGCGGTCATTGAACCCGTACACTTTGGCAACCCTTGAGGGCGGTCACCGGTACCCGTCAAATTGCTCGGGGCGATCTCCACAACCTAATTGGAGACCCCGACGCTTGCCCAGAGCTTTACACCACAATGATTAAGCTCCGAACACCACCAACTGTCTAGGGCGCCAAGGCACCCAAGAGGAACAAGCTCTATGGTGCCCAAACATCCAAGAGTAATAAGCTTCTCAAACTTCACTTCCACGTATCACCGTGGAGAACTCAAAGCGATGCACCAAATGCAATGGCAAGGGAACACGGAGTGCCCAATTCCTTCTCTCCCAATCCCACCAAAGCAACTAATGCTAGGGAAGAAAATGAGAGGAAGAACGAAAGAAGAACACGAAGAACTCCAAGATCTAGATCCAAGGGTTCCCCTCACTTAGAGGAGAAAGTGATTGGTGGAAACGTGGATCTAGATCTCCTCTCTCTTTTCCCTCAAGAACTAGCAAGAATCATTGGAGGGATTGAGAGTTAGCAAGATCGAATAAGGTCAACAATGGGGGAAGAACACGAGCTAAAAAGATAAGGTTCAATGGGGAAGAAGACCCCCTTTTATAGGTGGGGAAAAATCCAACCGTTATGCTCACAGCCCGCACAGAGCGGTACTACCGCTAGGGCAGTAGTACCCTTTGAAAAACAACAGCGAGGAGGCAAAAGGCCAGTAGAACCGCCGGAGCGGTACTACCGCTCGTCCTCACGGTACTACCGCTAGGGATCGTGGTACTACCGCAAAGGGTAGCGGTACTACTGCTAGCGAGCGGTACTAAAAAAATACATTCGGGCCTACCACCGCAGGACTTGGGACGAGTTTTTGGTCTGGAGCGGTACTACCGCTGTAGGAGCCGCGGTAGTACCGCTCTGGAGCGGTAGTAAAAAATTACATCCGCTCCAATTCGCGGTAGTACCGCTGCAGCCTTTTCAGAACACCAAAACTGTCACAACTTTTGCAAACGGACTCCGAATTCGATGAAACCAAGTTTGTTGGAAAGCTAGCGACAAGGGCTAACACAATCTTGATAGAAATACCAATAATAAGCAAATGAGAAAAGGCCCAAAAGAAAATGGTGAGAACCATTCCTCGTATAAGACCGGTAAAACCTCCAACACCGAAAACATCATAGAAGACGCATGCAAACTCCGTTTTTGATGAACTCAAGCTTGTCATCAAGATGACCATAAGCTCTAAGACTCACAAAGAGAACCAAACAAGAACCAAGAAACATGATGCAAGGATGCAATGGTTTGAGCTCTCTACTAACGATACGATCAAGCCACCAACTTGAGAGCCCCCCTTGATAGTACGACAAACGATCCTATAACCCGGTCTCCCAACTACCACCACGAGACCGGTAAAATAGAAAGCCTATCAAGGGCAAACCTTTGCCTTTCACATGGTCCACTTGAGCTAGATGATGACGATCTTGACTCCCTCAAGTTGGACCACCTTTCTTGATTGCGTTGGCTCGATGAAGACTGATGATTGCTCCCCCATACTCCACTACGGGTGAGCCACTCTTCGGCACATCTTCACAAGTCCATTGACACCACAATGGATGGCAAGCTTCAAGAACTTGATCTCTTCGTGGTGCTCCACCTGAACTTGCACACGGCAATCTTGATGACGATCACCACTTGATGTCATCCTTTCCATGGGTTGTATGGTATCTTCCTCTTGACGCAAGCCCATGGACACGTACCTAACCCCACATAGAACTCTCACATAGACCATGGGTTAGTACACAAAGTGCAATGGACAATGCTTACTATATCATGGGATCACTTGATCCCTCTCGGTACATCTTTTACACTTTGTGAGTTGATCAACTTGATTCACTCTTGACATAGTCTTGATCAACCTTGAATATTTCCAACTCTCTTTGTTTGGATGATGTCATGAAGGTAAACATGAATGATCACACAATCTTCTTCTTCAAGACATGCTTGCAATAAGCTCAACACTCACATGACCAATCTTTGGATAATTCCTTAATAGCACATTGGTCAACACATAAACTCCTTGAAACCAACACATGGACTTCAAGAAATGCCTATGGACAAATCCTTCAAATATAACTCAATGCAACCATTAGTCCATAGAGAATGTCATCAATTACCAAAACCACACATGGGGGCACCGCATGTCCTTTCATCATGGTCTAAGGAAATGATACTTGACATTCAGAAAAGCTATAGCAAACGAACTACACGATCTTTGAGCTATGCTTAGGATTGGGTCTTGTCCATCACATCATTCTCCTAATGATGTGATCCCATTATCAATGACATACAATGTCCATAGTCAGGAAACCATGACTATCTTTTGATCAACGAGCTAGTCAACTAGAGGCTCACTAGGGACGTGTTGTGGTCTATGTATTCACACATGTATTACGATTTCCGGATAACACAATTATAGCATGAACAATAGACAATTATCATGAACAAAGAAATATAATAATAACCATTTTATTATTGCCTCTAGGGCATATTTCCAACACGGCCCTCCCGCCAAGGACGAGCTACTTTCATTTTCGGGTTTTTTGTGTGGATTCTAAACAGCGGCACATTAGTCAGGACGGCCAAAATGACAAAATTAACTTTGGGTTGCGGCACAACCGGCACTTCACACACGGATGTGTTACCCTTGGTATTCCATGGAGTACCAATGAATCTAGCCAAAAAAATATAACAAATATTACTTATATAGATTGAAGGCGCTTGTTTCTTTTGGCTATAGGTAATTGAAGCCGCTAGTTTTTATTTTTTTAAGGAAAAATACATCGTTCCACTTTATTCAACGATGATGTTCATAGGGATCATTACAAGATCATGTGGAGCGCCAAGCCAAACATGGCGGTCAACTAATAGAGAAAAAAGGGATCTAGCTAAATTGTGAGCTTCAAAATTGCTCTTCCTACTCTCGAAACAAAAATTACAAGACTTGAACTCCGCCTTCCTTGCGTTGATCTCTCTGACTATGGCCCAGTTACTTCCTCCTGTTCCAACTTCAATATCTTTCACCACAGAATGTTAGTCAGAAGATATCAAGAGACGCCGCACATCCGAATCCATAGCCAATGCTAGGGTTTCCCTACAAGCTAAAGTCTGAAGAGTAGACAAATTGAATAAAAAAATACACAGATTGAAGCCCACACGCCACCGGTCCAGCCCAGCCCACGCAATAGGAAAACATCCCTGAAGGCCTCAAGCGATCAAGCCTTTGTCTAGCGTCAAACCTATATCTCGCTTATAGTGAGATGTACGCTCGGCTCGCCTAAAGCATTTTCACACGCATCATTTCTTGGCCGGCCATTTAGCGGGTGTGGTTCATTTTTTTTCATTTTCCTTTTTCTTCTCTTTTTCATTTTCTTTTTATTTTTCATTTTGGTTTCTCTCTTTCTTCACCGATTATCTCTAATTGTCGGGTTTCTTTGTTTTTTCATCGGTTTTCTTCATTTCTTTCTCGGTTTTCACAAGTTTGTCTTTTCTTTGTTTATTTTTCCTTTGTTCCTTTCTCAACTTTCAATATTTTTTTGCTTTTGTTTCTTTCTATGTTATCTTTTGTTTCTTTCATGGTTTTCATTGATTTTCTTTTTCTTCTTCTCAATTTTCACTATTTTCATTCTTTTGCATTGGTTTTATTTTTTTTCATTTCCTTTATTTGCTTTCATGGTTTTCATCGATTTTCCCCTTTTCTCAATTTTCACGGTTTTCATTCTTTTGCATTGGTTTTAATATTTTTTTTTCATTTCCTTTATTTCCTTTCTTTGTTTTCATTTTTTCCTTACTTTATTTATTGGCTTCATTGGAAAATTTTTATACATGCTAACTTTAATCATACAAGAAACATGTTGGTGCATACGCTGATCATTTTAAAAATACATAGTTAACATTTTCTTTCAAACCTATTTTTTTATTTCAACTTTTTTCATACACATTTTAAAATACTTTGTGTGCATAAGTAACATTTTTACACATATGTTTAAAAAATTCAAATACATGATTAAAAAATTTAAACAAACATTTTTATGTCTACTTTCTTACATACATATTGTACATTTTCTATATACATCAGGGACATTTTCTATGTCCACGTCTAATACTTTTTTAAACATATTTTCATTAGGTCTACCTTTTTGCATTAAAAAATTCACATCTTTTGTATGCATCATAAACATTAATTATACAGTTTTAAATTTTTAAATACATGATTAATATTCTTTCATATATATGTTTGATGTCTACTTTTCTTCATACACTTTGTACAATTCTTGTATACCCCAGAAACATTTTTTTCATACATATTTCACATATTTTAAATACGTGATTATAATTTTTATCAAAGATATATTCGGAATATTTCTAACTGTAACCAAAAGTACAAAAATAAAGCAAAAACAATTCAAAAAGATGAATAAAAAATAAAAAAGCGCTAAAGGCCTTCATCCTTCGCTAGACCGGTCTATTTTGGGTTCTCTGTTTTTCATCAGTTTCCTTTGTTTCTTTCAATGTTTTCACAAATTTGTTTTTCCTTTATTTTCGCTTTGTCACATTCTTGTTTTTCACTGTTTTTTGCTTTTCTTTCTTTTCTTTCTTTCTTTCTTTCTACGTTTATCTTTTGTTTCTTTCGTGTTTTCATCATTTTTCTTTGTTTTTTATCAGTTTTCATTGTTTCCTTTCTTTGCACGGGTTTTCTACGATTTTATTTGTCTTTCGTTTCCTTTGTTCTATTTTTTGGTTTCATTGGTTTTCTTCGCTTTTCGTAGTTTTTTTATTTTCATTGGTTTTCTTCTTTCTCTTTTGTACAAAAAAGGAACATTTGTATACACGCTTCACATTTATCTTACATGAAACATTTTTTGTGTACACGCTGATCATTTAAAAAAATACATGATTAGCATTTTCGTTCAACACATATATTTTTTGTGTCATCTTTTTTCATACACATTTTAATATTTTTCTCTACGTCAGCAACATTTTAATACATACATTTAAAAACTTTCATATACATGATTAATAAATTTAAACATGTATTTTTAGTCTAATTTCTTGCATACATATTGTACATTTTCCGTATACACGAGGAACCATTTTTATATATAGGTTTAATATTTTTTAAATACATTGTTAAATTTTTTAAAACATATTTTCTTTATGTCTATCTTTTTGCATAAACAATTGTACATTGTTGTATACATCATTATCATTTTTATACGCTTTTTGCATTTTCTAAATTCATGATTAACATGTTTTCATATACATGTTTTGATGTCTAATTTTCTTCATACATGATGTAATAAATTGTATACATTAGAAACATTTTTCTATACATGTGTAACATTTTTCAAATCCGCAATTAATAATTTTCAATTCTATACGTAAAGTGATTTTTTATAATAGATATATCCAGGATGTTTCTAAATACTATAAGCAAAAGTAAAAAATAAATAAATTAGAAACAATGAAAAATGTTAAGAAAAACAAAAGAAAAAAGCGCTCAAGGCCATCGGTCTCCGCTGGCCCGACCGATTCTGGGGCTGCTTGACACGGGGTTGTGCTACATCCTCACTATAAGTGAGACATAGTGGCGCCCCTGGCGCACTCCAGTATGCTTCTCCCTGCTCCCAAGCCCCTCAACTAGCGGTGGCGGATGACACCACCGTACCAACACCAAGGCACCGCCGGCAGTGGCGTTGCGAAAGAAAGCAATTGGCCCTTTGCCAGACCCAATGACCCAGCCACCCATGTGCCTCCGTCGCTTCCACTCGGTGTCAGCGCTTGCCATTGGCGAAAGGCACAACGTCCATCCGCGCATCCAAGGTAAATTTCTTCTCAAATTAAGAACGAATCACTATATTGTATATTGCTTGATAAAATTTCGAACTAAAACGTTTTTCCATGCCACTGCTGTAATGCACAAGAGCGAATCAACTGGAATTTGTTTTTACAATGAATACCAAGAAGCAAATTTGAATACCTTGATTTCTTTAAATGAAATTGGAGAGGGCGGCCATTCTTTTATACCAAAATAAAAGGAGCAAAGTCCTGGCTCCGCAAGGTTAGTGTGACATCAATGCTAGTCTGTTATTAGTGGGAAAATGTAGGATTTTATTTTTAAAATTTACCGGACTTTTATCCCTAAGCATAGAGTTATGTGAAAATGTTCATTTTTTGGGTGCAAATGTAGTAATGCTTTCAATGGTCGAAATGTCCGAAGAAAAAAGACGGCCCAGTAGAGCGAAGGTGCGCAGTGAGTGGGCTACAGTTTATCTTAAAGCCCCTGATACTGTAGGCCCAGTAATCTGTTGGTCAGTTGGGCCTACCAGAAGAACTACATTTTCTAAAAAAAACAGAAGAATTTACAAATCGAACCGTGGAGGCCTTCCGTTCGGCCGTCTTCTGCCCCTCCGATTTCGCCATGGACAGCGCCGCCCCGAACTCTTCCTCCTCCGCCGCCGCAACCGCCGCCGTCGTAGCGGCTGCGGCCGCTTCCGGTAACGGTGTACAAGGGGGCGACCGTCCGGAGGACCCGTCGAAGCAGAACCTGGCGCAGGTCACGGCCTCGATCCAGAGGACCCTGGGCCTGCTCCACCAGCTCAACCTCAACGTCTCCTCCTTCAGCTCCGCGTCCCAGCTCCCCCTCCTCCAGCGCCTGTGAGCTCCCTCGCCTCCCCGTACCCCCGCAGCAAACCTCCCCCGCGACCACGTTATCCTCCCGCGGCTTATTCTGCGTGCGCGGATCCCTTAGGGTTTGGTCTTGTCTGGCGATGCAGGAACGCGCTGGTGGCGGAGCTCGACACGATGCAGAAGCTCGCCGAAGGGTGCAACATCCAGGTGCCCATGGAGGTCGTCAAGTGAGATCGTTTAGTCTCTGTCTCTTGCCCCATTGCTCCTTTGCTGTTGTTGACCCTCTCGCCTGAACTGTGTCTTTCTGATTGGTGCGTGTGTTGTTAGTTTGATCGATGACGGGAAGAACCCCGATGAGTTCACCCGGGACGTGCTCAACAGCTGCATCGCCAAGAACCAGATCACCAAGGGCAAGACCGATGCTTTCAAGGTATGGATGGCTTAAACTGTTGTTCAAAATGTGCCAAAATTTCACTATTAATCAAACATGCCCATAGATATATGCTCGATACAGTTTGTAGCATGGTAGAGTACAATGGATTAAAACCAGTGAGAAAGTTTTCTGGTCTATTTTTAGGGGAACTTTTTGATGAAATCTTCAATTGGTACAGCTGTTCGTGTATAAAAGAATGCTGCTTCTGATATAAGATGATATTGGTTATTTGAAGGGGATACATTTTTTGTATGCCCTGTGAAAAGGAACCAACACAGAGCTTTTTTTATCGCATCTTGTATCTTCCATATAGTGGCATCCAACCACAAATCAAGCAAACACATGTTGTCTTTCATGAATTGGGCCTTCATTTATGTGATTTACTTACACCACGGCAACTACCAAGAAAAAATGAAATCACTCCATCTCCATCCACTCAAATTGGTTATGGTATACAGAGTGCAGCCGATCAGTTGGTAACAATACTTTTCATTATCAAAGCTTTCCCTGTTGTTACTCCCATTGACTGTCATCTCTAATTAAATTTAGGTGAAATGTGGTGCCAGTCTTTGTTGTACTGCCCATGTAGAATCCTGTCTCTGTATTATTTAGCTGGATAAGAATGAATAGATGGCAATTTTGTATCCAGCATCTCTGTATCTGTATAGCATTTATTGAAACGTTGTCTGTAAGGCCTACTTTTGTTTATGGTTCGTTAAGATCAATCAGTGTCACAAATAGCTGGGAATTCATTTTCGAAGCTTTTCCTGGTGTTATTCCTAATTAACTCCCGGCCCTGATTTAATTTAGGTGAAATATGGGGCCTGTGTTTGTTGTACTGCTCATGCAGATTCCTGTCTCTGTATTATCTAGCTGTATAAGAATGGATAGGTGGCGATTTTGTATCCAGTATCTGTATAACATTTATTGAATGAACGTGTAGCTGCCGGCCCTAATCAAATTGATTGGAATGACATAATAATATCATACATCTGTTTGTTTCAGAGTCTGAGGAAGCATCTTCTAGAGGAGCTTGAAGAAGCTTTTCCTGAAGACATTGAAGCATACAGGCAGATACGTGCTACTTCTGCCGCTGTAAGTGTAAATATGCCTGCGTTAGTAAGATAGACGTGTCTTTATTAAAAATGTTGAATACCAATCTGCCAACGGGACAAGAAAACAATGTGAATTATATTTGACTACATTAGTAAGGAGCTTGAACAATGTGGTTTCATGTTTCTGTTGTCACAATGCTCAGTTCATCTTCTTTGCCTTCTGGAAGTGTTAGCTTAAGTTGGTGAGACTAGAACCATGATATATGTGTTTGATTAGAATCTGCTACTTAAAACACTGATCTTGGTTTTAAGAATTAATTTATCTGAGGACATCATTTGCTCTGTGTTAGTAATGCATTGTTTGTAAATCTTCACCAGCTATGGCTCTTGTGTTATTAGTCTCCGTTGCCGTTGTTGACCCTCTCGCCTGAACTTTGTCATTTGGGCTGTCCATTGGACCTAAATGTTTATTTATCCTCTTATCTGTATTCTAGTGCATTAGTTTCTTAATAACTCACTTTTTGTCCAGGAATCAAAGCGGTTGGCTCAGTCGCAAAATGTTTTGCCTAATGGAGATTCCAATGTGAAAGCTGAGCACTGACATAAGGACGCAAGCCGCAAAGAGCAAGAAGCCCTGTAGCTCTCCTATGCTTACAGTGTGAGGAAGGCCCTGGGAACAAACAACTGATACTATATATCCTTGTACGCACTGGCCTTTTATAGGAGGGATCAATAGTACATCTGTATATTATGTCACAATACTATATTCAACTTCCCATTTGTTGTAGTCAATGCTACTCAGCTAGATTTGCCGTGTTTTTGTCTATGTAGCCATCATCAGCCAGAGTTGGTAATTCGGGTGCCTCTTTATAAATGGGTTATGGTGCTACTTGCAGTCGCGTAGTAAGTTAATCTGGTGATGATCTCATCATCGTGTGTTAGTTTGATAGTAATAATCATTCCTCATCATGGGCCTACTGGCAAGTGCTGTGTAATCTATTCAAATACTAATCCTGTGGGCTGTCGCCCCTAGAATGACTCGAGAAGATTGGATAGGTTGCCTCTTGGAGATATTTTGCTTTGTTTCGAATAGTTTAACTGAAAATGGCCGTCACTATGATAAGTTGCGTGGTGGTTGATTTCCTTTTGGAGGTCATCTAGGTGAAGTGATTTGAGAGGGAACTTCCATGTGTGCATGCTGGTCGTCAGTACTAAGAACAGAGAGCACATTTGTCAGTACTAAGAACAGAGAGCACATTTGTTAACGACAATCTTTGATGAGCCCTTGAGATGCGTACTTCACAGTGACAACCATGAAACAGACAATTTTAACAAAATTTCTGGACATCATATACCCTTTTTTTAACGGGGAAAGGTGCCCAAGGCGCAAAATTCATTCAACTATAATGTACAGCATGTAGTACAGAACCCTGTAGATTTAAGGTAGAAAGAGGAGAGATTGTCGTTGAACCGAAACAGCTAAAGACAGGTTCTAGATATCTACTTAGAGCCTCATGAGCTACATTGTGAGCAGATACGAAACATCTACGACTGAAGACTGTCGCTGGACCTGTAGTAATCCGCAAGAGTTGTTCTGATCGTCCAGCAAGAGAAAGGTTGTCCGCGAGAAACGTTGGCCGGACAACAAGCAAGAGTTGTGCTTGGCTGCAGCCTGCAAGGACAAGGGTTTGTGATCCTGCCTTGAGAGTTGGCCGGAGCAGAGCTTGAATCGGAATTTGAATGCTCCTTTGATCCTGCATAAAATTGAGGTAAACTCCGATGCCCGGGGCTGTGTTTCCATTCGACAAGCCTGGATCTTTTGAACATTTGGATGAGGCGTGAGAGTAAATTTTATCTCCTGCAATGAGAAGATCAGACCTTAGGGTGCAGTCTTGATGGCTGATGCGGCATCACATTGCTGTTTCCTGTGTTGTCAGACTGATTTTTATCATTAAAATTACCAGGAGAGATTTTGCTGAGTGATGTTGAAGTCTGCCATGGCAGCGTGCCCGATTCAAAAAAAAATCAGCAGCATGCCCACAATAGCGTTATGGTATGACGCTCAAGCGCTGCCTCGTTAGTGATCTAAACGCCCAGGAATACTATCGACAATGTATGTGTGTCGAGCCATGGAAGAAATATCACCGCGTGTGAGAGCATGTACCACCGGGTGCCTTAGACCCGTCTCAAACGCCCGAGCAGGCGGACCGAACACTTGCCAGTCATGAAAAATCTATCCATCCAGACGCCTCAAATCCAATATGCGGCGACCCAGGCACACGCGGGTGCGCCCGCCACGTCGCCCAAGTGAGTCCACCATGTTGGTGCTGGCAGGCCCGACCCACCACCGACCGCACCATTGTCCCACAAAAAACCCTAATCCGGCTCCTTGCTCGGAACCCTAGCTCACTCTTCTCTCTCCCTCCGTCCTCTCCTCTTCCCTCTCCAATTTCGATCCAATCTGACGCAATGTCAAGCTCTGGCAGCCACTCCGGCTTCGACCCCGACATCGACGAGGACCTGGCCCTTAGCATTGCCTTGAAGCGGTTCAAGATGGACATCGGGGGCTGCTCCGGATCTGCAGTGTTGCCGCAGCTCCGGCCCGGCGTAGCGCGGTAGCCAGAGCTGGCCCCTCCCGGCCCACGTGCAACTTCGTCAAGGCAGCGCCGTCCGCTCCGTCCCCGCGGCGTTCCCTTTCCCCGCCGGTCACTGCTCTGCGTGGGTAGTGGTGGGTGCTAGTGCCCGCATCGCCGGCCCACACGCAACCTCCGGAATTGGAGGCGCGCGCCGCCCGCTGCGTGAGGCAGCAGGACGCCGCTACCGTAGTATGCCGATGGAGCCCGACAAGGACAAGCGACTCCTCACTTGGGTCTACCGTCCATCACTCACGACGGCAAAGACGGACGCTTGCCGCCTACGGTGGAAGAACCCGAAGGCGCTCTCACTAGTAGAAAAAGGGCCTTTTGTCCCGGTTCATAAGGGCCTTTAGTCCCGATTCTGGAACCGGGACTAAAGAACCGGGACTAAAGGGTCGGTACTAAAGCCTCCCCTTTAGTCCCGGTTCTTATACGAACCGGGACTAAAGGCCCTTCACGTGGCCGCTGCCTGGAGGTCCACCTTTAGTCCCGGTTGGTAACACCAACCGGTACTAAAGGAAATTTTATGATTTTTTTTTTCAATTTTTTTTTTATTTTTAAATTTCTGAATTATTTTAACCTCTAATCTCTAATCACCCCTCATCACTGCTCAATTTAACCTTTAATCTCTAATCACCCCTAATCATTCCAAATCATAACGGCCCATCCTCTCACTACTCCAGTCTGAGCACGCTTAACTTCCTGGTTCTATTCTCCCTCGTTTCCAAGTCTGCACTTGTTGTTTTCCTGACAATAGTAAGATGTCAATCCTATTAACCCTCAGGAATTTAGCTTGAGCATGAAGTCACAAATTTCACTGTTTGAATTTGAAACTATTGTTCTAAAAAACAATAATTATTTAGTAACACTAATATTTCTTGAATAAGTAGTTTGACCCTAGTTTGACCACAGTTTGACCAGATTTGACCAAAATTCAAAAAAACTGAAATAATTATTTAGTAACACTAATATTTCTTGAATAAGTAGTTTGACCATTGTTTGACCATATTTGACCAAAATTCAAAAAAAACTGAAATAATTATTTAGTAACACTAATATTATTGAATAATTATTTAGTAACACTAATACTTCTTGAATAAGTAGTTTGACCATAGTTTGACCAGATTTAACAAAAATTCAAAAAAAACTGAAATTTGAGCATAGCTTTTTTTCCTTTTAGAATTTGAGGATTCTAAAAATTTGCAAACAGGCCGTAGGCGGTCAAAATCGGGAGCGGATTTTCGTTCTGAACATTTTGATATATTATATGTTTTTTTCCGACATCGTAGGCAAAAGTTATAGCCGTTTTACATTTTCCCTACATTTTTTGCAAAACATGTCCAAATTTAAGTTTTTAAATTTTCCTAACTAGTAGATGTAGTAATATAACTACGTCTCGAATGATTTTATTTTTTGAAGTTTTTATCATTTTCTTTTGATTTTTTCAAAACAAAAAAGGCGATCCACCGGGGGGGTAGAGTTTGAAAATGGGACCTTTAGTCCCGGTTTGAGACACAAACCGGGACTAAAGGGCATTGCACCCTTTAGTCCCGGTTTGTGTCTCAAACCGGGACTAAAGGTCTAATCTTTAGTCCCGGTTTGAGACACAAACCGGGACTAAAGGGCATCGCACCCTTTAGTCTCGGTTCGTGCCTCAAACCGGGACTAAAGGGCTCAGGTGAACCGGGACTAATGCCTTAGCCGCACGAACCAGGACCAATGCTCACATTAGTCCCGGTTCGTGACTGAACCGGGACTAATGGGTTGACCCGGCCTGGACCTTTGCCCCCTTTTCTACTAGTGTCTGGTTTACCATAGAGCAGTCAGAGCGCGAGGCGAAGGAGGCAGCGGCGGAGGCGGCTCGGCTCGCCAAGTTGAAGCGGCGGCAGGACAAAGCCGTTCGCCAGATGAAGGGGAGGATCATCCTCTCAGACTCTGACGACGGCGACAACCACAACTCCACCTCCCGACGAGGATGGCAAAGATCCTCCACCAGCCAGAGACGCCTACAGCTACGCCGGCGAGAGAGAGTGAGCTAGGGTTCGGAGTGAGGCGCCCGGATTGGGGGTTTTGTGTTACAGCTGTGGAGTCGGTGGTGGGTCATGTTGGAATTTTGCTAGTAGGCCTTTGGCCCAAAGCCCAACTAAAAGTCTGAAATTCTCTTGGCCCATTCATGCACACATGTGAGTGGAGTGAGTGAGACTAAAGTTTAGTCCCACCCCGGAAGTTGAGAGAGAGTTGCACAGGTTAGCTCTTCTACCACTTGTATGAGCATGAGAAGAGGAGACCTACACGCGCGCTCCTCCTCCTCGCTCACCGCGCCGCGCCGCGCGGGATTGAGCCGAGCCGAGGACGGAGCTATGCACGTTGTCTTAATTAATAATTAACGGACGCATTAATTACTAAACCATTTCCGATTCTTTTGGATCGTGATGACTCGGACGTGGGGTTTACTCCCACGACCTACCCGGCCCGCCCGCACTATATAGTCAGGCAGACGTCTACCCTAGCCGTCGCCGCTTCGTATGGTTTCTCACCACCGTTCCAGATCATTGCGCCGCCAAGCAAGTCTTCTCCATCCCTCCTTTTGGCGTGCACCGGGAGAAGGGACAGCAGGCCTCCGGAACCCCACCTCTCGTGATCCTGTACGGGAGAGGGGCGATCAGGTTTTTGGGGAGCGCACTCGCGCGACTGCTGGCAGCGATGACTTCGCGAACGATGACTTCTTCCCTGACCTCGGCAACCTCATCCTCGACGACATGGGCGACAACGTCAACGCCGGCGGTGCTGCTCCCGCTGCACCGTATGTGATTCTATCCGTCCTGTTCGAGATCGTGGTAGAATTCATGTTTCTAGTATGTGCCCTAGATGTGATCTGTTCATCTACTATGCTAGTTCGCATGATTAGTTTAATCTCTGCTATTGCTGTCATGATTTATCTTGTGTTCATTCGGATTAAATCTCATAGTAATTTGCTCATATTTCCAACAATCCAAAATCCTGATTATAGGCAATTTACTCTGAGTGGTTTTGCTGCGCATCTGAAGCCGCCTGCTGATGTCTACTACACAACCTTCTTCTTATAGACGTTGTTGGGCCTCCAAGTGCAGAGGTTTGTAGGACAGTAGAAAATTTCCCTCAAGTGGATGACCTAAGGTTTATCAATCCATAGGAGGCGTAGGATGAAGATGGTCTCTCTCAAGAAACCCTGCAACCAAATAACAAAGAGTCTCTTGTGTCCCCAACACACCTAATACAATGGTAAATTGTATAGGTGCACTAGTTCGGCGAAGAGATGGTGATACAAGTGCAATATGGATAGTAGATAATAGTTTTTGTAATCTGAAAATATAAAAACAGCAAGGTAACTAATGATAAAAGTGAGCGTAAACGGTATTGCAATGCTAGGAAACAAGGCCTAGGGTTCATACTTTCACTAGTGTAAGTCCTCTCAACAATAATAACATAATTGGGCTATTCCTATAAGGGTCACGAACAGCCCTAGAGTTCGTACTAGAATAACACCTTAAGACACAAATCAACCAAAACCCTAATGTCACCTAGATACTCCAATGTCACCTCAAGTATCCGTGGGTATGATTATACGATATGCATCATACAATCTCAGATTCATCTATTCAACCAACACATAGAACCTCAAAGAGTGCCCCAAAGTTCCTACCGGAGAATCACGACGAAAACGTGTGGAAACCCCTATGCATAGGTTCATGGGCGAAACCCGCAAGTTGATCACCAAAACATACATCAAGTGAATCACGTGATATCCCATTGTCACCACAGATACGCACGGAAACACATACATCAAGTGTTCTCAACTCTTTAAAGACTCAATCCGATAAGATAACTTCAAAGGGGAAACTCAATCCATTACAAGAGAGTAGAGGGGGGAGAAAACATCATAAGATCCAGCTATAATAGCAAAGCTCGCGATACATCAAGATTGTACCACCTCAAGAACACGAGAGAGAGAGAGAGAGATCAAACACATAGCTATTGGTACATACCCTCAGCCCCGAGGGAGAACTACCCCCTCCTCGTCATGGAGAGCACCGGGATGATGAAGATGGCCACCGGAGAGGGATTGCCCCCTCCGACAGGGTGCCGGAACGGGTCTAGATTGGTTTTCGGTGGCTACGAAGGCTTCTGGCGGCGGAACTCCCTATCTATTGTGCTCCCCGATCGTTTTAGGGTATATGGAGATATATAGGCGGAAGAAGTACATCAGGGGGCCCACAAGGGGCCCACGAGGGTGGAGGGCGCGCCCAGGGGGGTGGGCGCGCCCCCCTGCCTCGTGGCTTCCTTGTTGCTTCCCTTACGTGGAATCCAAGTCTCTCGGGTTGCTTCTGGTCCAAAAATAAGTTCCGTGAAGTTTCAGGTCAATTGGACTCCGTTTGATTTTCCTTTTCTGCGATACTCTAAAACAAGGAAAAACAGAAACTGGCACTGGCACTGGGCTCTGGGTTAATAGGTTAGTCCCAAAAATAATATAAAAGTGGATAATAAAGCCCATAAACATCCAAAATACATAATATAATAGCATGTATCATAAAAAATTATAGATACATTGGAGACGTATCAGCATCCCCAAGCTTAATTCCTACTCGTCCTCGAGTAGGTAAATGAACAGAATTTTTGATGCGGAGTGCTACTTGGCATAATTTCAATGTAATTCTTCTTAATTGTGGTATGAATATTCAGATCCGAAAAATTCAAGATAAAAGTTCATATTGACATAAAAATAATAATACTTCAAGCATACTAACTAAGCAATCATGTCTTCTCAAAATAACATGGCCAAAGAAAGTTCATCCCTACAAAATCATATAGTTTAGTCATGCTCCATTTTCGTCACACAAGAATGCTCTCATCATGCACAACCCCGATGACAAGCCAAGCAATTGTTCCATACTTTAGTAATCTCAAACCTATAAACTTTCACGCAATATATGAGCATGAGCCATGTACATAGCACTATGGGTGGAATAGAATATAATGAGGGGGTTATGTGGAGAAGACAAAAAGGAGAAAGTCTCACATCGACGTGGCTAATCAATGGGCTAGGGAGATTCCCATCAATTGATGTCAATGCAAGGAGTAGGGATTGCCATGCAACGGATGCACTAGAGCTATAAATGTATGAAAGCTCAACAAAAAAACTAAGTGGATGTGCATCCAACTTGCTTGCTCACGAAGACCTAGGGCACTTGAGGAGGCCCATTGTTGGAATATACAAGCCAAGTTCTATAATGAAAATTCCCCACTAGTATATGAAAGTGACAAAACAAGAGACTCTCTATCATGAGGATTATGTTGCTACTTTGAAGCACAAGTGTGGCAAAGGATAGTACCATTGCCCCTTCTCTCTTTTTCTCTCATTTTTTGGGCCTTCTCTTTTTTTATGGCCTTTCTATTTTCTTTTTTTTGGCCTTCTCTTTTTTATGGCCTTCCCTTTTTTTATTCCTCACTTGGGACAATGCTCTAGAAAATGATGATCATCACACTTCTATTTATTTACAACTCAATGATTACAACTCGATTCTAGAACGAAAGATGACTCTATATGAATGCCTCTAGCGGTGTACCGGGATATGCAATGAACCAAGAGTGACATGTATGAAAGAATTATGAATGGTGGCTTTGCCACAAATACTGTTGGGGAACGTAGCAGAAATTCAAAATTTTCCTACGTGTCACCAAGATCTATCTATGGAGAAACTAGAAACAAGGGGAAGGAGAGTGCATCTACATACCCTTGTAGATCGCTAAGCAGAAGCGTTCAAGTGAACGGGGTTGATGGAGTCGTACTCGTCGTGATCCAAATCACCGATGACCAAGTGCCGAACGCACGGCACCTCCGCGTTCAACACACGTACAGCCCGGTGACGTCTCCCATGCCTTGATCCAGCAAGGAGAGAGGGAGAGGTTGAGGAAGACTCCATCCAGCAGCAACACAACGGCGTGGTGGTGGTGGAGGAGCGTGGCAATCCTGCAGGGCTTCGCCAAGCACCACGGGAGAGGAGAAGGACTTGGGAGAGGGGAGGGCTGCACCAAAGGCAAAGGTATGGCTGCCCTCCCACCCCCACACATATATATAGGGGCAAGGGAGAGGGGGGGCGCAGCCTGGGCCCTTCCTCCAAGGAAGGGTGCAGCTAGGGAGGAGTCCCTCCTCCCCAAGGCACCTCGGAGGTGCCTTCCCCCTTTAGGACTCTTCCTTTCCTTATCCCTTGGCGCATGGGCCTCTTGGGGCTGGTGCCCTTGGCCCATATAGGCCAAGGCGCACCCCCTTACAGCCCATGTGCCCCCCCGGGGCAGGTGGCCCCACCCGGTGGACCCCCGGGACCCTTCCAGTGGTCCCGGTACAATACTGGTGACCCCGAAACTTGTCCGGTGACCAAAACAGGACTTCCCATATATAAATCTTTACCTCCGGACCATTCCGGAACTCCTCGTGACATCCGGGATCTCATCCGGGACTCCAAACAACATTCGGTAACCACATACAAACTTCCTTTATAACCCTAGCGTCATCGAACCTTAAGTGTGTAGACCCTACGGGTTCGGGAGACATGCAGACATGACCGAGACGTTCTCCGGTCAATAACCAATAGCGGGATCTGGATACCCATGTTGGCTCCCACATGTTCCACGATGATCTCATCGGATGAACCACGATGTCAAGGACTTAATCAATCCCGTATACAATTCCCTTTGTCTATCGGTACAATACTTGCCCGAGATTCGATCGTCGGTATCCCGATACCTTGTTCAATCTCGTTACCGGCAAGTCTCTTTACTCGTTCCGTAACACATCATCCCATGATCAACTCCTTGATCACATTGTGCACATTATGATGATGTCCTATCTAGTGGGCCTAGAGATACCTCTCCATCACACGGAGTGACAAATCCCAGTCTCGATTCGTGCCAACCCAACAGACACTTTCGGAGATACCTGTAGTGTACCTTTATAGCCACCCAGTTACATTGTGACGTTTGGCACACCCAAAGCACTCCTACGGTATCCGGGAGTTGCACAATCTCATGGTCTAAGGAAATGATACTTGACATTAGAAAAGCTTTAGCATACGAACTACATGATCTTGTGCTAGGCTTAGGATTGGGTCTTGTCCATCACATCATTCTCCTAATGATGTGATCCCGTTATCAATGACATCCAATGTCCATGGTCAGGAAACTGTGACCATCCATTGATCAATGAGCTAGTCAACTAGAGGCTTACTAGGGACATGGTGTTGTCTATGTATCCACACATGTATCTGAGTTTCCTATCAATACAATTCTAGCATGGATAATAAACGATTATCATGAACAAGGAAATATAATAATAACTAATTTATTATTGCCTCCAGGGCATATTTCCAACAGTATCCCACTTGCACTAGAGTCAATAATCCAGTTCACATCGATATGTGATTAACACTCAAGGTCACATCCCCATGTGACTAACACCCAAAGAGTTTATAGAGTCAATAATCTAGTTCACATTACCATGTGATTAACACTCGATGAGTTCTGGGTTTGATCATGTTATGCTTGTGAGAGATGTTATAGTCAACGGGTCTGAATCTTTCAGATCCGTATGTACTTCGCAAATTTCTTATGTCATCTTGTAGATGCAACTACTACGCTACATTTGGAGCCATTTCAAATAACTGTTCTACTTGGAGCTATTCTAAATTGTTGCTCCATTATACGTATCCAGTATCTCTAATCAGAGCTATCCGGATAGGTGTTAAGCTTGCATCGGCGTAACCCTTTACGACGAACTCTTTTACCACCTCCATAATCGAGAAAATTCCTTAGTCCACTAGTTACTAAGGATAACTTTGACCACTGTCTGTGATCCATTCTTAGATCACTCTTATACCCCTTGACTAACTCATGGCAAGGCACACTTCAGGTGCGGTACACAGCATAGCATACTGTAGAGAGCCTATGATAAAAGCATAGGGGACGACCTTCGTCCTTCCTCTTTCTTCTGCCGTGGTCGAGCTAACTTCATACCTTACAACTCAGGCAAGAACTCCTTCTTTGACTGGTCCATCTTGAACACCTTCTAGATCATGTCAAGGTATGTGCTCATTTGAAAGTACCATTAAGCGTTTTGATCTATCCTTATAGATCTTGATGCTCAATGTTCAAGTAGCTTAATCCAGGCTTTCCATTGAAAAACACTTTCCAAATAACCCTATATGCTTTCCAGAAATTCTACGTCATTTCTGATCAACAATATGTCAACAACATATATTTATCAGAAATTCTATAGTGCTCCCACTCACTTCTTTGGAAATACAAGTTTCTCATAAACTTTGTATAAACCCAAAACTTTGATCATCTTATCTAAGCATACATTCCAACTCCGAGATGCTTACTCCAGTCCTTAGAAGGATTGCTGGAGCTTTGCATACCTATTAGCATCTTTCAGGATTAACAAAACCTTCCAGTTGTATCACATACAACCTTTCCTCAAGAAAATCGTCGAGGAAACAATGTTTTGACATCCTATCTGCAAGATTTCATAAATAATGCAGTAATCGCTAATATAATTCCAACAGACTCTTAGCATCGCTACGAGTGAGAAAGTCTCATCGCAGTCAACTCCTTGAACTTGTCGGAAAACATCTTAACGACAAGTCGAGCTTTCTTAATGGTGATACTTACCATCATTGTCCGTCTTCCTTTTAAAATCCATATGTACCTAACAGCCTTACGACCAACAAGTAGTTCTTCCAAAGTCTACACTTTGTTTTCATATATGGATCCTCTCTCGGATTATATGGCCTCGAGCCATTTTGGAATCCAGGCCCACCATCGCTTCTCCATGGCTCATAGGTTCATTATTGTCTAGCAACATGACTTCCAAGACAGGATTACGTACCACTTTGAAGTAGTACGCATCCTTGTCATCCCACGAGGTTTGGTAGTGACTTGATCTGAAGTTTCATGATCACTATCATAAGCCTCCACTTCAATTGGTGTAGGTGCCACAGGAACAACTTCCTGTGCCCTGCCACACACTAGTTGAAGAGACGGTTCAACAACCTTATCAAGTCTCCACCATCCTCCCACTCAATTATTTCGAGAGAAACTTTTCCTCAAGAAAGGACCCGATTCTAGAAACAATCCCTTATTGCTTTCGGTTCTGAGACAGGAGGTATACCCAACTGTTTTGGGTGTCCTATGAAGATGCATTTATCCGCTTTGGGTTCGAGCTTATCAGCCTGAAACCTTTTCACATAAGCGTCGCAGCCCCAAACTTCTAAGAAATGACAGCTTAGCTTTCTCTAAACCATAGTTCATATGGTGTCATCTCATTGGAATTACGTGGTGCCCTATTTAAAGTGAATGTGGTTGTCTTTAATGCCTAACCCATAAACTATCGTGGTAATTCGATAAGAGACATCATGGTATGCATGATATCCAATAGGGTGCAGTTATGATGTTCGGACACACCATCACACTATGGTGTTCCAGGCTGTATTAGTTGTGAAACAATTTCCACAATGTCTTAATTCTGTGCCAAACTCGTAATTCAGATATTCATCTCTATGATCATATCATAGACATTTTATCCTCTTGTCACGACGATCTTTCAACTTCACCCTGAAATTACTTGAACCTTTCAATAATTCAGACTCGTGATTCATCAAGTAAATATACTCAATATCTACTCAAATCATCTGTGAAGTAAGAACATAACGATATCCACTACACGCCTCAGCACTCATTGGACTGCACACATCAAAATGTATTACTTCCAACAAGTTGCTTTCTAGTTCCATTTTACTAAAAACGAGGCTTTCAGTCATCTTGCCCATGTGGTATGATTTGCATGTCTCAAGTGATTCAAAATCAAGTGAGTCCAAACGGTCCATTTGCATAGAGTTTCTTCATGCATATCTACCAACAAACATGGTTCGCATGTCTCAATCCTTTCAAAAATGAGTGAGTCCAAAGATCCATCAACATGGAGCTTCTTCATGCGTTTTATACCGATATGACTTAAGTGGCAGTGCCACAAGTAGGTGGTACTATCATTACTATCTTATATCTTTTGGCATGAACATGTGTATCACTATGATCGAGATTCAATAAACCATTCATTTTAGGTGCAAGACCATTGAAGGTATTATTCAAATAAACAGAGTAACCATTATTCTCCTTAAATGAATAACTGTATCGCGATAGACATAATCCAATCATGTCTATGCTCAACGCAAACACCAAATAACAATTATTTAGGTTTTAATACCAATCTCGATGGTAGAGGGAGCGTGCGATGCTTGATTATATCAACCTTGGAAACACTTCCAACACATATCGTCAGCTCACCTTTAGCTAGTCCCCGTTTATTCCGTAGCTTTTATTTCGAGTTACTAACACTTAGCAACCGAACCGGTATCTAATACCCTGGTGCTACTAGGAGTACTAGTAAAGTACACATCAACACAATGTATATCCAATATACTTCTATCGACCTTGCCAGCCTTCTCATCTACCAAGTATCTAGGGTAATTCTGCTCCAGTGGCTATTCCCCTTATTACAGAAGCACTTAGTCTCGGGTTTGGGTTCAACCTTGGGTTTCTTCACTAGAGCAGCAGCTGAATTGCCCTTTCATGAAGTATCCCTTCGTGCCCTTGCCCTTCTTGAAACTAGTGGTTTCACCAACCATCAACAATTGATGCTCCTTCTTGATTTCTACTTTTGTGGTGTCAAACATCGCAAATATCTCAAGGATCATCATATATGTCCCTGATATATTATAGTTCATCACAAAGCTCAAGCATCTTGGTGGTAATGACTTCGGAGAACCATCACTATTTCATCTGGAAGATCAACTCCCACTCGATTCAAGCGATTGTTGTACTCAGACAATCTGAGCACAAGCTCAACAATTGAGCTTTTCTCCTTAGTTTGTAGGCTAAGAAAATCGTCGGAGGTCTTATACCTCTTGACGTGGGCACGAGCCTGAAATCCCAATTTCAGCCCTCGAAACATCTCATATGTTTCGCGACGTTTCAAAAACGTCTTCGGTGCCTCAACTCTAAGCCGTTTAACTGAACTATCACGTAGTTATCAAAATGTGTATGTCAGATGTTCGCAACATCCACAGACAATGTTCGAGGTTCAGCACACTAAGCGGTGCATTAAGGACATAAGCCTTCTATGAAGCAATGAGGACAATCCTCAGTTTACAGACCTAGTCCGCATAATTGCTACTATCAACTTTCAACTAAATTTTCTCTAGGAAGATAACTAAACAGTAGAACTGAAGCGCGAGCTATGACATAATTTGCGAAGACCTTTTGACTATGTTTAGGATAATTAAGTTCATCTTATGAACTCCCACTCAGATAGACATCCCTCTAGTCATCTAAGTGATTACATGATCCGAGTCAACTAGGCCGTGTCCGATCATCACGTGAGACGGACTAGTCATCATCGGTGAACATCTTCACGTTGATCATATCTACCATACGACTCATGCTCGACCTTTCGGTCTCTTGTGTTCCGAGGCCATGTCTGTACATGCTAGGCTCGTCAAGTCAACCTAAGTGTTTCGCGTGTGTAAATCTGTTTTACACCCGTTGTATGTGAACGTTAGAATCTATCACACCCGATCATCACGTGGTGCTTCGAAACAACGAACTGTCGCAACGGTGCACAGTTAGGGGGAACACCTTCTTGAAATTTTAATGAGGGATCATCTTATTTACTACCGTTGTTCTAAGCAAACAAGATGCATAAACATGATAAACATCACATGCAATCAAATAGTGACATGATATGGCCATCATCACTTTGCTCCTTTTGATCTCCATCTTCGGGGCTCCATGATCATCATCGTCACCGGCATGACACCATGATCTCCATCATCGTGATCTCCATCATCGTGTCTTCTTGAAGTTGTCTCGTCAACTATTACTTCTACTACTATAGCTAACGGTTAGCAATAAAGTAAAGTAATTACATGACGTTTATGTTGACACGCAGGTCATAAATAAATTAAGACAACTCCTATGGCTCCTGCCGGTTGTCATACTCATCGACATGCAAGTCGTGATTCCTATTACAAGAACATGATCATCTCATACATCACATATATCATTCATCACATCCTTTGGCCATATCACATCACATAGCATACCCTGCAAAAACAAGTTAGACGTCCTCTAATTGTTGTTGCATGTTTTACGTGGCTGCTATGGGTTTCTAGCAAGAACGTTTCTTACCTATGCAAAGACCACAATGTGATATGCCAATTGCTATTTACCCTTCATAAGGACCCTGTTCATCGAATCCGATCCGACTAAAGTGGGATAGACAGACACCCGCCAGCCACCTAATGCAACTAGTGCATGTTTGTCGGTGGAACCGGTCTCACATAAGCGTACGTGTAAGTTTGGTCCGGGCCGCTTCATCCCACGATGCCGCCGAATCAAGATAAGACTAGTAACGGCAAGCATATTGAACAAAATCAACGCTCACAACTACTTTGTGTTCTACTCGTGCATAGAATCTACGCAATAGACCTAGCTCATGATGCCACTGTTGGGGAACATAGCAGAAATTCAAAATTTTCCTACGTGTCACCAAGATCTATCTATGGAGAAACTAGCAACGAGGGGAAGGAGAGTGCATCTACATACCTTTATAGATCGCTAAGCGGAAGCGTTCAAGTGAACGGGGTTGATGGAGTCGTACTCGTCGTGATCCAAATCACCGATGACCAAGTGCCGAACGCACGGCACCTCCGCGTTCAACACACATACATCCCGGTGACGTCTCCCATGCCTTGATCAAGCAAGGAGAGAGGGAGAGGTTGAGGAAGACTCCATCTAGCAGCAGCACAACGGCGTGGTGGTGGTGGAGGAGCGTGGCAATCCTGCAGGGCTTCGCCAAGCACCACGGGAGAGGAGAAGGACTTGGGAGAGAGGAGGGCTGCACCAAAGGCAAAGGTATGGCTGCCCTCCCACCCCCACACATATATATAGGGGCAAGGGAGAGGGGGGCGCTGAAGGAAATATGCCCTAGAGGCAATAATAAAGTTATTATTTATTTCCTTATTTCATGATAAATGTTTATTATTCATGCTAGAATTGTATTGACCGGAAACATAATACATGTGTGAATACATAGACAAACAAAGTGTCACTAGTATGCCTCTACTTGACTAGCTCGTTAATCAAAGATGGTTATGTTTCCTAACCATGAACAATGAGTTGTTATTTGATTAATGAGGTCACATTATTAGTTGAATGATCTGATTGACATGACCCATTCCATTAGCTTAGCACACGATCGTTTAGTATGTTGCTATTGCTTTCTTCATGACTTATACATGTTCCTATGACTATGAGATTATGCAACTCCCGTCTGCCGGAGGAACACTTTGGGTACTACCAAACGTCACAACGTAACTGGGTGATTATAAAGGAGTACTACAGGTGTCTCCAATGGTCGATGTTGAGTTGGCGTATTTCGAGATTAGGATTTGTCACTCCGATTGTCGGAGAGGTATCTCTGGGCCCTCTCGGTAATACACATCACATAAGCCTTGCAAGCATTACAACTAATATGTTAGTTGTGAGATGATGTATTACGGAACGAGTAAAGAGACTTGCCGGTAACGAGATTGAACTAGGTATTGGATACCGACGATCGAATCTCGGGCAAGTAACATACCGATGACAAAAGGAACAACGTATGTTGTTATGCGGTCTGACCGATAAAGATCTTCGTAGAATATGTAGGAGCCAATATGGGCATCCAGGTCCCGCTATTGGTTATTGACCGGAGACGTGTCTCGGTCATGTCTACATTGTTCTCGAACCCGTAGGGTCCGCACGCTTAAGGTTACGATGACAGTTATATTATGAGTTTATGCATTTTGATGTACCGAAGGTTGTTCGGAGTCCCGGATGTGATCACGGACATGACGAGGAGTCTCGAAATGGTCGAGACATAAAGATTGATATATTGGAAGCCTATGGTTGGACATCGGAAGTGTTCCGGGTGAAATCGGGATTTTACCGGGTTACCGGGAGGTTACCGGAACCCCCCGGGAGCCATATGGGCCTTCATGGGCCTTAGTGGAAAGGAGAAAGGGGCAGCCCAAGGGGGCTGCGCGCCTCCCCCCTTCCCCTAGTCCTATCAGGACTAGGAGAGGTGGCCGGCCACTCCTCTCCCTCTTTCCCCCTTGGGAATCCTAGTTGGAATAGGATTGGGGGGGAGTCCTACTCCCGGTAGGAGTAGGACTCCTTCTGCGCCTCTCTCTCTTGGCCGGCGCCCCCTTCCCCCTTGGCTCCTTTATATACTGAGGTAGAGGCACCCCAAAGACACACAAGTTGACACAAGTTGATCCACGTGATCTATTCCTTAGCCGTGTGCGGTGCCCCCTGCCACCATATTCCTCGATAATACTGTAGCGGAGTTTAGGCGAAGCCCTGCTACTGTAGTTCATCAAAATCGTCACCACGCCGTCGTGCTGACGAAACTCTTCCCCGACACTTTGCTGTATCGGAGTCCGGGGATCGTCATCGAGCTGAACGTGTGCTCGAACTCGGAGGTGCCGTAGTTTCGGTGCTTGATCGGTTGGATCGAGAAGACGTACGACTACTTCCTCTACGTCGTGTCATCGCTTCCGCAGTCGGTCTGCGTTGGGTACGTAGACAATACTCTCCCCTCGTTGCTATGCATCACATGATCTTGCGTGTGCGTAGGAAATTTTTTGAAATTACTACGAAACCTAACAGTGGCATCCGAGCCTAGGTTATTGATGTTGATGTTATATGCACGAGTAGAACACAAGTGAGTTGTGGACGATACAAGTCATACTGCCTACCAGCATGTCATACTTTGGTTCGGCGGTATTGTTGGACGAGACGACCCAGACCAACCTTACGCGTACGCTTACGCGAGACCGGTTCCCTCGACGTGCTTTGCACAGAGATGGCTTGCGGGCGACTGTCTCTCCAACTTTAGTTGAACCAAGTATGGCTACGCCCGGTCCTTGCGAAGGTTAAAACAGAGTCTATTTGACAAACTATCGTTGTGGTTTTGATGCGTAGGTGAGATTGGTTCTTACTTAAGCCCGTAGCAGCCACGTAAAACATGCAACAACAAAGTAGAGGACGTCTAACTTGTTTTTGCAGGGCATGTTGTGATGTGATATGGTCAAGGCATGATGCTAAATTTTATTGTATGAGATGATCATGTTTTGTAACCAAGTTATCGGCAACTGGCAGGAGCCATATGGTTGTCGCTTTATTGTATGCAATGCAATCGCGATGTAATGCTTTACTTTATTACTAAACGGTAGTGATAGTCGTGAAAGCATAAGATTGGCAAGACGACAACGATGCTACGATGGAGATCAAGGTGTCGCGCCGGTGACGATGGTGATCATGACGGTGCTTCGGAGATGGAGATCACAAGCACAAGATGATGATGGCCATATCATATCACTTATATTGATTGCATGTGATGTTTATCTTTTTATGCATCTTATCTTGCTTTGATTGACGGTAGCATTATAAGATGATCTCTCACTAAATTATCAAGAAGTGTTCTCCCTGAGTATGCACCGTTGCCAAAGTTCGTCGTGCCCAGACACCACGTGATGATCGGGTGTGATAAGCTCTACGTCCATCTACAACGGGTGCAAGCCAGTTTTTGCACACGCAGAATACTCAGGTTAAACTTGACGAGTCTAGCATATGCAGATATGGCCTCGGAACACGGAGACCGAAAGGTCGAGCGTGAATCATATAGTAGATATGATCAACATAAACGATGTTCACCATTGAAAACTACTCCATTTCACGTGATGATCGGTCATGGTTTAGTTGATTTGGATCACGTGATCACTTAGAAGATTAGAGGGATGTCTATCTAAGTGGGAGTTCTTTAAGTAATATGATTAATTGAACTTTAATTTATCATGAACTTAGTCCTGATAGTATTTTGCAAATTATGTTGTAGATCAATAGCTCGCGTTGTTGCTTCCCTGTGTTTATTTTGATATGTTCCTAGAGAAAAATTGTGTTGAAAAATGTTAGTAGCAATGATGCGGATTTGATCCGTGATCTGAGGTTTATCCTCATTGCTGCACAGAAGAATTATGTCCTTGATGCACCGCTAGGTGACAGACCTATTGCAGGAGCAGATGCAGACGTTATGAACGTTTGGCTGGCTCAATATGATGACTACTTGATAGTTTAGTGCACCATGCTTAAACGGCTTAGAATCGGGACTTCAAAGACGTTTTGAACGTCATGGATCATATGAGATGTTCCTGGAGTTGAAGTTAATATTTCAAGCAAATACCCGAGTTGAGAGATATGAAGTCTCCAACAAGTTCTATAGCTAAAAGATGGAGGAGAATCGCTCAACTAGTGAGCATGTACTCAGATTGTCTGGGTACTTCAATCGCTTGAATCAAGTGGGAGTTAATCTTCCAGATAAGATAGTGATTGACAGAATTCTCTAGTCACCATCACTAAGTTACTAGAACTTCGTGATGAACTATAGTATGCAAGGGATGACGAAAACGATTCCCAAGCTCTTCGTGATGCTGAAATCAACGAAGGTAGAAATCAAGAAAGAGCATCAAGTGTTGATGGTTAACAAGATCACTAGTTTCAAGAGAAGGGCAAAGGGAAAGAAAGGGAACTTCAAGTGGGAAGACAAGCAAGTTGTCACTCCTGCGAAGAAGCCCAAAGCTGAACCATAGCCTGAAACTGAGTGTTTACACTGCAAAGGAAATGGTCACTGGAAGCGTAAATGCCCTGAATATTTGGTGGATAAGAAGGATGGCAAAGTGAACAAGGGTATATTTGATATACAGATTATTGATGTATGCCTTACTAGTGTTTATAGTAGCCCCTGAGTATTTGATACTTGTTCGGTTGCTAAGATTAGTAATTCGAAACGGGAGTTGCAGAATAAACAGAGACTAGTTAAGGGTGAAGTGACGATGTTTGTTGGAAGTGGTTCCAAGATTGATATGATCATCATCGCACACTTCCTATACTTTCGGGATTTGTGTTGAACCTAAATAAGTGTTATTTGGTGTTAGCGTTGAGCATGAATATGATTTGATCATGTTTATTGCAATACGGTTATTCATTTAAGTAAGAGAATAAACTGTTGTTCTGTTTACATGAATAAAACCTTAGATGGTTACACACACAATGAAAAATGGTTCATTGGATCTCGATCGTAGTGATACACATATTCATAATATTGAAACCAAAAGATGCAAAGTTAATAATGATAGTGCAACTTATTTGTGGCACTGCCGTTTGGGTCATATCGGTGTAAAGCGCATGAAGATACTCCATAAAGATGGATTTTCGGAATCACTTGGTTATGAATCATTTGATGCTTGCGAACCGTGCCTTTTGGGCAAGATGACTAAAACTCTGTTCTCCAGAACAATGGAACGTGCTACTGACTTATTGGAAATAATACATACCGATGTATGCAATCCAATGAGTGTTGATGCCCGTGGCAAGTATCATTATTTTCTGATCTTCACAGATGATTTGAGCAGATATGAGTATATCTACTTAATGAAACACAAGTCTGAAACATTTGAAAAGTTCAAAGAATTTCAGAGTGAAGTGAAAAATCATCGTAACAAGAAAATAAAGTTTCTACGATCTGATCGTAGAGAAGAGTATTTGAGTTACGAGTTTGGCCTTCAGTAAAAAAAACAATGTGAAATAGTTTCACTACTCATGCCACCTGGAACACCACAATGGTGTGTCCGAACGTCATAATTGTACTTTATTGGATATGGTGCAACCTATGATGTTTCTTACCGATTTACCACTATCATTTTGGGGTTATGCATTAAAGACAGCTGCATTCACGTTAAATAGGGCACCATCAAAATCCGTTGAGACGACGCCTTATGAACTGTGGTTTGGCAAGAAACCAAAGTTGTCGTTTCTTAAAGTTTGGGGCTGCGATGCTTATGTGAAAAAGCTTCAACCTGATAAGCTCGAACCCAAATCGGAGAAATATGACTTCATATGATACCCAAAGGAAACTGTTGGGTACACCTTCTATCACAGATCCGAAGGCAAGATATTCATTGCTAAAATGGATCCTTTCCAGAGAAGGAGTTTCTCTCGAAAGAAGTGAGTGGGAGGAAAGTAGAACTTGATGAGGTAACTGTACCTGCTCCCTTATTGGAAAGTAGTTTATCACAGAAATTAGTTCCTGTGACAAATACACCAATTAGTGAGGAAGCTAATGATATTGATCATGAAACTTCAGATCAAGTTACTACAGAACCTCGTAGGTCTTTCAGAGTAAGATCCGCACCAGAGTGGTGTAGTAATCATGTTCTGGAAGTCATGCTACTAGATCATGATGAACCTACGAACTATGAAGAAGCGATGGTGAGCCCAGATTCCGCAAAGTGGCTTGAAGCCATGAAATCTGAGATGGAATCCATGTATGAGAACAAAGTATGGACTTTGATTGACTTGCTCGATGATCAGCAAGCCATGTTAAATAAATGGATCTTCAAGAGGAAGACAGACACTGATAGTAGTGTTACTATCCACTAAGCTCGACTTGTTGCAAAAGGTTTTCAACAAAGTTCAAAGGTGTTGAATACGATGAGATTTTCTCACTCGTATCGATGCTTAAGTCTGTCTGAATCATGTTAGCAATTGCCACATTTTATGAAATCTGGCAAATGGATGTCAAAACTGCATTCCTTAATGGATTTATTAAAGAAGAGTTGTATATGATGCAACTAGAAGGTTTTGTCAATCCTAAAGATGCTAACAAAATGTGCAAGCTCCAGCGATCCATCTATGGAATGGGGCAAGCATCTCGGAGTTGGAATATACGCTTTGATAAGTTGATCAAAGCATATAGTTTTATATGGACTTACGATGAAGCCTGTATTTACAATAAAGTGAGTGGGAGCACTACAGCCTTTCTGATTAGTATATGTGAGTGACATATTGTTGATTAGAAATGATGTAGAATTTTTCTGCAAAGCATAAAGGAGTGTTTTAAAGGAGTTCTTTAAAAAGAAAAGACCTCAGTAAAAGCTACTTACATATTGAGCATCAAGATCTATTGAGATAGATCAAGACGCTTGATAAGATTTTCAATGAGTACATACCTTGGCAAGATTTTGAAATAGTTCAAAACGGAACAGTCAAAGAAAGAGTTCTTGTCTATGTTGCAAAGGTATGAAATTGAGTAAGAATCAAATCCCGACCACAGCAGAAAATAGAAAGAGAATGAAAAGTCATTCCCTATGCCTCAGTCATAGGTTCTATAAAGTATGCTCTGCTATGTACCAGACCTATTGTATACCTTGCTCTGGATTTGGCAAGGGAGTACAATAGTGATCTAGGAGTAGATCACTGGACATTGGTCAAGAATATCCTTAGTAAGGACTAAGGAGATGTTTCTCGATTATGGAGGTGATAAAAGAGTTTGTTGTAAAAGTTACATCAGTGCAAACTTTTACACTGATCCAGATGACTCTAAATCTCAACCTGGATACATATTGAAAGTGGGAGCAATTAGCTAGAGTAGCTCCGTGCAGAGCATTGTGGACATAAAATATTTGCAAAATACATACGGCTCTGAATGTGACAGACCCGTTGACTAAGCTTCTCTCACGAGCAAAACATGATCACACCTTAGTACTCTTTGGGTGTTAATCACATAGCGATGTGAACTAGATTATTGACTCTAGTAAACCCTTTGGATGTTGGTCACATGATGATGTGAACTATGGGTGTTAATCATATACAGATATGAATATTGGTGTTAAATCACATGGCGATGTGAACTAGATTATTGACTCTAGTGCAAGTGGGAGACTGAAGGAAATATGCCCTAGAGGCAATAATAAAGTTATTATTTATTTCCTTATTTCATGATAAATGTTTATTATTCATGCTAGAATTGTATTGACCGGAAACATAATACATGTGTGAATACATAGACAAACAAAGTGTCACTAGTATGCCTCTACTTGACTAGCTCGTTAATCAAAGATGGTTATGTTTCCTAACCATGAACAATGAGTTGTTATTTGATTAACGAGGTCACATCATTAGTTGAATGATCTAATTGACATGACCCATTCCATTAGCTTAGCACACGATCGTTTAGTATGTTGCTATTGCTTTCTTCATGACTTATACATGTTCCTATGACTATGAGATTATGCAACTCCCGTCTGCCGGAGGAACACTTTGGGTACTACCAAACGTCACAACGTAACTGGGTGATTATAAAGGAGTACTACAGGTGTCTCCAATGGTCGATGTTGAGTTGGCGTATTTCGAGATTAGGATTTGTCACTCCGATTGTCGGAGAGGTATCTCTGGGCCCTCTCGGTAATACACATCACATAAGCCTTGCAAGCATTACAACTAATATGTTAGTTGTGAGATGATGTATTACGGAACGAGTAAAGAGACTTGCCGGTAACGAGATTGAACTAGGTATTGGATACCGACGATCGAATCTCGGGCAAGTAACATACCGATGACAAAAGGAACAACGTATGTTGTTATGCGGTCTGACCGATAAAGATCTTCGTAGAATATGTAGGAGCCAATATGGGCATCCAGGTCCCGCTATTGGTTATTGACCGGAGACGTGTCTCGGTCATGTCTACATTGTTCTCGAACCCGTAGGGTCCGCACGCTTAAGGTTACGATGACAGTTATATTATGAGTTTATGCATTTTGATGTACCGAAGGTTGTTCGGAGTCCCGGATGTGATCACGGACATGACGAGGAGTCTCGAAATGGTCGAAACATAAAGATTGATATATTGGAAGCCTATGTTTGGACATCGGAAGTGTTCCGGGTGAAATCGGGATTTTACCGGGTTACCGGGAGGTTACCGGAACCCCCCGGGAGCCATATGGGCCTTCATGGGCCTTAGTGGAAAGGAGAAAGGGGCAGCCCAAGGGGGCTGCGCGCCTCCCCCCTTCCCCTAGTCCTATCAGGACTAGGAGAGGTGGCCGGCCACCCCTCTCCCTCTTTCCCCCTTGGGAATCCTAGTTGGAATAGGATTGGGGGGGGGGAGTCCTACTCCCGGTAGGAGTAGGACTCCTTCTGCGCCTCTCTCTCTTGGCCGGCGCCCCCTTCCCCCTTGGCTCCTTTATATACTGAGGTAGAGGCACCCCAAAGACACACAAGTTGACACAAGTTGATCCACGTGATCTATTCCTTAGCCGTGTGCGGTGCCCCCTGCCACCATATTCCTCGATAATACTGTAGCGGAGTTTAGGCGAAGCCCTGCTGCTGTAGTTCATCAAAATCGTCACCACGCCGTCGTGCTGACGAAACTCTTCCCCGACACTTTGCTGGATCGGAGTCCGGGGATCGTCATCGAGCTGAACGTGTGCTCGAACTCGGAGGTGCCATAGTTTCGGTGCTTGATCGGTTGGATCGAGAAGACGTACGACTACTTCCTCTACGTCGTGTCATCGCTTCCGCAGTCGGTCTGCGTTGGGTACGTAGACAATACTCTCCCCTCGTTGCTATGCATCACATGATCTTGCGTGTGCGTAGGAAATTTTTTGAAATTACTACGAAACCCAACAGGCGCAGCCTTGGCCCTTCCTCCAAGGAAGGGTGCGGCTAGGGAGGAGTCCCTCCTCCCCAAGGCACCTCGGAGGTGCCTTCCCCCTTTAGGACTCTTCCTTTCCTTATCCCTTGGCGCATGGGCCTCTTGGGGCTGGTGCCCTTGGCCCATATAGGCCAAGGCGCACCCCCTTACAGCCCATGTGCCCCCCCGGGGCAGGTGGCCCCACCCGGTGGACCCCCGGGACCCTTCCGGTGGTCCCGGTACAATACCGGTGACCCCGAAACTTGTCCGGTGACCAAAATAGGACTTCCCATATATAAATCTTTACCTCCGGACCATTCCGGAACTCCTCGTGACGTTCGGGATCTCATCCGGGACTCCGAACAACATTCGGTAACCACATACAAACTTCCTTTATAACCCTAGCGTCATCGAACCTTAAGTGTGTAGACCCTACGGGTTCGGGAGACATGCAGACATGACCGAGACGTTCTCTGGTCAATAACCAATAGCGGGATCTGGATACCCATGTTGGCTCCCACATGTTCCACGATGATCTCATCGGATGAACCACGATGTCAAGGACTTAATCAATCCCGTATACAATTCCCTTTGTCTATCGGTACAATACTTGCCCGAGATTCGATCGTCGGTATCCCGATACCTTGTTCAATCTCGTTACCGGCAAGTCTCTTTACTCATTCTGTAACACATCATCCCGTGATCAACTCCTTGATCACATTGTGCACATTATGATGATGTCCTACCGAGTGGGCCCAGAGATACCTCTTCATCACACGGAGTGACAAATCCCAGTCTCGATTCGTGCCAACCCAATAGACACTTTCAGAGATACCTGTAGTGTACCTTTATAGCCACCCAGTTACGTTGTGACGTTTGGCACACCCAAAGCACTCCTACGGTATCCGGGAGTTGCACAATCTCATGGTCTAAGGAAATGATACTTGACATTAGAAAAGCTTTAGCATACGAACTACATGATCTTGTGCTAGGCTTAGGATTGGGTCTTGTCCATCACATCATTCTCCTAATGATGTGATCCCGTTATCAATGACATCCAATGTCCATGGTCAGGAAACCGTGACCATCTATTGATCAACGAGCTAGTCAACTAGAGGCTTACTAGGGACATGGTGTTGTCTATGTATCCACACATGTATCTGAGTTTCCTATCAATACAATTCTAGCATGGATAATAAACGATTATCATGAACAAGGAAATATAATAATAACTAATTTATTATTGCCTCTAGGGCATATTTCCAACAAATACTATGTCAACTACATGATCATGCTAAGTAATATGGCAATGATGAATGTGTCATGATAAACGAAATGGTGGAAAGTTGCATGGCAATATATCTCGGAATGGCTATGAAAATGCCATAATAGGTAGGTATGGTGGCTGTTTTGAGGAAGATATAAGGAGGTTTATGTGTGAAAGAGCGTATCATATCACGGGGTTTGGATGCACCAGCGAAGTTTGCACTAACTCTCAATGTGAGAAAGGGCAATGCACGGTACCGAAGAGGCTAGCAATGATGAAAGGGTGAGAGTGCGTATAATCCATGGACTCAACATTAGTCATAAAGAACTCACATACTTATTGCAAAAATCTACAAGTCATCAAAAACCTCGGCACTACACGCATGCTCCTAGGGGGATAGATTGGTAGGAAAAGACCATCGCTCGTCCCCGACCGCCACTCATAAGGAAGACAATCAAAGAACACCTCATGTTTCAAATTTGTTATATAACGTTTACCATACGTGCATGCTACGGGACTTGCAAACTTCTACACAAGCATTTCTCAAATTCACAACTACTCAACTAGCACGACTTTGATATTATTACCTCCATATCTCAAAACAATCATCAAGCATCAAACTTCTCTTAGTATTCAACACACTTATATGAAAGTTTTTACTATTCTTGGATGCCTAGCATATCAGGATTATTTAAGCAAATTACCATGCTATTCTAAAGACTCTAAAAATAATACAAGTGAAGCATGAGAGATCAATTATTTCTTCAAAATAAAACTACCACCATGCTCTAAAAGATATAAGTGAAGCACTAGAGCAAATGACAAACTACTCCAAAAGATATAAGTGAAGATCAATGAGTAGTCAAATAATTATGCAACTATGTGAAGACTCTCTAACATTTCATAATTTCCGATTTTGGTATTTTATTCAAACAGCAAGCAAAACAAAAGTAAATAAAATGACGCTCCAAGCAAAACACATATCATGTGGTGAATAAAAATATAGCTCCAAGTAAAGTTACCGATGAACGAAGACGAAAGAGGGGATGCCTTCCGGGGCATCCCCAAGCTTAGGCTTTTGGTTGTCCTTGAATATTACCTTGGAGTGCCTTGGGCATCCCCAAGCTTAGGCTCTTGCAACTCCTTATTCCATAGTCCATCGAATCTTTACCCAAAACTTGAAAACTTCGCAACACAAAACTTAACAAAAAACCCGTAAGCTCCGTTAGATAAAGAAAACAAAACATCACTTCAAGGTACTGTAATGAACTCATTCTTTATTTATATTGGTGTTAAACCTACTGTATTCCAACTTCTGTATTGTTTATAAACTCTTTTACTAGCCATAGATTCATGAAAATAAGTAAACAACACATGAAAAACTGAATCTGTCAAAAACAGAACAGTCTGTAGTAATCTGTAACTAACGCAAACTTATGGAACTCATAAAATTCTCAAATAAATTGCTCGACGTGAGGAATTTATCTATTAATCATCTGCAAAAATAATTAACTAAATAGCACTCTCCAATAAAAAATGGCAGCAGTTCTCGTGAGCGCTAAAGTTTCTGTTTTTACAGCATGATCGCAAATACTTTCCCCAAGTCTTCCCAAAGGTTCTACTTGGCACAAACACTAATTAAAAGCATAAAACCACATATAAACAGAGGCTAGATGAATTATTTATTACTAAACAGGAGCAAAAAGTAAGGAACAAAAATAAAGTTGGGCTGCCTCCCAACAAGCGCTATCGTTTAACACCCCTAGCTAGGCATGATGAGTTCAATGATGCTCACATAAAAGATAAGAATTGTAACATAAAGAGAGCATCATGAAGAATATTTATGTCTACTACATAACCTTCTTCTTGTAGACGTTGTTGGGCCTCCAAGTGCGGAGGTTTGTAAGACAATAGCAAATTTCCCTCAAGTGGATGACCTAAGGTTTATCAATCCGTAGGAGGCGTAGGATGAAGATGGTCTCTCTCGAGCAACCCTGCAACCAAATAAAAAAGAGTCTCTTGTGTCCCCAACACACCCAATACAATGGTAAATTGTATAGGTGCACTAGTTCGGCGAAGAGATGGTGATACAAGTGCAATATGGATGGTGGAAAAGGTTTTTGCAATCTGAAATTATAAAAACAACAAGGTAACTAATGGTAAAAGTGAGCATAAACGGTATTGCAATGCTAGGAAGCAAGGCCTAGGGTTCATACTTTCGCTAGTGCAAGTCCCCTCAACAATACTAACATAATTGGATCACATAACTATCCCTCAACATGCAACAAAGAGTCATTCCAAAGTCACTAATAGCAGAGAACGAACGAAGAGATTATGGTAGGGTACAAAACCACCTCAAAGTTATTCTTTCCAATCAATCCGTTGGGCTATTCCTATAAGTGTCACAAACAGCCCTAGAGTTCGTACTAGAATAACACCTTAAGACACAAATCAACCAAAACCCTAATGTCACCTAGATACTCCAATGTCACCTGAAGTATCCGTGGGTATGATTATACGATATGCATCACACAATCTCAGATTCATCTATTCAACCAACACAAAGGACCTCAAAGAGTGCCCCAAAGTTCTACCGGAGAATCACGATGAAAACATGTGGCAACCCCTATGCATAGGTTCATGGGCGGAACCCGCAAGTTGATCACCAAAACATACATCAAGTGAATCACGTGGTATCCCATTGTCACTACAGATACGCACGGCAAGACATACATCAAGTGTTCTCAAATCTTTAAAGACTCAATCCGATAAGATAACTTCAAAGTGGAAACTCAATTCATTACAAGAGAGTAGAGGGGGAGGAGAAACATTAGATCCAACTATAATAGCAAAGCTCGCGATACATCAAGATCGTGCCAAATCAAGAACACGAGAGAGAGAGATCAAACACATAGCTACTGGTACATACCCTCAGCCCCGAGGGAGAACTACTCCCTCCTCGTCATGGAGAGCACCGGGATGATGAAGATGGCCACCGGAGAGGGATTGCCCCCTCCGGCAGGGTGCCGGAATGGGTCTAGATTGGCTTTCGGTGGCTACGGAGGCTTCTGGCGGCGGAACTCCCGATCTATTTGTGCTCTCGGATGTTTTTAGAGTATATGGAGATATATAGGCGGAAGAAGTACGTTAGGGGGGGGGGCACGAGGGGCTCACGAGGGTGGAGGGTGCGCCCAGGGGGGTGGGCGCGCCCCCTGCCTCGTGACCTCCTCGCAGATCCCCCGACGTGCACTCCAAGTCTTCTGGGCTTATTTCCTTCCAAAAATGAGTTCCGTGAAGTTTCAGGTCAATTGGACTCCGTTTGATTTTCCTTTTCTTCGAAACCCTAAAACAGGGTAAAAACAGAAACTGGCACTGGGCTCTGGGTTAATAGGTTAGTCCCAAAAATGATATAAAAGTGTATAATAATGCCTATAAACATTCAAAACAGTAGATAATATAGCATGGAGCAATCAAAAATTATAGATACGTTGGAGACGTATCAAATATGACTAGCACATTTAAGCCTAACCCACTTCCTATGCATAGGGATTTTGTGAGCAAACAACTTATGGGAACAATAATCAACTAGCATAGGAAGGCAAAACAAGCATAACTTCAAAAATTTAAGCACATAGAGAGGGAACTTGATATTATTGCAATTCCTACAAGCATATGTTCCTCCCTCATAATAATTCTCAGTAGCATCATGAATGAATTCAACAATATAACCAGCACCTAAAGCATTATTTTCATGATCTACAAGCATAGAAATTTTATTACTCTCCACACAAGCAAAATTCTTCTCATGAATAATAGTGGGAGAAAACTCAACAAAATAATTATCATGTGAGGCATAATCCAATTGAAAACTAAAATCATGATGACAAGTTTCATGGATATCATTATTCTTTATAGCATACAAGTCATCACAATAATCATCATAGATAGCAACTTTGTTCTCACAATCAATTGGAACCTCTTTCGGAATAGTGGATTCATCACAAAATAAAGTCATGACCTCTCCAAATCCACTTTCATCAATATAATCATCATAAATAGGAGGCATGCTTCCAACATAATAAATTTGCTCATCAAAACTTGGGGGACAAAAAATATCATCTTCATCAAACATAGCTTCCCCAAGCTTGTGGCTTTGCATATCATTAGCATCATGGATATTCAAGGAATTCATACTAACAACATTGCAATCATGCTCATTATTCAAAGATTTAGTGCCAAACATTTTAATGCATTCTTCTTCTAGCACTTGAGCACAATTTTCCTTTCCATCATACCACGAAAGATATTAAAAAGATGAAGTGTATGAGACAAACTCTATTCCATTTTTTTATAGTTTTCTTTTATAAACTAAACTAGTGATAAAACAAGAAACTAAAAGACTCGATTGCAAGATCTAAAGATATACCTTCAAGCGCTAACCTCCCCGGCAACGGCACCAGAAAAGAGCTTGATGTCTACTACACAACCTTCTTCTTGTAGACGCTGTTGGGCCTCCAAGTGCAGAGGTTTGTAGGACAGTAGCAAATTTCCCTCAAGTGGATGACCTAAGGTTTATCAATCCGTAGGAGGCATAGGATGAAGATGGTCTCTCTCAAGCAACCCTGCAACCAAATAACAAAGAGTCTCTTGTGTCCCCAACACACCCAATACAATGGTAAATTGTATAGGTGCAGTAGTTCGGCGAAGAGATGGTGGTACAAGTGGTATATGGATAGTAGATAATAGTTTTTGTAATCTGAAAATATAAAAACAGCAAGGTAACGAATGATAAAAGTGAGCGTAAACGGTATTGCAATGTGTTGAAACAAGGCCTAGGGTTCATACTTTCAATAGTGCAAGTCCTCTCAACAATAATAACATACTTGGATCATATAACTATCCCTCAACATGCAACAAAGAGTCACTCCAAAGTCACTAATAGCGGAGAACAAACGAAGAGATTATGGTAGGGTACGAAACCACCTCAAAGTTATTCTTTCCAATCAATCCGTTGGGCTATTCCTATAAGTGTCACAAGCAGCCCTAGAGTTCGTACTAGAATAACACCTTAAGACACAAATCAACGAAAACCCTAATGTCACCTAGATACTCCAATGTCACCTCAAGTATCCGTGGGTATGATTATACGATATGCATCACACAATCTCAGATTCATCTATTCAACCAACACATAGAACATCAAAGAGTGCCCCAAAGTTTCTACCGGAGAATCACGACAAAAATGTGTGCCAACCCCTATGCATAGGTTCATTGGCGGAACCCGCAAGTTGATCACCAAAACATACATCAAGTGAATCACGTGATATCCCATTGTCACCACAGATACACACGGCAAGACATACATCAAGTGTTCTCAAATCTTTAAAGACTCAATCTGATAAGATAGCTTCGAAGGGGAAACTCAATCCATTACAAGAGAGTAGAGGGGGAGAAGAAACATAAGATCCAACTATAATAGCAAAGCTCGCGACACATCAAGATCGTGCCAAATCAAGAACACGAGAGAGAGAGATCAAACACATAGCTACTGGTACATACCCTCAGCCCCGAGGGAGAACTACTCCCTCCTCATCATGGAGAGCACCGGGATGATGAAGATGGACACCGGAGAAGGATTGCCCCCGACGTGCACTCCAAGTCTTCTAGGCTTCTTTCCTTCCAAAAATGAGTTCCGTGAAGTTTCACGTCAATTGGACTTCGTTTGATTTTCCTTTTCTTCGAAACCCTAAAACAGGGTAAAAACAGAAACTGGCATTGGGCTCTGGGTTAATAGGTTAGTCCCAAAAATGATATAAAAGTGTATAATAAAGCCCATAAACATTCAAAACAGTAGATAATATAGCATGGAGTAATCAAAAATTATAGATACGTTGGAGACGTATCAGCATCCCCAAGCTTAATTCCTGCTCGTCCTCGAGTTGGTAAATGATAAAAGAAAGAATTCTTGATGTGGAATGCTAGTTGGCATAATTTCAATGTAATTCTTCTTAATTGTGGCATGAATATTCAGATCCGAAAGATTCAAGACAAAAGTTCATAGTGACATAAAAATGATAATACTTCAAGCATACTAACTAAGCAATCATGTCTTCTCAAAATAACATGGCCAAAGAAAGTTCATCCCTACAAAATCATACAGTTTAGTCATGCTTCATTTTTGTCACACAAGAATGCTCTCATCATGCACAACCCCGATGACAAGCCAAGCAATTGTTTCATACTTTAGTAATCTCGAACCTATAAACTTTCACGCAATACATGAGCGCGAGCCATGGATATAGCACTATGGGTGGAATAGAATAATGAGGGGGTTATGTGGAGAAGACAAAAAGGAGAAAGTCTCACATCAACGAGGCTAATCAATGGGCTAAGGAGATGCCCACCGATTGATGTTAATGCAAGGAGTAGGGATTGCCATGCAACGGATGCACTAGAGCTATAAATGTATGAAAGCTCAACAAAATAAACTAGTGGGTGTGCATCCAACTTTCTTGCTCACGAAGACCTAGGGCACTTGAGGAGGCCCATTGTTCGAATATACAAGCCAAGTTCTATAATGAAAATTTCCCACTAGTATATGAAAGTGACAAAACAAGAGACTCTCTATCATGAAGATCATGGTGCTACTTTGAAGCACAAGTGTGGCAAAGGATAGTAGCATTGTCCCTTTTTATTTATTTTCTCTTTTTTTGGGCCTTCTTTTTTTCTTTGGCCTTTCTCTTTTTTGGGGGACAATGCTCTATTGAGTCATGATCATCACACTTCTATTTATTTACAACTCGATACTAGAACGAAGTATGACTCTATATGGATGCCTCCGGCTGTGTACCGGGATATGCAATGAATCAAGAGTGACAAGTATGAAAAAATTATGAACGGTGGATTTTCCACAAATACTTATGTCAACTACATGATCATGCTAAGCAATATGACAATGATGAATGTGTCATGATAAACAGAATGATGGAAAGTTGCATGGCAATATATCTCGGAATGGCTATGGAAATGCCATAATAGGTAGGTATGGTGGCTGTTTTTAGGAAGATATAAGGAGGTTTATGTGTGACAGAGCATATCATATCACGGGGTTTGGATACACCGGTGAAGTTTGCGCCAACTCTCAATGTGAGAAAGGGCAATGCACGGTACCGAAGAGGCTAGCAAGGATGGAAGGGTGAGAGTGCGTATAATCCATGGACTCAACATTAGTCATAAAGAACTCACATAATTATTGCAAAAATCTACAAGTCATCAAAAACCTCGGCACTACACGCATGCTCCTAGGGGGATAGATTGGTAGGAAAAGACCATCGCTCGTCCCCGACCGCCACTCATAAGGAGGACAATCAAATAATACCTCATGTTTCAAATCTGTTACACAACGTTTACCATACGTGCATGCTACGGGACTTGCAAACTTCAACACAAGTATTTCTCAAATTCATAACCACTCAACTAGCATGACTCTAATATCACCATCTCCATATCTCAAAACAATTATCAAGTATCAAACTTCTCATAGTATTCAACACACTCATAAGAGAATTTTATTATTCTTGAATACCTAGCATATTAGGATTTTAAGCAAATTACCATGCTATTTAAGACTCTAAAAATAATCTAAGTGAAGCATGAGAGTTCATCTATTTCTTCAAAATAAAACTACCACCATGCTGTGAAAGATATAAGTGAAGCACTAGAGCAAATGACAAACTACTCCGAAAGATTTAAGTGAAGATCAATGAGTAGTCGAATAATTATGCAACTATGTGAAGACCCTCTAACATTTAAGAATTTCAGATCCTGGTATTTTATTCAAACATCAATCAAAACCTAACAAAATAAATTGACGCTCCAAGCAAAACACATATCATGTGGTGAATAAAAATATAGCTCCAAGTAAAGTTACCGATAGAAGTAGACAAAAGAGGGGATGCCTTCCGGGGCATCCCCAAGCTTAGGCTCTTGGATATCCTTGAATATTATCTTGGGGTGCCTCGGGCATCCCCAAGCATAGGCTCTTGCCACTCCTTATTCCATAGTCCATCGAATCCTTACCCAAAACTTGAAAACTTCACAACACAAAACTTAACAGAAAACTCGTAAGCTCCGTTAGTATAAGAAAGCAAATCACCATCATAAGGTACTGTAATGAACTCATTCTTTATTTATATTGGTGTTAAACCTACTGTATTCCAACTTATCTATGGTTTATAAACTATTTTACTAGCCATAGATTCATCAAAATAAGCAAACAACACATGAAAAGCAGAATCTGTCAAAAACAGAACAGTCTGTAGTAATATGGATCAAACGTATACTTCTGGAACTCATAACATTCTCGAATAAATTGATGGACCTGAGTAATTTATCTGTTAATCATCTGCAAAAAGAATTAACTAAATATCACTCTCCAATAAAAAATGGCAGCTAATCTCGTGAGCGCTAAAGTTTCTATTTTTTACAGCAAGATCAACAAGACTTTCCCCAAGTCTTCCCAAAGGTTCTACTTGGCATAAACACTAATTAAAAGCATAAAACCACATCTAAGCAGAGGCTAGATGATTTATTTATTACTAAACAGGAGCAAAAAGCAAGGAACTAAAATAAAATTGGGTTGCCTCCCAACAAGCGCTATCGTTTAATGCCCCTAGCTAGGCATGATGATTTCAATGATGCTCACATAAAGGATAAGAATTGGAACATAAAGAGAGCATCATGAATAATATGACTAGCACATTTAAGCCTAACCCACTTCCTATGCGTAGGGATTTTGTGAGCAAACAACTTATGGGAACAATAATCAACTAGCATAGGAGGGTAAAACAAGCATAACTTCAAAACTTTAAGCACATAGAGAGGAAACTTGATATTATTGAAATCCCAACAAGCATATGTTCCTCCCTCATAATAATTTTCAGTAGCATCATGAATGAATTCAACAATATAACCAGCACCTAAAGCATTATTTTCATGATCTACAAGCATAGAAATTTTATTACTCTCCACATAAGCAAATTTCTTCTTAATCGAAATAGTGGGAGTATCATAAGAGACTTGAATACTATAAATTGTTTCCACATTAAAAGAGTAATGTTCAGAGAAGGGGTACCATAATCATGACAAGTTTTATAAATATAATCACTACTTTTTATAGCATAAGTATCATCACAATAATCATCATAAGTAGGAGGCATGCTATCATCATTATAAATTTGCATATCAAAACTTGGGAGACTAAAAATATCATCTTCATTAATCATAGCTTCCCCAAGCTTGGTATTAACATTAATTGCAGCAAATATATTCTCAAAAACATCATCTTCATCAAACATAGCATCCCCAAGCTTGGGCCTTTTCATATTATAAGCATAATCACTCTCATCATTAATAGTATGGATAGCACCAATAGTATAGCAATTATCATATTCTTCCAAGCAAGTGCCAAAAATATTTTCAAGATCATAAGAAGTATCATTATCTTCCACAATTATATTTTCATGAGGCACAATAGTAATAGGAGCAGCATTATTTGGGAGAGATATCTTTTTACCTCTCTTCCTTTTTCTTTTCTTCTTCTTCACCACATCATGTGTGGGTTCAATCCTTTTTTTGGAGCTCCTTATTAATGAGATTGGTTGAATAGGAGGCTCCTCCTCGTTACCTGATTCATCATAAGAAATAATAGGAGGATATTGGGAAGTCTCTTCCCTTTCATTAGTATTCTCTTCATCTTCTATTTATTTTTGTTTCTTTATGTAATTGGCAATATAAGGATTTTCAATGCAATTCACCGTACAATACATATAAATATTCTCTAGATCAAAATCAAGAATTCTATCAAGATTAAATTTTGGAATACCCTCAGTTATACGTTCCATTTCTTCATAACCCAAAAGAAGGCTAAGCTCTTTATGATGCTCAAGGGTAATCAAATTATCACAATGTTTGGACACAACTTGATCATGAAACAAACTAGATCATGGGCGGCGTGCGTTGCCGCTCCCATCTATTTTGACAATAAAATGGTAGGTATTTATGTAAATATATAGATGCAAGAAATATTAATAGTAAAATTTGCATATACTACACGTATTTGTTAGCAATGGAAGAGGTCTAGTTTGACTTATTCTGGTATCATGACGGCGCACATTGCCACAGCCGTCCATTTTTGTAGTAAATTGGTAGAAATTTATGTAATTATGTGGAGACACACAGATGGATCTCATGGGCGGTTTGTCACGAAGTTGCAATTCTTGCTTAACTCCAAGTATCACTTCTTTTAGCATGTGGTCAATGAATTCCAAACAACTCAATTTAGAGGAAGGTAGACCAGAGAAAAATGTTAGGATGAAAAGGACCAGAATACATATATCCATGTAATGGAAACTTCTCTCAAGTTGGCCGTTGTTGCACCTGCCTATCTTGGCACACGCCATTTTCATTACCCCGTCCTGATGATAGCCGCAACATAAGCAATAATAATTGGACTATAATTTGTTGCAAATAATACATGGCTTGCACAGCCAGAACAGAAAACATAAAATAATTTCAAAAGACTAAAAATGATATGCACAAACAAAGACTTGTGATGAACTCTTACCTATACTACTATTATCACCGATCAATGTTTTTCAGTGGAATGCTTGAAGCACAACATGTGTTGCACAATCATTAGTGATGACACAGAATGGTGGTGGTTCTCTACAGTGCTATCACATTCCTTAAAGGTCCGTCATGTGATGCATGCCATCTATTTTTCATTCCCCATAAATTAACCTGTTATTTTTAAATAAAGCAATCTCATCCACCAATTCCAGCTTCTATAGCTATCACTTCATCTATACTTCAGTTTTAGCTATGGGAAGGAATAGGTGAGCCCTAATGAAAGGAAGGTTCATCTATTGAAGAGAAGGTAGCAGACAATTGTGAAATCTAGTAAAAATAATTTACCTACACTTTCAGAAATAAATACACAACTCTTCATCCTCTGCATCACATTTGGTGAGATAATTTGTTAAGTAACCCGAATAGTAAAGTCAATGGAGTGGAGACTTTTTAGTAAAATGAAGGCGGATTTACAGTTGTATATCTCATACGTTGGCGTTGCTCTATAGGCCCCAAGACACAGTTGATGAAGTAGAAGGACCTGTTCCCTCTGAACAGCAGCACACCTGTTTAATTCGATGGAGTCTCGTATCTAAAATAACGTTATTAATCTCTAGCTTGGAGGTAGCCCTCATGGGTAGTTTCATCCATAGTTATGTCACACAAGGGAAATAAAATTTGTTTGAAATTCAAGATAGAACTGAATCCCCTGGTTTGCAAAAAATGTTAGATGCAATTTAGAATAACAGTATGACCAACTAAATAAGTTTTTCCCCTATTCATTATCAGAGAAGTGGTCGAGCACCATTTGAGAAACATAAATATTTATTTGGTAAAAAAAGATACCTCAGTTTGCTAATCGTTGCAGATTTTGCAATTGGTAAAAGTTGAAGTCTTGTCAAATCCCCTGCATAGTCAAAAAGTTCGTCTTATGGAGAATCTGCAGTGTATCTTTTCCAGGAGAAGGAACACATAGTTTGGTTCAGGATGGATGAAGCTCCAGAACAGAATAGAGCTGAAATACATCAACCTAGAGAACCTGTTTGTGAGCAGAAAGAACAGTATAAACCAAATTCTCAATCTAGATAGAACTGGGGACAGAGGGGGTGTAGGATTAGGAAGGAAAAAAGGATCAGATTGAATTAGAGACCTAAGAATCACCCATGGCTGCTGGATGATGGTTTGCGGAAATGAGGTGAGAGAAGGAGCAGCCCCATCGTGGGGACTATATGGGCGTGCGTGAATTAATGAAAAGCATGAAAAGGCATTCGTAACTGACCTGCAATTATCATCAGGCGGCTGATCAATTACTATTCATGGGCTCTAATTAGATTGTCAATGAATCGACAGAGTTGAATCTACAGTCGGCTGTTCACCACCCAAGCCAGCAGCCACCATCCCGTAGCTTGACCGGCTAGGCAACCCAAGGAACCCATGCGGTCGTCCGGAGAGGCGCCCCATCTCGTTCGAACCGGAAGACGCCGTCGGTCGCATTTTGGTGTGTCCCCAAGGGCAACCGCCATGAGAGAGTCGCGCCCTCTGCCATGCGAGGGTTGTTGCATCCGTGCAAACGAAAGGAGTGGGTAGAGGCCGTTTTTCTTGGTTGTGCGCATACAGAGATAGAAGCCCATCAGCCCAATTTAGGTCAGGGGTCCGAAATTGTCACCAGAGGAGCGGCCCGTTGATGGAAACTACTTGGTCGCAGCGAACTTAGCGAGTGGAGGTGGGATTAGAAGCAATCAGACGACCAAAAACACACAAATCTCAAAATCCAACGGCTGGGAGCGCTAATGGCCTGAGAGGACAGCAAAAGTGCTCAGTTATAATGTATCTAAATAGCATTGGAGCTTTAAATGACCATGTTCATTGCAAAGTTCACAAGGGGCGTGAAAAATATTGATTTTTTTAGCACAATCATCAAGACTTTATTGCAACAATTTAGTTTCTAAGTACTTATGCCTCTTGCAATATCTATCTTCCCTATTTGGTGTGTACTTACAAACCCAATGCACTCCACAAAAATTGACATGTTTATAGGAGACATTTTCATCATAACTAGTGCAATCATCATTAGTATTATGGATATTCAAAGAATTCGTACTAACAACATTGCAATCATGCTCATCATTCACATATTTTATGCCAAGCATTCTATGTAATTCTTCTTCTAGCATTTGAGCACAATTTTCCGTTCCATCATACTCACGAAAGGTATTAAAAAGGCGAAGCATATGAGACAAACTCAATTCCATATTTTTAATAGTTTTCTTTTATAAACTAAACTAGTGATAAAACAAGAAACTAAAAGACTCAATTGCAAGATCTAAAGATATACCTTCAAGTGCTAACCTCCCCGGCAACGGTGCCAGAAAAGAGCTTGATGTCTACTACACAACCTTCTTCTTGTAGACGTTGTTGGGCCTCCAAGTGCGGAGGTTTGTAAGACAATAGCAAATTTCCCTCAAGTGGATGACCTAAGGTTTATCAATCCGTAGGAGGCGTAGGATGAAGATGGTCTCTCTCGAGCAACCCTGCAACCAAATAATAAAGAGTCTCTTGTGTCCCCAACACACCCAATACAATGGTAAATTGTATAGGTGCACTAGTTCGGCGAAGAGATGGTGATACAAGTGCAATATGGATGGTAGATAAAGGTTTTTGTAATCTGAAATTATAAAAACAGCAAGGTAACTAATGGTAAAAGTGAGCGTAAACGGTATTGCAATGCTAGGAAACAAGGCCTAGGGTTCATACTTTCGCTAGTGCAAGTCCCCTCAACAACACTAACATAATTGGATCACATAACTATCGCTCAACATGCAACAAAGAGTCACTCCAAAGTCACTAATAGCGGAGAACGAATGAAGAGATTATGGTAGGGTACGAAACCACCTCAAAGTTATTCTTTCCAATCAATCCGTTGGGCTATTCCTATAAGTGTCACAAACAGCCCTAGAGTTCGTACTAGAATAACACCTTAAGAAACAAAACAACCAAAACCCTAATGTCACCTAGATACTCCAATGTCACTTCAAGTATCCGTGGGGTATGATTATACGATTTGCATCACACAATCTCAGATTCATCTATTCAACCAACACAAAGGACCTCAAAGAGTGCCCCAAAGTTCTACCGGAGAATCACGGCGAAAACGTGTGCCAACCCCTATGCATAGGTTCATGGGCGGAACCCGCAAGTTGATCACCAAAACATACATCAAGTGAATCACGTGGTATCCCAACAGATACGCACGGCAAGACATACATCAAGTGTTCTCAAATCTTTAAAGACTCAATCCGATAAGATAACTTCAAAGGGGAAAATCAATTCATTACAAGAGAGTAGAGGGGGAGGAGAAACATAAGATCCAACTATAATAGCAAAGCTCGCGATACATCAAGATCGTGCCAAATCAAGAACACGAGAGAGAGAGAGAGAGAGATCAAACACATAGCTACTGGTACATACCCTCAGCCCCGAGGGAGAACTACTCCCTCCTCGTCATGGAGAGCACCGGGATGATGAAGATGGCCACCGGAGAGGGATTGCCCCCTCCGGCAGGGTGCCGGAATGGGTCTAGATTGGCTTTCGGTGGCTACGGAGGCTTCTGGCGGTGGAACTCCCTATCTATTTGTGCTCTCGGATGTTTTTAGGGTATATGGAGATATATAGGCGGAAGAAGTACGTTAGGGGGGGCCACGAGGGGCTCACGAGGGTGGAGGGCGCGCCCAGGGGGTGGGCGCCCCCCTGCCTCGTGACCTCCTCGCAGATCCCCCGACGTGCACTCCAAGTCTTCTGGGCTTCTTTCCTTCCAAAAATGAGTTCCGTGAAGTTTCAGGTCAATTGGACTCCGTTTGATTTTCCTTTTCTTCGAAACCCTAAAACAGGGTAAAAACAGAAACTTGCATTGGGCTCTGGGTTAATAGGTTAGTCCCAAAAATGATATAAAAGTGTATAATAATGCCCATAAACATTCAAAACAGTAGATAATATAGCATGGAGCAATCAAAAATTATAGATACGTTGGAGAGGTATCAAATATGACTAGCACATTTAAGCCTAACCCACTTCCTATGCATAGGGATTTTGTGAGCAAACAACTTATGGGAACAATAATCAACTAGCATAGGAAGGCAAAACAAGCATAACTTCAAAAATTTAAGCACATAGAGAGGAAACTTGATATTATTGCAATTCCTACAAGCATATGTTCCTCCCTCATAATAATTTTCAGTAGCATCATGAATGAATTCAACAATATAAACAGCACCTAAAGCATTATTTTCATGATCTACAAGCATATAAATTTTATTAATCTCCACACAAGCAAAATTCTTCTCATGGATAATAGTGGGAGCAAACTCAACAAAATAATTATTATGTGAGGCATAATCCAATTGAAAACTAAAATCATGATGACAAGTTTCATAGATATCATTATTCTTTATAGCATACAAGTCATCAAAATAATCACCATAGATAGCAACTTTGTTCTCATGATCAATTGGAACCTCTTCCGGAATAGTGGATTCATCACAAAATAAAGTCATGACCTCTCCAAATCCACTTTCATCAATATAATCATCATAAATAGGAGGCATGCTTCCATCATAATAAATTTGCTCATCAAAACTTGGGGGACAAAAAATATCATCTTCATCAAACATAGCTTCCCCAAGCTTGTGGGTTTGCATATCATTAGCATCATGGATATTCAAGGAATTCATACTAACAACATTGCAATCATGCTCATTATTCAAAGATTTAGTGCCAAACATTTTAATAGCACTTGAGCACAATTTTCCTTTCCATCATACCCACGAAAGATATTAAAAAGATGAAGCGTATGAGACAAACTAAATTCCATTTTTTATAGTTTTCTTTTATAAACTAAACTAGTGATAAAACAAGAAACTAAAAGACTCTATTGCAAGATCTAAAGATATACCTTCAAGCGCTAACCTCCCAGCAACAGCGCCAAAAAAGAGCTTGATGTCTACTACACAACCTTCTTCTTGTAGATATTGTTGGGCCTCCAAGTGCACAGGTTTGTAGGACAGTAGCAAATTTCCCTCAAGTGGATGACCTAAGGTTTATCAATCCGTAGGAGGCATAGGATGAAGATGGTCTCTCTCAAGCAACCCTGCAACCAAATAACAAAGAGTCTCTTGTGTCCCCAACACAACCAATACAATGGTAAATTGTATAGGTGCACTAGTTTGGCGGAGAGATAGTGATACAAGTACAATATGGATAGTAGATAATAGTTTTTGTAATCTGAAAAATATAAAAACAGCAAGGTAACTAATGATAAAAGTGAGCGTAAACGGTATTGCAATGCTAGGAAACAAGGCCTAGGGTTCATACTTTCACTAGTGTAAGTCCTCTCAACAATAATAACATAATTGGATCACATAACTATCCCTCAACATGCAACAAAGAGTCACTCTAAAGTCACTAATAGCGGAGAACAAACGAAGAGATTATGGTACGGTACGAAACCACCTCAAAGTTATTCTTTCCAATCAATCCGTTGGGCTATTCGTATAAGTGTCACGAACAGCCCTAGAGTTCGTACTAGAATAACACCTTAAGACACAAATCAACCAAAACCCTAATGTCACCTAGATACTCCAATGTCACCTCAAGTATCCGTGGGTATGATTATATGATATGCATCACACAATCTCAGATTCATCTATTCAACCAACACATAGAACCTCAAAGAGTGCCCCAAAGTTCCTACCGGAGAATCATGACGAAAACGTGTGCCAACCCCTATGCATAGGTTCATGGGCGGAACCCGCAAGTTGATCACCAAAACATACATCAAGTGAATCACGTGATATCCCATTGTCACCACAGATACGCACAGCAAGACATACATCAAGTGTTCTCAAATCTTTAAAGACTCAATCCGATAAGATAATTTCAAAGGGGAAACTCAATCCATTAAAAGAGAGTAGAGGGGAGAGAAAACATCATAAGATCCAACTATAATAGCAAAGCTCGCGATACATCAAGATCGTACCATCTCAAGAACACGAGAGAGAGAGAGAGAGATCAAACACATAGCTACTGGTACATACCCTCAGCCCCGAGGGAGAACTACTCCCTGCTCGTCATGGAGATCACCGGGATGATGAAGATGGCCACCGGAGAGGGATTTCCCCCTCCGATAGGGTGCCGGAACGGGTCTAGATTGGTTTTCGGTGGCTACAGAGGCTTCTGGTGGCAGAACTCCCGATCTATTGTGCTCCCCGATCGTTTTAGGGTATATGGAGATATATAGGCGGAAGAAGTACGCCAGGGGGCCCACGAGGGGCCCATGAGGGTGGAGGGCGCGCCCAGGGGGGTGGGCGCGCCCCTTGCCTTGTGGCTTCCTCGTTGCTTCCCTTACGTGGACTCCAAGTCTCTCGGGTTGCTTCTGGTCCAAAACTAAGTTCCGTGAAGTTTCAGGTCAACTCGACTCCGTTTGATTTTCCTTTTTTGCGATACTCTAAAACAAGGAAAAAACAGAAACAGGCACTGGGCTCTGGGTTAATAGGTTAGTCCCAAAAATAATATAAAAGTGGATAATAAAGCCCATAAACATCCAAAACACATAATATAATAGCATGGCACAATCAAAAATTATAGATACGTTGGAGACGTATCAACATCCCCAAGCTTAATTCCTGCTCGTCCTCGAGTAGGTAAATGATAAAAATAGAATTTTTGATGCGGAGTGCTACTTGGCATAATTTCAATGTAATTCTTCTTAATTGTGGTATGAATATTCAGATCCGAAAGATTCAAGATAAAAGTTCATATTGACATAAAAATAATAATACTTCAAGCATACTAACTAAGCAATCATGTCTTCTCAAAATAACATGGCCAAAGAAAGTTCATCCCTACAAAATCATATAGTTTAGTCATGCGCCATTTTCGTCACACAAGAATGCTCTCATCATGCACAACCCCGATGACAAGCCAAGCAATTTTTTCATACTTTAGTAATCTCAAACCTATAAACTTTCATGCAATATATGAGCGTGAGCCATGGACATAGCACTATGGGTGGAATAGAATATAATGAGGGGGTTATGTGGAGAAGATAAAAAGGATAAAGTCTCACATTGACGCGGCTAATCAATGGGCTAGGGAGATGCCCATCAATAGATGTCAATGCAAGGAGTAGGGATTGCCATGCAACGAATGCACTAGAGCTATAAATGTATGAAAGCTCAACAAAAAAACTAAGTGGATGTGCATCCAATTTGCTTGCTCACGAAGACCTAGGGCACTTGAGGAGGCCCATTGTTGGAATATTGAATCCAAGTTCTATAATGAAAATTCCCCACTAGTATATGAAAGTGACAAAATAAGAGACTCTCTATCATGAGGATTATGTTGCTACTTTGAAGCACAAGTGTGGCAAAGGATAGTACCATTGTCCCTTCTCTCTTTTTCTCTCATTTTTTTGGGCCTTCTCTTTTTTATGGCCTTTCTCTTTTTTGGGGGCCTTCTCTTTTTTTATGGCCTTCCCTTTTTTTATTCCTCACTTGGGACAATGCTCTAGAAAATGATGATCATCACACTTCTATTTATTTACAACTCAATGATTACAACTCGATTCTAGAACAAAAGATGACTCTATATGAATGCCTCTAGCGGTGTCCCGGGATATGCAATGAACCAAGAGTGGCATGTATGAAAGAATTATGAACGGTGGCTTTGCCACAAATACTATGTCAACTACATGATCATGCTAAGTAATATGGCAATGATGAATGTGTCATGATAAACGGAATGGTGGAAAGTTGCATGGCAATATATCTCGGAATGGCTATGGAAATGCCATAATAGGTAGGTATGGTGGCTGTTTTGAGGAAGATATAAGGAGGTTTATGTGTGAAAGAGCGTATCATATCACGGGGTTTGGATGCACCGGCGAAGTTTGCACTAACTCTCAATGTGAGAAAGCGAAATGCACGGTACCGAAGAGGCTAGCAATGATGAAAGGGTGAGAGTGCGTATAATCCATGGATTCAACATTAGTCATAAAGAACTCACATACTTATTGCAAAAATCTACAAGTCATCAAAAACCTCAGCACTACGCGCATGCTCCTAGGGGGATAGATTGGTAGGAAAAGACCATCGCTGGTCCCCGACCGCCACTCATAAGGAAGACAATCAAAGAACACCTCATGTTTCAAATTTGTTACATAACGTTTACCATACGTGCATGCTACGGGACTTGCAAACTTCTACACAAGCATTTCTCAAATTCACAACTACTCAACTAGCACGACTTTGATATTATTACCTCCATATCTCAAAACAATCATCAAGCATCAAACTTCTCTTAGTATTCAACACACTTATATGAAAGTTTTTACTATTCTTGGATGCCTAGCATATCAGGATTATTTAAGCAAATTACCATGCTATTCTAAAGACTCTCAAAATAATATAAGTGAAGCATGAGAGATCAATTATTTCTTCAAAATAAAACTACCACCATGCTCTAAAAGATATAAGTGAAGCACTAGAGCAAATGACAAACTTATCCGAAAGATATAAGTGAAGATCAATGAGTAGTCGAATAATTATGCAACTATGTGAAGACTCTCTAACATTTCATAATTTCAGATCTTGGTATTTATTCAAACAGCAAGCAAAACAAAAGTAAATAAAATGACGCTCCAAGCAAAACACATATCATGTGGTGAATAAAAATATAGCTCCAAGTAAAGTTACCGATGAACGAAGACGAAAGAGGGGATGCCTTCCGGGGCATCCCCAAGCTTAGGCTTTTGGTTGTCCTTGAGTATTACCTTGGGGTGCCTTGGGCATCCCCAAGCTTAGGCTCTTGCCACTCCTTATTCCATAGTCCATCGAATCTTTACCCAAAACTTGAAAACTTCGCAACACAAAACTTAACAAAAAATGCGTAAGTCCGATAGATAAAGAAAACAAAACACCACTTCAAGGTACTGTAATGAAATCATTCTTTATTTATATTGGTGTTAAACCTACTGTATTCCAACTTTTCGATGGTTTATAAACTCTTTTACTAGCCATAGATTCATCAAAATAAGTAAACAACACATGAAAAACTGAATCTGTCAAAAACAGAACAGTCTGTAGTAATCTGTAACTAACGCAAACTTCTGGAACTCATAAAATTCTCAAATAAATTTCTGGACGTGAGGAATTTATCTATTAATCATCTGCAAAAATAATTAACTAAATAGAACTCTCCAATAAAAAATGGCAGCAGTTCTCGTGAGCGCTAAAGTTTCTATTTTTTACAGCATGATCGCAAAGACTTTCCCCAAGTCTTCCCAAAGGTTCTACTTGGCACAAACACTAATTAAAAGCATAAAACCACATCTAAACAGAGGCTAGATGAATTATTTATTACTAAATAGGACCAAAAAGTAAGGAACAAAAATAAAGTTGGGCTGCCTCCCAACAAGCGCTATCGTTTAACACCCCTAGCTAGGCATGATGATTTCAATGATGCTCACATAAAAGATAAGAATTGTAACATAAAGAGAGCATCATGAAGAATATAACTAGCACATTTAAGCCTAACCCACTTCCTATGCATAGGGATTTTGTGAGAAAACAACTTATGGGAACAATAATCAACTAGCATAGGAAGGCAAAACAAGCACAACTTCAAAACTTTAAGCACATCGAGAGGAAACTCGATATTATTGCAATTCCTACAAGCATATGTTCCTCCCTCATAATAATTTTCAGTAGCATCATGAATGAATTCAACAATATAAACAGCACCTAAAGCATTATTTTCATGATCTACAAGCATATAAATTTTATTAATCTCCACACAAGCAAAATTCTTCTCATGGATAATAGTGGGAGCAAACTCAACAAAATAATTATTATGTGAGGCATAATCCAATTGAAAACTAAAATCATGATGACAAGTTTCATAGATATCATTATTCTTTATAGCATACAAGTCATCAAAATAATCACCATAGATAGCAACTTTGTTCTCATGATCAATTGGAACCTCTTCCAGAATAGTGGATTCATCACAAAATAAAGTCATGACCTCTCCAAATCCACTTTCATCAATATAATCATCATAAATAGGAGGCATGCTTCCATCATAATAAATTTGCTCATCAAAACTTGGGGGACAAAAAATATCATCTTCATCAAACATAGCTTCCCCAAGCTTGTGGGTTTGCATATCATTAGCATCATGGATATTCAAGGAATTCATACTAACAACATTGCAATCATGCTCATTATTCAAAGATTTAGTGCCAAACATTTTAATGCATTCTTCTTCTAGCACTTGAGCACAATTTTCCTTTCCATCATACTCACGAAAGATATTAAAAAGATGAAGCGTATGAGACAAACTAAATTCCATTTTTTATAGTTTTCTTTTATAAACTAAACTAGTGATAAAACAAGAAACTAAAAGACTCGATTGCAAGATCTAAAGATATACCTTCAAGCACTCACCTCCCCGGCAATGGCGCCAGAAAAGAGTTGATGTCTACTACACAACCTTCTTCTTGTAGACGTTGTTGGGCCTCCAAGTGCAGAGGTTTGTATGACAGTAGCAAATTTCCCTCAAGTGGATGACCTAAGGTTTATCAATCCATAGGAGGCGTAGGATGAAGATGGTCTCTCTCAAGCAACCCTGCAACCAAATAACAAAGAGTCTCTTGTGTCCCCAACACACCCAATACAATGGTAAATTGTATAGGTGCACTAGTTCGGCGAAGAGATGGTGATACAAGTGCAATATGGATAGTAGATAATAATTTTTGTAATATGAAAATATAAAAACAGCAAGGTAACTAATGATAAAAGTGAGCGTAAACGGTATTGCAATGCTAGGAAACAAGGCCTAGGGTTCATACTTTCACTAGTGTAAGTCCTCTCAACAATAATAACATAACTGGATCACAGAACTATCCCTCAACATGCAACAAAGAGTCACTCCAAAGTCACTAATAGCGGAGAACAAACGAAGAGATTATGGTAGGGTACGAAACCACCTCAAAGTTATTCTTTCCAATCAATCCGTTGGGCTATTCCTATAAGTGTCACGAACAGCCCTAGAGTTCGTACTAGAATAACACCTTAAGACACAAATCAACGAAAACCCTAATGTCACCTAGATACTCCAATGTCACCTCAAGTATCTGTGGGTATGATTATACGATATGCATCACACAATCTTAGATTCATCTATTCAACCAACACATAGAACCTCAAAGAGTGCCCCAAAGTTCCTACCGGAGAATCATGACGAAAATGTGTGCCAACCCCTATGCATAGGTTCATGGGCGGAACCCGCAAGTTGATCACCAATCAAGTGAATCATGTGATATCCCATTGTCACCACAGATACGCATGGCAAGACATACATCAAGTGTTCTCAAATCTTTAAAGACTCCATCCGATAAGATAACTTGAAAGGGGAAACTCAATCCATTACAAGAGAGTAGAGGGGCAGAAAACATCATAAGATCCAACTATAATAGCAAAGCTCGCGATACATCAAGATCGTACCACCTCAAGAACATGAGAGAGAGAGATCAAACACATAGCTAGTGGTACATACCCTCAGCCCCGAGGGAGAACTACTCCCTCCTCGTCATGGAGAGCACCGAGATGATGAAGATGGCCACTGGAGAGGGATTGCCCCCTCCGGCAGGGTGCCGGAACGGGTCTAGATTGGTTTTCGGTGGCTACGGAGGCTTTTGGCGGCGGAACTCCCGATCTATTGTGCTCCCCGATCGTTTTAGGGTATATGGAGATATATAGGTGGAAGAAGTACGTCAGGGGGGCCACGAGGGTCCCATGAGGGTGGAGGGCGCGCCCCCTGCCTCGTGGCTTCCTCGTTGCTTCCCTTACGTGGACTCCAAGTCTCTCGGGTTGCTTCTGGTACAAAAATAAGTTCCGTGAAGTTTCAGGTCAATTGGACTCCGTTTGATTTTTCTTTTTTGCGATACTCTAAAACAAGGAAAAAACAGAAACTGGCACTGGGCTCTGGGTTAATAGGTTAGTCCCAAAATAATATAAAAGTGGATAATAAAGCCCATAAACATCCAAAACACATAATATAATAGCATGGAGCAATCAAAAATTATATATACGTTGGAGACGTATCACCTCCCTTTAAGGGGCGCAATATAAGAGGTGGCGCACGAGAGCAGTCTACTGGTTTCAGACCATGGGCTGCTATGACGCCACCAAGGGCAAGCCTGAGGGCGATCTTAATCCAGCACAGCTGGAAGCTTTTGAGAAGATCGATACTCTCTTTAAAGGCGCTCTTCTGAGTGTTCTTGATGACTCCATTGTGGATTCGTATATGTCGTTTGACAACGGCAAGGACATGTGGGCTGCGCTCAAGACCAAGTTTGGTGCCTCAGACGCCGGCAGCGAGTTGTACGTCATGGAGCAATTCTATGACTACAAGATGACTGATGAGCGCTCTATTGTACAGCAGGCTCATGAGATACAGTCGCTTGCAAAAGCACTTGAGTACTTCAAGTGTGTGCTGCCGGACAAATTTGTTGCCGGAGGCATCATTGCCAAGTTTCCACCTTCGTGGAACAATTTTTCTACTTCCCTGAAACACAAGAGACAGGAGTTTCCCATTGCGTACCTCATTGATACTCTTGATGTTGAAGAGAAGGCGAGAGAAAAGGACACACATGCTCGAGTTGACGAGGGAGCTTCTAGTGCCCACGTGGTATAGAAGAAGAACTTCCAGCCCAACAAGTTCAAAAACAACAAGAACAAAACTCAGGGCAAAGGCAAGTTTGATACAAAGAACAAGCCGTCACATTCTACCAACTTCAAGAAGAATTCTCATAAGAAAGGGAAGGGACTTTGCCATGTCTGCGGTGATCCTAATCACTGGGCTCCGAAGTGTCCTAACCACTTTGAGGAGCGCGAACATGAGAAGAGCGGCAAGTCCGCTAATGTTGTCATCGGTGATACTGATATGAAGGATTCCGGGTACGGTATTCTTCCTACCATCCTTTCAGTATTTCAATCTCCTGATTGGTTAATTGACACCGGTGCCAATGTACATGTTTGTGCTGATGCCTCCATGTTTTCTTCTTACCAGGTCATAGGGACTTCTCCCGTGCTGATGGGGAACGGGTCACATGCCATCGTTCGAGGTGTTGGTACGGTCGATCTGAAGTTTACTTCTAGGAAGACCGTGCGTCTGAAGAACGTTCATCATGTGCTGTCCATCAATAAAAATCTCGTTAGCGGTTCTCGTTTATGTCGAGATGGTTTTAAGTTGGTTTTCAAATCCAATAAAGTTGTAATTTCTAAATATGGATAATTTGTTGGAAAAGGCTATGAGAGCGGAGGCTTGTTCCGTCTGTCTTTGTCAAATATTTGCACTAAAGTTATTAATAATGTTTGCCACAATAATGAGTCTGATATTTGGCATTCACGGCTTTGTCACATTAACTTTGGTTGCATGACGCGGCTAGCCAATATGAATTTAATTCCGAAAATCTCTAATGTCAAAGGCTCTAAGTGCCAAGTATGTGTGCAAGCTAATCAACCTCGCAAGTCCCATAAGACTGCAAAGGCAAGAGACTTGGCGCCACTAGAGCTTACACATTCTGATCTTTGTGAGACAAATGGCGTGTTGACAAAAGGTGGAAAGAGATACTTCATGACGTTGATTGATGACTCCACTAGATATTGTTATGTGTATCTTCTGAAATCAAATATGAGGCTTTAACTTTTTTCAAAAACTATAAAGCTGAGGCAGAGAACCAACTTGATTGAAAAATTAAATGGCTTAGGTCCGATCGTGGTGGAGAGTATTTTTCCAATGAATTTGATCTGTTTTGTGCGGAACATGGTATAATCCATGAGAGGACGCCTCCCTACTCACCTCAGTCAAATGGGGTAGCCAAAAGAAAGAACCGAACTCTAACTGATATGGTTAACACCATGTTAGACACATCGGGTCTTTCCAAGGAATGGTGGGGGGAGGCGCTAATGACTGTGTGTCATGTCCTAAACCGAGTTCCCACAAAGCATAAGACCATGACTCCATTTGAGGAATGGGAAAGAAAAAGATTGAAACTCTCTTACCTACGTACTTGGGGTTGTTTGGCGAAAGTCAATATACCAATTCCCAAGAAGCTCAAGCTTGGACCAAAAACCGTGGATTGTGTTCTTCTGGGCTATGCTTTTCATAGCGTTGGCTATAGATTTTTGATAATAAAATCTGAGGTATCTAACATGCATGTTGGTATGATTATGGAGTCGAATGATGCAACTTTCTTTGAGAACATATTTCCTATGAAGGATATGTCGAGTTCATCAAATCAGGAGATACCTACTCCATCTAGTGAGGAATTCGCTGTAATTCCTGAACCCACCATTGCGATGGAACACGTTGAGAATCCTGTTGAGCATGACAATGGAACTCCTATGAGGAGTAAGAGACAGAGGACTGCAAAGTCCTTTGGTGATGATTTCATTGTGTACCTCGTGGATGACACACCCAGGACTATTTCAGAAGCCTATGCATCTCCTGATGCTGACTACTGGAAGGAAGCTATACGTAGCGAGATGGATTCCATCTTAGCTAATGGAACCTATGAGATCACTGACCGTCCTTATGGGTGCAAACCTGTAGGATGTAAGTGGGTGTTCAAGAAGAAGCTTAGACCTGATGGTATGATTGAAAAGTACAAGGCATGGCTTGTGGCTAAGGGTTATACCCAGAAATAAGGTGAAGACTTCTTTGATACTTACTCACCCGTGGCTAGACTGACCACAATTTGGGTGCTACTATCACTGGCTGCCTCACATGGTCTTCTCGTTCATCAAATGGACGTTAAGACGCTTTCCTCAATGGAGAGTTAAAGGAGGAAATTTATATGGATCAACCAGATGGTTTTATAGTACCTAGTCAGGAAGGAAAGGTGTGCAAGTTATTAAAGTCTTTATATGGCCTTAAACAAGCTCCTAAGAAGTGGCATGAGAAGTTCGAAAGAACATTAACTACTGCCAGCTTGTAGTAAACGATGGTGACAAATGCGTGTACTATCGCCATGGTGGGGGCGAATGAGTTATCCTTTGTCTGTATGTCGACGACATACTGATCTTTGGAACCAAACTTGATTTAATCAAAGAGGTTAAGGATTTCTTATATCGCTGCTTTGAGATGAAGGATCTAGGAGTAGCTGATGTTATCTTAAACATCAAGCTGTTGAGAGATGAGAATGGTGGGATCACACTGCTTCAATCTCACTATGTGGAAAAGATCTTGAGTCGTTTTGGGTATAGCGACTGCACGCCTTCTCCAACTCCATATGATGCTAGTGTGTTGCTTTGAAAGAATCGACGGATTGCTAGAGATCAACTGAGGTATTCTCAGATTATTGGCTCGTTTATGTATTTGGCGAGTGCCACGAGGCCTGACATCTCTTTTGTTGTGAGCAAGCTGAGTCGGTTTGTGTCAAAACCGAGAGATGATCATTGGCATGCGCTTGAGAGAGTTATGCGCTATTTGAAAGGCACCGCTAGCTATGGGATTCACTACACCGGGTATCCAAGAGTACTGGAGGGTTATAGTGACTCAAACTGGATATCTGATGCTGATGAGATTAAGGCCACAAGTGGTTATGTTTTTACACTTGATGGTGGCGCTGTTTCCTGGAAATCTTGCAAGCAGACCATCTTAACGAGGTCAACTATGGAAGCAGAACTCACAGCATTAGACACTGCCACTGTTGAAGCAGAGTGGCTTCGTGAGCTCTTGATGGACTTACCTATGGTTGAAAAACCAATACCCCCTATCCTGATGAACTGTGATAATCAAACTGTAATCGTCAAGATAAACAGTTCTAAGGACAATATGAAGTCCTCAAGACATGTGAAGAGGAGACTAAAATCTGTCAGAAAATTGAGAAAATCTGGAGTTATTACGTTGGATTATATCCAAACGTCGAAAAACTTGGCAGATCCCTTCACAAAGGGTCTATCACGTAACGTGATAGATAATGCATCGATGGAGATGGGCTTGAGACCCACCGCATGAGTTGTCCATAGTGGTAACCCACTCTATGTGATCGGAGATCCCGTGAAGTAGAAGTGGGAGACAAGCTATTGGTCGGCTGAGAGGAGAGTACCCCTATTTTAATTATCCCACTCTGTGAAGATGCAATACTCTCCTGATCTGCATGGCAGGTTGATATTTATCTTAATGTGTTCCAAGTGGCTTATTTGAGTAAGCAGAGATGTTGTCCTGCACAGCATCTCCTGAGGAACACACCTATATGAATTTGACTGTTAACGTCGCAGTCTGTGAGAATTGGGTGTTCTCTAATAAATTCATGAAAGGGCATGGAGTATGACGTATACGCTCCACCCGCGGGGAAGTCTTGCGGCAGCCCAGTATCGGTCAAGAATTTGTGTGAAACTAGTTTCACGAAAAACTTTTAGTTCAAGGCATAGTACATTATTCAAGTTGTGATCTAGTGTAGCATAAAACTCTAAGTGGAAGTTCAACTTCACAGTCTCCACTAAGCACCGGTATATAAACAATGTTTTGGAACTAAATGATGAGATGTGCCAATGAGACTTTGGGGGGATTGTTAGAATTTTGCTAGTAGGCCTTTGGCCCAAAGCCCAACTAAAATTCTGAAATTCTCTTGGCCCATTCATGCACACATGTGAGTGGAGTGAGTGAGACTAAAGTTTAGTCTCACCCCGAAAGTTGAGAGAGAGTTACACCTCTTTATAAGGTGAGCTCTTCTACCACTTGTATGAGTATGAGAAGAGGAGACCTACACGCGCGCTCCTCCTCGCTCGCCTCGCCACGCCTCGTCACGACGCGCCGCGCCACGGGTTGCGGGATTGAGCCGAGCCGAGCCGAGGACAGAGCTATGCACGTTGTCTATATTTTTACTGCTCGGGAAAAATTAATGGGTCATTAATTAATAATTAATGGACGTGTTAATTACTGAACCGTTTCTGTTTTTTTTTTGAATCGTGACGACTCTGACGTGGGGTTTACTTCCACGACCTACCCGGCCCGCCCGCACTATATAGTCAGGCAGACGTCTACCCTAACTGTCGCCGCTTCGTATGGTTTCTCACCACCGTTCCAGATCATTGCGCCGCCAAGCAAGTCTTCTCCATCCCTCCTTTTGGCGTGCACCGGGAGAAGGGACATCAGGCCTCCGGAACCCCGCCTCCCGTGATCCTGTACGGGAGAGGGGCGATCAGGTTTTTGAGGAGCGCACTCGCGCGACTTCTGACAGCGGCGACTTCGCGAACGATGACTTCTTCCCCGACCTCGGCAACCTCATCCTCGACGACATGGGCGACAACGTCAACGCCGGCGGTGCTCCGTATGCGATTCTATCCTTCCTGTTCGAGATCGTGGTAGAATTCAGGTTTCTAGTATGTGCCCTAGATGTGATCTGTTCATCTACTATGCTAGTTCATATGATTAGTTTAATCTCTGCTATTGTTGTCATGATTTATCTTGTGTTCATTCGGATTAAATCTCGTAGTAATTTGCTCATATTTCCAACAGGTCGGGCCTGTCAGGCGGACGCGCCCGAGCCGTCCTATATCAGCTCTATATTTGAGCTGGATATGAGGGATGTCGGTCAGTCCGGATGTTTATCTGTGGTTTGAAAGGTTTGGCTCGGTCATTTTCTTATGACCGGTCGATGGATGACGGCCTGTCCGGGCGTTTGAGACGGGTATAAGAGGTCCGGTTGTAGATGATCTAAGAATTTACTTTTAAGGGATCGGTTAGAAGTGACCTGAGACACAAAAGTAACATATCCCTCAGACAGAGCCTCGGCAAGCACCCCCACCGAATCCATCCATACTCTAATCTGCGGTACAAGGTTAACACCCACACGGGATAAGCAGGCCACGTGTGGCATCTGCTGATGAACGCAAATCTCTCCCCTCCCACAGCGCGCCGTACAAGTGGCTCCATCCGTCACCAGGCGGAGCAATTTTATACGCCGATTAGATATATGTTGGCGTTGGCCTTTCCACTCAGCGATGGGCCTCTCCTCCCTCGGGTCTTGACAGCAACGCGTTGGTTTACAATATCTCCCTCCGGCGCCATGACCCCGATCCCGATGAGCTGTCGCGCTTGAGTGGAACCCGTATCGGCCGGATGGGAGCATCGCTAACCACCCCCACGATTACGCGACAGGTGCCCGTGTACGTCCGCCCTCCTGGTGCCATGTACTACGACACACAAATTTTTGTTTCTTCTGATGATTTGATTGGGTTTTGGACTTCTGTCATGGCTGGCGTACGTACGTCGTCAGATCAGCATGCACGGCGTGGCATATTCTTCTTAATTTCGGCCGTGACCTAGCTCAGCTAATGCATGCATGCAGCGGAGGGGAAACCACCCAAAACTTTGACGCAAGCAGGTACCTTTGACAGATTATTGCAAGAATTCTGGCAACAGATTAGCAGGGCAAGCTTTCATTAGCTCTTAGATTAGTGGGGTGCAGCCAAATAACCCTGGGATTTGGTTATTCTAGGATTCTCTGAATTTTTAATCGTCGCAGTACTGTCGAACAGTGGCATGTCATTGTGCAGCAACAGTCTTTCTTTTGTCCGGAGAGAGGCCCACGCAACAGTCCGAGGACGAAAGAAAGAGACCCTATACGTCGCCAGAAAAGAAAACCAACCCAACTTGACGCGTCAGCTGAGTGTTCAAGCGTTTCTCAAATAAATAAACAAATTAATAAAACGTAAGTGTCCAAGCAAACAGCGAGTACGTACAAATTAGTTACTGCCAGTAACTTTTGATGTCAGTGATCACATTGAAGTGATATACTAGTAAGTACAAACAAATGCAAGCCCTTTTTGATTTGGAGGAAACAACACGGTTCATAGATGCCTCTTGTCGACTAGAAATGGAATTGTTACCACGTAAAAAACGTTGCTCTCAAGTGTCAAAGAAGGGAAATTTACTGACTAAATTAACCCCAGTCACTTCTACCTCGGATGAGCCAAGGATTGGTAATAAGTGGGCTCTGTCATTTTCCTGCGTCCTCTATCGACCTTTTTTTTTGCTAACGTCGTCTTCCTAATGTACGGAGCTGCTGGTAAGAACTGTTTTCCTCCTTCCAAAAATGCCAAGAGGCAAACACATAAACATGACAGATTTCTGTAACTACGTACATTATCTCCAAATTCTTTGCAGATTCTTTTTGTCAAAACCCAAATGGGATTTATTTTTTCCATTGAAGCATGACTAGATTGTACAGTATTACACTTTTCATCAGCCGCATCTGGCTCTCACGACTCCTATGTGATCTAGGGTTTTTATGTTGCTACCCCCTTCGCCACTGACCCACTGTTAGATCACCGTCTTCTTCCTCTTCCCCGCTTTGTAGGTTCCTTCGGTGAGAGTATGTGGGAAGGGCCCGATCCACCCTCGGGAGCGGCCAATTCTGCGCCGAGACATGGGCGTCACCTGAAGGCCGTGATTGTATTCTTAGGTGGGAAGACATCTCACCAATCTACTAGTGTCGTTTGGCCATGGCACGGAGTACTGATGGGGGCGACTATCGAAAGATACTTTATCAAGATACTAATCGGAACACTGCTTCATATCTGGCATGAAAACTCTTTTCTCGGTCTTTATCGGTCGGGCTCAACATCAACGAACTTGTGACGTTACCTTGTTGAATGCGTTATGTAATTGTTGTTGTGCTGGTCTTAATTGGCTGGTATCGGCAATTAGGATGCAAATCCTTGTTCATGCCTTCTCTTGTTGGACATGGAGACGATGCCGCGAGGATCTTAATCCCTTCTTGAAGGTTTTGCCGCGGAAGAAGTCAACTTAGTCATAGGTGTCAATTTCATATCTTGTAAGGGTTTGGTCGTGGTTGTCTTTGTTCTACACTCTACGTAATAATTAATTAATTAAAAAGGTTGTGTGCATCGTAATGATGTAGAGGCCGGGATTCTAACCACCTTTTCAAAGAAATGTACATGTGGGAGCTACACTTAACCTATCTAGGGGCATTGTGTAGGTCATAGCTAGTTTGTCCGCCGCTTTGGTTCTTCTAGCGGTGATGACGGTTGTGTTCAATAAGTGTTCATGCGGCTTCTTCTTGGCCACAACGGTGTGTGCATCATTGGATCCAATGAGGATATTGGGTGGAGATCTTCGTTGTCCATCGTTTTATACCTTTAGGCATTGGTGATGGCAGTTTTCAATGATGTCTCATCTGGCTTCATTTCTAGTTTCAGCGGTGCATCATCTACAACGACGAGATCGGGTAGACATGTTTATGTTTTCATCCATGGAAGTAGGGAGTTGCTTGTGTCTTTATGAAGCCGTCTACAATGACATCGCCGATTTGGGTTTTCCATCAGCTAGGAGGACCTTAATCGCTGATTTGGTTGGTATCTGCAATTAGGGTGAAAATGCTTGTTCTTGCCTTCTCTGGTTGGACATGGCAATGACGGCGCGAGGACCTTAATCCTTTCTTGAAGGCGTTGCTGCGGAAGAAGTCGACTTAGTCGCTGGTGTCAATTTCATATCTTGTAATGATTCGGTCATGGTTGTTTTTGTTCTACACTATGCATAATAATTAATAGAAATGGTTGTGTGCATGTAATGGTGTAGAGGCCGGGGTTCTCACCACCTTTTCAAAAAAAAGTCTACTCGTGGGAGCGAAGTTAACCTGTCTTGGGGCATTATGTAGGTCATCGTTTATCCGCCGCTTCGGTTCTTTTAACAGTGATGACGACTATGTTCAATAATGGTTCCTACAGCTTCTTGGACACAGCGATGTGTGCATTGTTGGATCCAATGAGGAGATTGGGCGGAGATCTTCCCTGTCCGTCGCTTTAACCCTTTAGGCACCGGCGATGCCAGTGCTCAATAAGGTCTCATATGGCTTCGTTTCTGGTTTCAGCGGTGCTGTACCATCCGTTATAGTGACGAGATAGGGTGGACAGTTTATCTTTTCATCCGCGGAAGCAGGGAGTTGCTCGTGTCTTCATGAAGCCGGCTACAACTACATCGCAGATCTCGGTTTTCTGTTGGCTAGGGCGGGCGTTTAGGTGTGATTGACCCAGTATCACATTCTTCTCCGGGCCATGATCCTTCGGGATCGATGTCCCGACATTTGCTGTCAGAGCCGTTGAGTTCTTGTCTACCCGCGGGACACTACTGTTTTGTTCTCGCGTCAGTGTAGAATTATAGCGCCAGCAACATCGGAGCCTCATTAGCATGTGCGAGAGGGGAGGATAGATGACTCCCTTAGGACTGGATTGTAATTTCTTTTTAGGGGTTTTCTTATAATGCAGGTATTTGACTAATATACACTTGGGCTCCTTTTATAAAGAAAAAAAAGGCAAGGAAAACATTATTGTGTGACGTTCGCTGAAAAGCATGGCAAATCAAATGTTTTTTATGGTAATTTATGTTGTCATTAGAATAGCAAATTCCTTTAGCAAGAACAACAATCCTGGTAAAAAAAAACTGAACTCCATGGATTTTTCATGCTTGCTAAAGAGAATTTCCATTGTCACGACAACATTATTTGCCCCCCAAAACGTGTGTTTTGCCATGTTCTCCCAGCGATCGTTCATTGGTTATCAAAATCCAGGCTACAGTACGCCACAGATCGACCTCCCTTTTGATATATTTTTTTGGCTGATCTAAACGGCGCGTCTCTTGCCATGCATTCGCCTGAAATTAACAATGGCCGGATGCACGTTCTGTGATCTGTGCCACCCTGGCCTGGCCTGTACTACCCCGTACCGCAGTGCTGTACTGGTCACTAGCTAGTGATGAGTGTGTTGTTCGATTCCCCTTCTCCTTCTCCTGCTCGTGAAAGAATCTTGATCGATCGATCCAGCAGCCTGGACCTCTCTAGCTTTCCCCCACATGCTTCTCCTCAATCTAGCTCGCTACATATTCCAGTCAGCCATGATCTCGCAATCATTGTGTTGCGTCCCGAGGAACTAATTGATCATGCACAGCAAGAGAAGAGAGAAAGCTTATTAACTGGCCACCATGCATGATGAACAGCCATGCATGTATATTTGCCTGGCTAGTCGCATGCACTTGCATCTGAAGATCGATCTCTATAAGTTTGGTTTTGTGAGTAGTTTCGACGGATTACACGGTGTGGCGGGTAATTGACAAGAGCAAGTAATTGAAGAAGAGGACGAGGGTGAAGAAAAATGGCGTGCTGACTGACTGCTGATTGAGAAGGAGGAGACTGCCTGGCCTGGCCTGGACTGGACAGACCTGGGTTTCGAGCTATGTACACTACACACTGACACCGTACCACCATCGGTTGCATATGATCGATCGATCGCGTCGTCTTCTCCACGGATTTGATTGATCGGCGGTAGTGCTCTGTGTTACGAGCACTGATCTTGTTGCATGGCCGATCACGTCGGCGATTCCTTGTATGGTGCTTGAGTGCTTGACCGACCACTACTCGCTCGGGGACTCGAACTCCCACCATTGGGAGCTGCTGCAGGTCTGCTCCGCCGCGGACGACGGCCAGCTCGAGTGGAACGGGAACGACGACGGCGATTGCTGCTGGTACTCGGCCGGCCCCGACGCCGTGAAGCCGCCGTCGTGCGCGGTTGGCAGCTGCAGCGAGGGCCGGAGGAAGAGGCCCGCGTCGTCGTCCTCCTCGCCGAAGAGCGAGAGCTTGCCGCTGCCGCCGCAGCCCTCGGACGCCGAGTAGAGCTTGCTGGCCCCGCCGGCGTCCACGAACTCGTCCTTCATGCTCATGCCGGCCACGGCCAGGCGCTCGTCGTCCCTGGCGGCCGCGCCGGCATTATCTCCGCACTTGGCCCCGCCCGGCTCCCGCAGCATCTCCGCCAGCTTCTCCAGCTGCACGGAACCCGTCGACCGCGCATTAGCCACAGGCACCACCAGCACACGGCGCACGCCGCCACCGGCCGGAGAGCACGGCGAAACTAACACCTGGTACGTAGTAGAGTAGAGACATACCTGGTTGAGGAGCGCTTGCTTGTCCTTCTTGAGCTGGTCGTAGCTGGAGAGGAGCGCGTCGTAGTCGTCGCGGAGCGCGGCGTACTGGCGCTCGAGCTGCTTGGACTTCCAGCGCGCGCGCTTGTTCTGGAACCAGATGGCGACCTGGCGCGGCTGCAGGCCGAGCTCCCGGGCCAGCTGCAGCTTCTGCCGGGGCTCCAGCTTTGTCTGCGTGGCGAACATGGACTCGAGCGACTTGATCTGCTCCTCGCTGAAGCGCTTCTTCCGGTCGATCATCGCCCCGCCCTTCTTCCCCGCCGCCGGCTCCACCATCCAGTCCCCGTCCTCCTCCCCCTGCTCCATCGCCCCCTACCTCCCTAGCTAGGTCTCGCCGGCCACCTGAGCGCGCGCGCGGTCATGCACCTGATCTGGAGGGGCAAGGGGAAGAGGAGGAGCTAATGGAGGACGACGGATCGCAGGTGTGCGAGAGCGAGCTGGGAGGCTAGCTTGCTGTGATCGATCGATTCTGCTTACTACTAGCGATGGACTAGTTTAATCGGAGGATGGGCCGATGGGCGCGGTGATGGCAACGGGGCGGCCAATGGAGCGCGGTGGCGTGCATGCGTAGCCGGGTCTCTCCTCTCCTCTCTCTCTATAGCAATAGCTGTAGCTGTAGGTGCAGCTAGGCGATGGATGGAGCCCGATCGGGCGCGCGGCCCCGCACGGCCCGGCCGGCATCGCTGTCGCTGGGCCGGGCGGGGGGAGGACTTGGGAGCGCACCTAGCCTGTTTAGGCTGAGCTGCTCCTCCTGACATGATCCCTCCCTGGCGTGTGTTAGTAAGCTGGCGGCCACGTACGCCGCACGGCGCGTACGTGCCACGTCGAGCGAGCAGAGCGCGCACGGTTGGTGCTCTGGAGTGGCGTCGCGTTTTTTGAGTTGCGTGCGTGGGGCGTGTTGGTTAGCTGGGACTCGGGGAATCGCGCGGTGGCGGGACGTGTCGGATCGCGGTGGCGTCGCGTCGCCGTGACGGGCCACGCACCTGCCCTGCTAGGCTCCGTACGCTGCCGCCAGGGCCTCGGAGGCAGTGGTACGGCGACGGCCGGGGCTGGGCGTGGTACGACGCACGACGCACGGAGTCACCGTGCACTGCACCTGCGCGTGGTGATCTCGGCGCCCCGCCCGCTGCTGCCGGTTCTGTATGTGCGGCTCGTGTCCCGTACGTGTGGGGACTGGAGAACGCGCGCGCGGCATCGACACCGGAGCGCGCGCGGGTGCCTTGGGTACTGCCGCTTCTATTTACATCAAATCTTGCCCTCGATCTTTTGACCTTAGTGCAGTGTCTGGACAATCGCAGTGATCATCGGTACTTTTTTTTTTTGCGCGAATCGTGATCATCGGCACTCTTTCAGACTAGATTGCCTTATTCCTCCACATCAACTTCATCAACTCCTGAACGGCACTAAGAGCACCTCGAACGCCGTGCCGTAAAACGGACGCTCTATCTGTGCGTGGACACATATACGAGATATCTGTGCGTGGACACAGATACGAGAGTCGGTAATCCAACATCATGCCTAGAACATCCGTCCAGGTTTGACCTGCCCCCGCATCGTCCTTCTGGGCGACTCGGGTGGCGACTAGGGTTCCCCCCGCGCCGCCACTCCCTTTTCCCCGTTCTCCCTCGCCGCCACCTGAGGGTCTCGCCCGGATATTGCCCGCGGACGCCGGGGAAGGTGCCGCCAAGGCCTCTGACGCTTCGTCCATGGCGGAGGACTTCGGATCTGGGGCGGCGGCCCTGTTTGGCGAGGCAGCGTCGTCCTCTCGGCTGGTGCCGGCTGCGGGTGATTCTGGCCGGATTGCTCGACCACGCGGGTGGTGAGCCGCCGGCGGGGGCTGGCTGCGGCGCGGAGTTTTCCCCTCCTCGCCGGATCTGAGGTTTGGCTCCCTCCTCCTTGACTCCCTCTGGCCGTCCCCTGCTGCTTGCGTCTTGTGCGCCGGATCTGGAGATGATGTGTGCTCGGTGGTGAGGCTTGGGACTACGGGAAACCGTTTGGTTGGCTTGTCCGGCCCGGCGGCAGCGACGCCTTTGGCGCCGTTCTTCCTTCCTGGAGGTGCCGCCGAGGTCCTCCCCTCTCCACCCTGGTTCCCCCTTCCGGGTGAAAGCCCAAAATCCGGCTAGGATTGGGCGGCAACGGCGCGTTTCGTGTCGTGCTCCTCCTTGGAGGTGCCGCCTGGGGAGGGCTCGTGTTCGGGTGAGGTGTATCAAAGGTCCGAGCTTTGGGCGGCTCTGGTTGTCTGGTGGCGGCGGTTTCGTCGGGATTTGCTTGGCCGACATTGTCCCCGTTCCCCTCAAGGGTGGTGCCCACTGGGTGTGGCGTGTTTGGCTCAAGGCTGGCGGTACGGCGCCTTCGATCCGGCGGTAGGGGATAGGGTTCCCCTTCCCAGCATTAGCAACACGGCCCCGGCGGTGGGCTCCCGGTGCTCTTCTTCAACGGCCGACGGGTCTTACTCCTCGACGTTATGTGGTCTTCCTTGATGTCCTTGCCGCCCTTCTTCAGCAGCTGCTCCCGGTGGCTTTCCGGCAGTCTACTAGTGTCCTTGGTTGCGGCGGTATAGTGGATGTTGTGTGCTCATTGTCCGTGGTGGAGTGCTCTGCGGTTGCTCCTGGCTCCGAGGTTGCCATCGGTTCTGCTCTAGGGTGAGCGCTTCTCAGGTCCGCTGGTTTGATGCCTTTCGATCCAAGGCGAGAGGGAAGGGTCCCTCTGCGGCGCGAGAGGAGGAAGACGCCTGGTTTTCTTCATCCTGCGAGTCAGCCTAGTTCATGCCCACACTCTGTTCTGCAGGTCTTCATCCTGCTCTGCCAGTCGCTACCTTTGTTATCAGTTTTGCTGTTGTCTTCGGCTAGTACAAGCTATGGGCTCGGTTGTATTTTCCTTTCGTGCTTGTGCGCTGCGTTGAGTTGTCAGCTTCCTAGAGTGCTCCCTTGTATCGTTGGGCCGATGTGGTTTGGTGTATGTTTGTAATTCCTGGCCGGTTGATGGCTTTGTTAATTCAAAGTCGGGCTCTTCGCGAGCCTTAGTTCTAAAAGAAAAACATCCGTCCAGGCCTGGCCATATTCGTACATAAATAGTATAAATGTTGATTAATAGCAATTTGATGAGGTGCATACATATGCAATCTTCATGACAAAAAAAGGTGGATGTTCAGAAGCTAAGCGCCCCATCACAAAAGTGCTAGTCCAGTGCTCCGTGCAAATTTTGTCCTCCTAGACCTGTTGTTCATGACTCCCTCCTTCACCACTCTGCCGCCGGCTCCTCCATCTCTGCCGTCAAGCGCTTCAACATCTTTGCATGGACCGCTTGCATGATCCTCGTTGCATCGGGATTCAACTCATCTATCTTCATAGTCAACATTTTGGTTTCCCCTGAAGCGGCCGCGAGCTCAACCTTCTTTCTTCGCTCTTGGTCTTCTTCTTTTTAAGCTTGACCCTCTTTCACTTCAAGGTTGATCTTCTTTTCCGCCCCTCCAAGATGCCAAACCTCTTCTCCTTCTGTTTCTCGTTGAGGTCATGGCGCTTGGCACATGCCTCCTCCTTCTAGTTCATGATGCCCTCGAACTTCTCTCTCATCTTGGTCGTCGCCCCTTCTCGTCTCCCCCCCCCCCCTTTGATAATCTCCTTGGACGTCTCTCTTTTCGTTGGGTCAGTTGCATCGCCATCTTCGTCTTCATTATCGATGTTGGCAGTCTTGACAGTATTGACATTGGATAGGAGCCATTTGAGTTGCCTATTCAACTCCTACCAACAAATGTATGGGGATGAAGTTCTTCTTCTCCAACTTCAAGTACGTGACCAAACGGGAGGGGTGGCAAAAGATGACATGGTCAATACATACAGCATATCCGCTCAAATGACGAACACATATAGGGCTCCGGCACCCACCTTTGGATCCTCCTTCTTTGGCTCGAGCAACAATATGGACGGATCCATGCGGCGCCGGAAGGCGAAAAGGGTGGGAACCAGGATGGAGGGCAGCGGCTATCGGCTGAAGAGGCTGGGATGCATGGGCTTTGGCGCGGAAACAATGCGGTTATGCGGATGTGGACAAATGTGCGAGCTCCGCGTGGGGTTTTGGGTGGGCTGGACTTGTGAGAGTCCTACGAAACAGAGGTCGGACTCATGCAAACCTTCCCAAACTTTTTATCCGTTTTGCAGGTGTTTGGACACGCGGACGCGTCTACGCCACCTAAATGTTTGCAGGCGTTTTACGTTATTATAGAGATACCTAACGTACGTGTACATATGCAACGCGCATCACGCGCCCATGTACGTGCTGTACTACACGGCAGCACGTTCGGTTGACGTACCGAACGGGGGGAATATATGGAACGGATAAACGCGACGAGAAAGGGTGGCTTATCCTAACACTTTCCACGGTTTTCCGTTTTCTAAAAGGGGCTCCCACGGTCGCGCACATGCAATCCAGGTGTCCCGCTTTCCTGGCGCCGCTGGCGAGCTCCGTTTGGGCGCGTGTGTGTGATCGCACAGCAGCAAAGTTTGACAGACGCTTTCATCAAGGTCCACCCACTGACCGACCCCTCCTCTCCAATCCCATGTAAACTAAACTAAACTGGGCCTCCTTTGGTCTAGAGGATAGAATTCTTATAGGATTTTTTCTTTTAAAGCCCTTTGGTTCATAGGAATGGATTCCTATTCCTACATAGAATTGGTTCCTATCCTCCACATTTCATAGGGAAATAAAAAAAAAGCCTAGACTCAATGAAAAAATTCTTTTAATGTCAACCAAATGACATCTTGTTTCATATTCCTACTCATAGGATTTAAGATACATGTCATCTCATTTCCTACAAGATTCCTTTCCTATAATAATCCTATTCTATGAACCAAAAGAAGCCTAAGTAGGAGTACTACTCTGCTCCAACCATCCGGTCCGGTGCGTGCCGATTGTTCCCTGCTAGCTCGTCTTGATTCCTTTCCGGTTACTGTCTTGTCACCTGTCCATCCCTCTCGCACACGTACCCCCTCCCTCCCCCGGGTTTCCGTGTCTCGCCAAGTTACTTTGGCGTACGCTTATCATCGTTGACCCGTGGATAAGCTCTCGCCCTTCTTTCATACTCCATCGCTGCCTAGAATATCTACTAATTAGCTTGAGCGTGGAGATCTCTGAGCTGTTCTCTGTACCACGCAGGAGCAAACGCCAAGCAGGGGTGAAAATGAGACTACAACGGGTGGCGTCTCGGGATAGGCTGGAACCGGATTCAAACCCTTTTTTCTTCTCATGACTGGACCGAATCTTGAAAAGCTTGAGAAGAAAAAACACGAGGACTGTACGCGGGGCATGCGTCGACGTCGCGCGAACTGTTGGACGACGCGGGGCCAGCCAGCAGCAGGGTACAGAGTAGGTACGTGTACACGCGCGGTACACTGACGGATCCATCGTCCTCTTCTGGCAGTGGCATGGCACGGCAGCGAACGAGCGGCGAGGAGCCGGCCAGCAGCGCGGCGTACCGCGGCCCGCCACCGAGTGCGGCCGGAATCCGCCGCACAGGGGCCCGGCCGGGACTGTGGCTCCAACAGTGTCTGGATTTGGCGGCCTCTCGCCTTTAATCCTCTTCGTTCAGGTCTATCCGTCCGGCCCGGCCCGCCACCTTTCTCCTCCCCATTGGCCGTCGCCATCCATCCACCACCCGCCGTTGGCATTGGCCGGCCGCGCCATGCCGCCGCTACAGCGCCTGCTGCTTATCTCACAAGTATAATATCTCTGCCTGTGTAGTATCTGCTTCGGTGCTGCTACTGTGGTATGCATACATACATACAGATACAGTGCACCCGGGGGAGCTGTAAACAGTGCACACGGGCTCACATCACCTAGTCCCAGACGGACGAGGACAGCTGATGATGCTCGGCTCGTATACGCCATCCATTGGTGGGATCAAGCTCAACGGAGCTCTCAGAGCCCCCAAGGGCTGCCTCCAGATGACAGTACAGGACGGATGCATCCCGGTCCCGGAGCAGGCAGGCACTCCGTCCGGGTGACTCAAGATGATACCTTCATCTCGGATTACAGTAATACCGTATTGAAGAGTCGAGCGTCAGCCGTGTTACTATCAGTCTGTCTGGCCGAACATCCTGCATAGGCTGCTTCCCGTTGCTCTGGGAAATGGTGCTACAGACAGTAAGCTTGGGGAGAAACGGAGAATCTGGTCGTCCGCACGAAGTCTGTGTGGTCGCTCACTTGTCATGGTCAGAGCCACTGCTCACTGAAGTATGATCCATCACCTGACGGCAACTTGAGCGGACCAAAGCAGGGGCATGGAGATGGAGTGGCCGCATGCATGCCAAAGGGAAACAAAAGATGCACCACATCCAGCAAGAGGAAATAACTATACTTGCACAAAAGCATGCAAGAGAGATGTATAGAAGTTATGCTTTCTATACAGTACAGTATAAGAAGCAAACTTTACGAACAAAACTGCAGAATTGCCCATACCATCATCATCAAACGTCCAGACGACTCCAGCCGCGCTGGAGAGATCCACCGGTCGTGAAGATTTGTCGTCGTCCTCGGTGTGCCCAACTGGCTGCTCACCACTATACCGTCGTAGATGGCTATGGAATCGAATTGAACACTCAAGAATCAGTTGATTATTTTTTGTAAGGTTAGTCTGATATAGGAAAAGCTTCTCAAAAGCATCCAGAATATCATCGAATGGTGATCAAGATCACATTCACGGGAACCATCCTGTGAAAATTAGGGGAAGGGAACCAATCAAGTCACTAAGAAGTTCTCGAAACTTGGTTTACTATTAAGGTTCTTCTCCTCCAGCCTTTAGTATAAAGTTGGACTACTGCCCCAAGGTAGAACAGAAGCAGAAATAATAATACCAACAGCCCGTGCTGTCAATCCACATTTGTCAAACTAGCATTGGGCTTATTCTGTGGCTCATTTTACCCAGTGACAAAAAGTATATCTCAGACAATTTAAACCACAAATTCAGCTACGGTTTAGGTGACCTACTGACAAAGACAACAAAGTATATCCCAAACAGAATTTATATCGCAAATTTAACTTCAGAAAATTGTAGAGCCATATCACACAGGAACTTCACCATGTTACCATTGGAGACAAGAAAAGGATGTTATCATTGACATTCGGAATTGATACTGAAAAGGACATATGTAATTAACTCTGTTCATAACCTACTCGTATATCTATACCAGTTCTGCGTTATGCTTGCTGATATGTCCTTGCATAGATAAGATTTTCCAAAACTTGTTGCGTGAAGACAACCGTAGTGTGTTCGTGTTTGGGAAACACTAGTTCACATAAGAAGCCAGAATTTTAAAACAAGGTGAGAAAAGGACACCGCATTAATGTGTTTTGGCTACTGATTATTCAAAGATCACCCACCATGTTAGCAGAAAACCAGTGGCACAAAACACACAACATTATGTGTTTAACCAGAAATATGCAACTGAGACATGCAATTTAGAAAATTTTGGATGGTCAAAGCAATGACATGAATGGTAAGTTGCCAACAACATTATATCTTCAAGCCATGACATAAAAACTGGACTGAGTCGGCAGGCCCTACCTCTAAGTACATGCAATTAAATAGTTTTCAGCTATTACTGTTTTCAAATAGCCAAGATGGTGATACAAATGACAATAAGAATGCAACTTCAGAATCACAACAAGAAAATCAGAGTAAACAGTCAACATCTTGCAAATAGCAGCAAGGCCGTTGAGTTAGAACATAACAATGTCCAGAGAACATTCCGCAAAATTTTGGTGTTACAAAATCCAGCCATTATAAAGTCAATACAGGACAAGTTTTAAGTCACCAGTAAGCTATAAGGAGTGCATGAAGAATATAAAGCTGTGAATTATAGTCCCAAACTCTACTCCAATGGTATCCAGTCATGAACAACGATCAATGCAAAGCAATGCTAGATTCAACCATGACATAGTATGATACATTGACAATAATAAGAACAACACTTACTTCTGAAGATTCAATTAAAGTAAGCTTGGAGTGCGGGGTGGTTTACCCGACCAGGACAAGCCCAGGAATGAAGCATGAACAGCCACCCACAGCACGGGCTCATATCAAACAGCCGGACGTATGGGTTCGACAAGGACAGCTGATGATTCTCGACTCATAAACACCATCCATTGGTGGGATCAAGATCAACGGAGCGCCATGCGGAGCGCTCAGAGACCCCAAGGATGACCGTACAGGACAGATGTATCCTGGAGCAGGCACACAGGGTGACTGAAGATGATACCTTCACCTCGGATTACAGTACACCCGTATTGAAGAGCCTAGGGTCAGCCGTGTTACTATCTCAGTCTGTCCAACCATCGCATAGGTTGCTTCCCGTAGCTCTGAGAAATGGTGCTACAGACAGTAAGCTTGGGAGAAACCGAAAATCTGGTCATTGGCACGAAATCTGTGTGGTCGCTCACTTGTCATGGTCAGGCACTGCTCACTGATCCATGATACATCACCCGACGGCAACTTGAGCGGACCAAAGCAGGGGCATGGAGAGTGGCCGCAGGCCAAAGGGAAACAAAAGATGGACCACATCCAGCGAGAGGAGGTAACTTGCACAAAAGCATGCAAGAGAGATGCAAGTTGTGGTGCTTCTACTCCATATGATAAGGAGCAGGCTTAACAAATACAATTGCAGGAGAAGTACCTATGCAAAGCATCAGCATACGTCCAAGCAATTCCAGCCGTGTCCACAAGATCCACTGGTGGTGACAATTTGTCGCCATCATCCTCAATATGCCGAACTGACTGCTCGCCAGTACACCGCCATGGATGGCTTGGACTACTTTCCAAGGGAAAACAGAAGCAAAATAAATAATACCAAGTGGCCTCGCTGTCAATCTACATGTGTCAAGCTAGCATTGGGCTGATCTATGGTTCATTTGACCCAGTGGCAAAAGGTACATTTCAGACAATTTAAACCATAAAATTCAGCTATGGTTTAGGTGAACCAGTGGCAAAGCTAACAAAGCATGTCCCACACAGAATTTATATCGCAAATTTAACTTTAGGAAAAAAAGAGAGATGTTGTCATTAACATTTGGAATTGATATTGAAAAGGGCATATGTAATTAGCTCTCTTCGTAACCTACTTGTATATCTATACCAGTTCTGCATTATGCTTGCGAATATGTCCTTATGTAGATAAGATTTTCCAATACTTGTTGCGTAAAGGCAACCGTAATGTGATCATGTTTGGGAAACACTAGTTTTATAAGAAATCAGAATTTTAAAACAAGATGAGAAAAGGACATCATTGTAGGCAACATTAAGATGTGATTTGGCTACTGATTATTCAAAGATCACCCAACATGCTAGCAGAAAACCAGTGGCACAAAACACATAACATTGTGTATACTTTGCTCATGCTGTAACAATAACAACAGCGGCATAACTCTACAAAATACGCAACTGAGGCATGCAATTTTAAAACTCTGCCATGCCAGAGTGATTCAACTCATTTGGATGATTCAAAGCAATGACAAGAATGGCAAGTTGCCAAAAACATTGTATCTTCAAGTCATGACATAGAAACTTGGACAGAATCGCCAGGCCCTACCTTCTAGTATGCAACTGAAACATGCAAATTTAAAACTCTGCCATGCCAGAATGATTCAAGTCATGTGGATGATCAAAGCAATGACATAAATGGCAAGTTGCCAACATCACTGAATCTCCAAGCCATAACACCGAAACTGGAATGAATTACCCAGGCCATACCTTCTAAGTAGTAGGTACGCAATAAAATGGTGTTCAGCTATAATTGTTGTCAGTTAGTCAAGATGGGGACACTAATGACAATAAGGTTGCACCTTCAGCATCACAACATGAAAATCAAATTCAGAGTAAACAGTCAGCATCTTGCAAAGAACTAGCTATGGACAGGGGTGCATGGAAGCTTGCTATCCATGTGCCAGAGCCATGAGTTGGTCGCGAGATCTTATGGGTTTCACCTCTAGCCTACCCCAACTTGTTTGGGACTAAAGGCTTTGTTGTTGTTGTTGTTGTTGTTGTTGTTGTTGTTGTTGTTGTTGTTGTTGTTGTTGTTTTAACCGATCTACAGCTATTTTTGCCAGCCTAAACATTTAATTGGGCATTTTTCATGTACAAATTGATCAAAGCCCAGCATCATTACAGAAACCAGTACTCAGAAATGGGTACTCTTCAACAATCGTACAAAAAGAAAATCAAAGCTAAGCTGGCTTATTGCATACTAGTATTGTCAACAACTGTATAAATCCGTAACTATAAAATTTCATTTGCAATGATTTATTATCATCATCATCCAGATAACACGGAGACAGAAACACGATCCATTTCATCCAGAGCGACTGCGCTGTCGAAAATGGTTGTAACATGGCAATTCGATCCGATAGTACATATCCAACACAGCCTAATTTGGGAAACAACTAAGTAAAACGCATGGTCGCGCAGGCGCAGCCATGGAAGTGGAGCTAAAGGAAAACAGGTGAGAGTTGCAGTAATCGACAGGGGGTAAAGTGAAACCCTAGGTAGCCTGACGAACCGAGTGGGGGTGCTCGCTGAGCTCAGATGAGCTTGAAGGGGAGGGGCCACGGGGTGGAGCGGGGCACCTCGACGCGGTCCTTGATGCGCTCGATCTTCTTCTCCCGCTTCGGCCGCGAGTTGCCGTAGGAGCCCTTGAACCGCTTCCCGCGCTTGGTCTTCTTGTCCCCGCGCCCGCACGTCACGGCCTCCGCCTCCGCCAGGAGCGCCGGGGGGCGCGCCGGCGCCAGGTGCCGCACGAACGCAGCCGCCGCCATCCGCAGCGCCATGATTCCGCCGCCGAGCTCGATGCCTAACGCAGCGTAGCGCCGCCGCCGCCTATGGATCAACCGTCCGCGAGAGGGGAAGGGGAGAGAGGTGGTGAGAACTGGAGAAGTGAGAGGAAGGGTTCCAAGGCCCACGAGAGACGGAGAGAGTTAACCAAAGCCCAGCTGTTTCTTCTAGGCCCAACGAAACTGAAAAGAAGCCCACAGGAAAAGTCTGCTTCCGCTCCGATCGGATGCCGCGCCGTAGGGGAAAACAACCCCCGCCGCGCCGCCGCATGCCGTCCGTGTGGCCGCTCCGCCGCCCGAAAAACCGCCGCGCCGCGCCGTCGTACAAGCCTCCACCCGTTCTACACGCCGCGTCGCGGGAGCCGGAGGTTTGCCAGAAAGCCCAGAACCCTAAACCTAATTTCGGGTTATGAACTTCTTTTCCAAGTTATTTTTTTTGCGAATGAACTTCTTTTCTAAGTTGAATGTTTACAATTTGTGGAAGGTTTTGAAAGCTGATAAAACTGTTCTACATATTATGCTCTTTCTATGATACTCCCTTCGTCCCAAAATAAGTGACTCAACTTTGTAATAACTGACTCAACGGAGGGAGTATTCACTAAGTTTGTACTGAACCAATGAGAGAAAATGTCGATGTCCAAAATTTATGAGTGAAAGCAATGTAAGGAACAGACACTAGAAACTGCCAAACTGGTTTCAGCAATTCTTGGTAGAGTACAGCACCAACCAGTTAGCTGTATAGAGGACAAGAGGAAAGGGAATGACAGGTGCACTACCCGTCACAACCCATATTGCGGTCAAGTACGCCTCGCAGGCTCGCAGCATCCAGCATAGACTGTACATTTACGACAAGCTATAAGCTTGAAGTGGTCATATTAGTTACGATGATTACAGCGAAACCGCGAGCCAGTGCAGTCCTTCTGTTGGCACAATACATAGATGCATACACTGATCAGGTAAATAGATCATACAGTTAAGTGCAAAATCATTAGCATGCATCCCTTTGTCTAGTTGGTTCAGCTTCCATAAGCCCCCCTCAGAAAATTTAGTCACCTGCATAAGTCAGCAAAGCATTTGTACTGGACCAAATCTGGAGCCGATGTGAATTCCTCTCCCGGCGAGCAGCTTGCTGCGCTATGTATCCGTCTACCTCCATGTCATGGTAATCAAGTCATCAACTCGTCTCACAGACCAGGATTAGGCTCCACCCCAGCTGAAAGATCTCCCAGACCGTAGATTCAGCGAGAAGCTCAACCCAAACATCTCCTTGATGGCCTGTCCCCGCTCCAGATGTTGGACCATTTTCGAAACGAGCTCGGCGCTCTCCCTCACATGCTCCATGTCAGTCTGTGTCCAGATGAGGCGCGATAGCTGCAGCCTTCGTTGCTTAGAGCTCCGGTCGATCCCCCACTTGCTGTAGAGGCTCTCCTTTTCAGCGCCGCTAAGCTTCCTCACCATGTGCCTGTACAACATGTCCCTCTCATTCCGAAGACTCTTTAAACTGCAACAATAACAAGAATCAATTTGTGCAATTCATTATGATTGGTTTTATGGATAAGCTGAAGGTGTGTTCGTTATCATCATATGATAAGTACCTTGATGCAACAGTGGCATTCGGCTCACCATCAGCAATGGAAGAACTCTTGATGAAGGACAGTCGCCTGTGCTCTACCTCCATGTAGATGTGATCCGTGTGGTCTCCATTGAAGAGGAGGAAGAAGTAAGTCCTGTGCACTATGGAGATATGACACTCATGCCACAGCTCGATGATCTCTTGCTGCTTCTTTGGAAAATCAAAGGACCACCGTGAAGGAGACTCGAAGGTGGTGCTCGTTGACGAATCTGTGCCAGCTTGCGCCCTGTTTTCCTGTGGCTGGGATGCATCGTTCTGCTCAGTTTGCTGCTTCACTTCAGTCACGCGGCTTGTGTCATTGGCAGCACTTTCTTCTTCAGCATTACCTGTGCTGTTGTCGGTGATGGCGTCCGAGGCAACTTTTTCAGGAAACAGGTTCCTCCTTACCTTCTCTGGCCTTCTCGGAGGAAACTTGAAATTTTCACTTGGGGGTGTTGTCATGTTCATACTTGTTGAATCATCAAACCAGCTGTTTGGAATTACCATGAAGCTTGCTTTGCAACTGCTGCTCCTTGCTAGTACAGTGTCCCTGGAGCTTACCACACACCTCTTCAGGGCCAATGGTTCCTCATCAACGTTAGGTTTTTCAATTTCAAAAGACGGGTCAGAATCGCATGCATATAGCTCGATGGCATTTTCTGCTGTCTTTGTGATGCTTTCATCACGTTTCTCTTCATCAGTACAATCTTCAGCTTGATCCATCATCGGTCTTCTCTCCTTTTCAGGCGTTTCTGGTTTCTGTGCATGAAAGGATTCTTGGCTTATCCTTTCTCTGAGCCCATTAGTTTCAACGCATTGTACTTCCTTGCAGTGCTCATCTGAGACATCTGGCACATCTGGGTAGGCCACCAAGTTTTCTTGGCATTCATCTATTCTGTCGAAAACATGGTTACTGGGTCGGCGTGGAAAGAGCCCTGGCTGTGCATCTATTAATAGATCTTGATCGACTAGGTCATAAGTATCTGAACATGAAAGTGCATCTTCAGACATATTACGTGGTAGGGATTCTGAAGATCGACTATGTGCATCCTGTCAGAGTTAGGTTACCCGGTTTGGTATTACAGGCACAAGTAAAAAAAATAGATAAGAAAAATGACAGTTATACATGAGAGCAAGTACCCATCGCCTTGCTTTAAGACAATTCAGATGATCATCACTTGCAACTTTGCGGAAATTCTCAAGTTCTGATTGAACCGTGTCTTTTTCCTCCATCAATTCCTTCAGCTGTTCTTCCAGCTGGAAATCCATAACATTATGTATTTTTAAAACAAGGTGATTATTGTGAATGTAGCTAGTTACCATGAATGTGAAGATTATTAGAAAGTGATTTACTAAGACTAACCAAACCTTTTTAATCTGTTCATCCTTCTCCTTCAGAACCTCAGCATGAGTTGACAAGGAGGCTGATCCAGGAAACTTGAGCTCATTCTCCAACCTCGTAAGCTCTCTCTGAAGATGCTTCACTAATGCCTTGTCGGACATTACGACATTTACTTGTGCATTGGTGACTACATTTTTTGCACAGTTTGCAAACAAGAGTGTGTTCCTCGACTGCTCGACGTGGCAGTGCGCCGGGCTCATCGTGCAGATGATGGCTGTCCTCGCGTTGCCTCCCAAAGACGATTGCAGTATGCGAGTGAGCTTGGAGTCTCTGTAGGGGATATGGCCGTTTCTTCCACCGCTGCATCAGAAGCCAACTATTTCGTCAGAGCTTGGGCTTGTACTTCAAGAAGTATGACTTGAAATTCAACAAACCTGAGCTGGCGAATGACCTTTCCCAGTGTAAGAAGACTCTTATTGATATGGCTGCCCTCCTTTAGCCTCATACCGCTCGCCGCTGTCTGTGATGCACGTTCACTTCCTGCCAGATCGACGAAATTCTGCGCAGAAGGAGAAGCCCAGAGGCCATGCATGGAACTGTAGTATCGTCGAAAGAATCTAAAACACAGAAAGAAATTAAGGTGTTCACTTCATACCACGCAAGCCTGAAGGGTGCTGGAGTTGCCTTTCCCCAGGAACTGCTTGGCCGAGCTCTCAACCGTCTGCAGTTTACACAGGAGGCTAAGAACACAAGCAAATTCTCGCAGAACATGAATGACTACCGATCGCTGTTCAGTGTGATAAGGCCATAAGGGCACCTACCAGCCTGAGTATTTGGTGAGACCTGGAACTCGTTTCGTTCAAGGCAGTCTCCCCGATCTGTCTTTGAGCTGCGGCACAACACAAATGAGTGAGCAAAGCAGTAATGAACCAGTTGAGCCGCCTGCGCATATGCTATTTCCAGTTTCGGTGATTCAGTGAAAGAAAGAAAAAAGGATTCAGCTCCACACCTTCACACACAGCAAGGAGCTCCAGGAGATGGCCTTTGTCCCTCAGAGTCTCCTCGGTGAGTTTTTCCACCACAGTTCCTTTCTGCTTGAACAATTCAAGCACAGTTGCACCAACCATGAGTAGGATGAACTCTGAATCTGATAGAAAAGAATTTTGTTGAATGACTTTCAGCTAGAAAGCAGTTTTATCTCACCTCCGGATCGTCGAGGAGCCGGAGAGGGGTGGCGTCGGAGCTGAGGAGGTCGATGACGGCCTCGTTGTATATCTCCATGGCCGAGAACTTGAGGATGAACTCCCTGTCGGGATGCTGAATTGAAGACCCGAAACAGAGCACGGGTTAAGCGCAGGCAAAGCAGACCAAGAGCAGCAGAGCCATGCAGACAATGCACCTGGTCTATGTAGGCGTAGATTTCGGCCATGCTGTGCTCCGTGATGCCGACCATGGTGTACGTCTTGCCGCTGCTCGTCTGCCCGTAGGCGAATATGCTCGCTGCAGAGCAAAGCAAAGAGCATGCAAGCAGGCAGAAAGTACACATCAAACCATTTTACAGCATTGGATTGGATGTGTGGATGGATGCTTTGGCACGTACAGTTGATGCCGCTGAGCACGGAGAGGGCGACCTCCTTGGCCCCTTCGTCGTACACCTGCCTGGTGCTGCACTCGGGGTCGAACACCCGGTCTGGAAGACGTACGGTCGATTGGGAAATGAACATTGTCTGCCATGGCAGATCAATTGAGATGCATGGAGTTAAGCAGGAGGAGGGCGCATGTTACCGTAGGTGTAGCTGGCCGGGAACATGGCGCGCTCGGGGATGGTGCCGAGGAACTTGAGCGTGGCGGGGCCGGCGCACTCCCATTCCGTGCCGTCGCCGCGCTCCGCCTCCCGGGCGTTCACCGGCCGCAGCCGCACCGACACCAGGATCCGCTCCTGCTGCTGCTCCTCCCCGCCCGCCATCTCCGCCCCCTCCCTGGAACGGACGGCACACCAGAAATCAGCGTGCTGTATGTATGAAGCGAGGAGCGCACGGTGGCTAGCGCTCGCGTGGTCACCGCGCGCGCACGTAGTGCCCGTACCCGGGCAGGACGGACGCAGAGCGCGCGCGCGAAAGCCAAAAGCGCGAGGTCACGGGCGGACGCCGGCGGTGCGAGGCGACGCGAGGTCGGCGAGCGGTCGACGTCGGCCACGCGCGCGCGGCCTAGCTTCTTCTCTCGGTGGAGCTTGGCACGTACTAGGTGCGTACGAAGCGAGCTCGGGGAGGGGCCGAAAGCGGCGCGCCAGCGGGCGGTGCCGAATGGATGCTGCGCCCTTTGTTTCTTGCCATGTTTGAACGGACGTGACGTTTCCTGGCCACTGACGGCGACGAACGGACCAAGACTAAGGTGGACGCATGTATGCGCCGCGACAAAAAATGCGGGCAAAAATCATCTGGAAGAGACGAGGCAACCAATTCACAGCGGAGGTGGAAGAGGTCGGTGGGTGAATTCATTGGTTACCTGCGGGAGGAATGGCCGCCCTCTTGCTCGCTCTGGCGGCACAATGCGAGAGGGAAACGGCAAGGCCGGCGGCCGCCGGCGAGGTGCTCCCGGGCTATCTCTCCGCGTGCACGTAGGCAATTTAGCTACCTCCTCCCCTCCTTGGCGAGGCGAGGAGAAAGAGGAAGGAGGAGGGAAGGGGAGGGGAGGGGCGCGGAAACAAGAGGGGGTGATTCTCGGAGCTGGCTCGGACGCCGCGCCGGCCAACCAACCGTTGCGAGGTACTACTCCCTCACGAGGGACCCCGCGTGTCCGCCATGTGAACGAAGGTGGCTAGCTAAACCGACGTACTCACGTAGTACGTGCCGCGAATCTATGGCATTCACCCCCTGTCTGCCGGACAAGGAAAGGAAAAGGAAAACGCGGCCGCCTAAAAATAACCGACCGTTCGGCCGTGCGGTGCGGTGGCCATCGACGCGCACCTTTGCTGCTGCTAGTGGTGTAGGAGTACTAGCGGTAGCCATGCATCTGTGCTGCATCATGTGTCCGCGTCGGGTAAAATTGAATGGGAAACAGTGGCTCATGTGTCCGCTCGTGCTCATGGTGCCCCATGCGTACGATGGACTTGGCGACGGCGAGTGGCACGGGAGCAGCTTTAATGCATGCTCCCTGTTCCTGCATGCCCGGCCCCGTGCGCATGCACGGTACGCCTCCTGCGGCCGGCCGCGGCTGCTCTTGTCCGTGGGGAGCTTTACTGCCACTGCATGGCTTCAGGGTAGCGTCCATGTACACTGCACGGCGCAGAGGTTGGTAGTGAAGACGAACGGCAGGCAGACGGGGACGTGTGGACGCCCGTACGTACAATGCAAAGGTGGAATGTCGAGGTGTTTTCCTCCGCCGGTTTTTCGTGTCAGCTTCAAGAGGTTGTTGACACGCAGCGAGAGAGGCGTCAGCGTCACTCTTCACCCTCGTGGCTCCTGTACGTTCCGTCGCAAACCGATCGGTCGAGACAAAATCCGCAAATCTGGCCACACGCGCACCTGACAATCCACGCATTTTTTGCCTTCGGTCTGGTTGCCAGCCTCTCTCTTGCTCGCTTCGGGATCAGGGACTCGTGCGTGTCTGGAGTGCGCCGGCCTTGACAGCACAGTAAGCTTTTTTTGATTCATAGGATAAGATTATCGTAGAAATAGAAATTTTCTAGGAAATGAGATGACATGTATCTCAAATTCTATGAGTAGGAATAGGAAACGAGATGTCATTTGGTTGACATCAAAGAAATTTTTTCATTGAATCTAGGCTCATTTTTATTTTCCTATGAAATGTGGAGGATAGGAACCAATCCTATGTAGGAATAGGAATCCATTCCTATGAAACAAATGACTCTAAAGAAAAAAAATCCTATAAAAATTCTATCCTCTAGAATTCCTATGAAATTCCTTCAAACCAAAGGAGGCCTAAGTTTGGTCTACTGAACCATGAAACGGATAGAAAGCGCTAAAGCATTTGATTGATTCAGTGGGCCTGGCAATTCCTTAATTCCTCCTTCTAGAGATCTTGCGCAAAATGGGCTTTGGTCCAAGGTGGTGTTCCTGGATCGGTTCACTTCTTGCCATAGCGCGCAGCAAGATACTTCAAAGAAAGAAGTTCATTTTTCACCCTCAAATGTGCCTCGGTGGACAAATACCCCCTCTGAAGTCTATTTTGGTACAGTTTTAACTCTGAAATTAACAAAACTGAATAAATATGATCCTAGAGCGGTTTTATTATTATTTTGGTGGTTTTGGGAGAAGACGTCATCTTCTTCCTCTCTCCCTCTCTCCTCTGTGTCGTTCATCGACCTCCATGGCCGTCGATGCTCCCCACCTAGGTGCTACAAAGTCACCCCACATGCCCCAGCCCCTCCTTCGCCTTCCCCCCACCTCTCGCGACGGGAATCCCGCGCCCCACACGCGCATGTGCTGCAGTCAGCGTCGCCGCCGTTGCCGCCCACGCGGCCACCGGCCACCTTGAGCCACAACGCCATGTCAAGCGTCTCAGCCACGCCTCCCTCGCCTACTCTGCCATCATAATTTGTGTCAGTCGCCCCCTGAATTATAGCGGGAACGTCGTCTTCCTCGTTTCCGATCTGCTGTCGCCACGCCTGATTCCCTAGCTCTGAGGACCCCCAACGCCTCTGCCGCCTCCCTTGAGATTCGCCCGGTGTTCCCAGCGTTGCTGAAACCTCCCCAACAAGCTCATCGACCCTGAGTTTATTCCTCCCCGATGTTGTGCCCCGGTGGTTGCCGCAACCATCCATGGCACCGCTGTCGTCCTTGTCGACCTAATGTGCGAGGCTAGGGCGAACTCCTCCTTGTTTGCCTCAGTTTCCCCGAAGCACTCTCTTCCCCTAACTTGATTCCCGCATGGAGTTGCCCCGGCTCGTCGCCACACTAGCCCATTGCCGGCCACCTTCTGTTCACCCTACAACCCAAGCCAATGAAAACAATGCCATGTCATCCCCAAAAACCAGCAAAATTACAGCAAAACCGCTCAAGGGGCAAATTTGTCCGGTTTTGGAGATTTCATGGTCAAAATTGTACCTAATTAGACTTCAGGGTGGGATTTGTCCATTGAGGCACATTTGGGGGTGAGAAATGAACTTCTTTCTACTTCAAAATGGCATCCACTGCCCAGGGCCGGCCCTGGGGCAGGGCGAACGGGGCGGCCGCCCTGGGCCCCCAAACATCAGGGGCCCCCTCCCAAGTATGCACGTGTAGTATTAGGGCCCATGTTTAGAACGATTTTATTTTTTGAAACCCAGGCACGTGTACTAGCCCATGTTCGCATGTAGGCAAAGACATGAAGGAAATATGCCCTAGAGGCAATAATAAAGTTTTTATTTATATTTCCTTATATCATGATAAATGTTTATTATTCATGCTAGAATTGTATTAACCGGAAACTTAGTACATGTGTGAATACATAGACAAATAGAGTGTCCCTAGTATGCCTCTACTTGATTAGCTCATTAATCAAAGATGGTTAAGTTTCCTAGCCATAGACATGTGTTGTCATTTGATGAACGGGATCACATAATTAGAGAATGATGTGATGGACTAGACCCATCTGTCAGCTTAGCACTATGACCGTTTAGTTTATTGCTATTGCTTTCTTCATGACTTATACATGTTCCTATGACTATGAGATTATGCAACTCCCGAATACCGGAGGAACACCTTGTGTGCTATCAAACGTCACAACGTAACTGGGTGATTATAAAGATGCTCTACAGGTGTCTCCGACGGTGTTTGTTGAGTTGGCATAGATCGAGATTAGGATTTGTCACTCCGATTGTCGGAGAGGTATCTCCGGTCCCTCTCGGTAATGCACATCACTATAAGCCTTGCAAGCAATGTGACTAATGAGTTAGTTGCGGGATGATGCACTACGGAACGAGTAAAGAGACTTGATGGTAACGAGATTGAACTAGGTATGATGATACCGACGATCGAATCTCGGGCAAGTAACATACCGATGACAAAGGGAACAACGTATGTTGTTATGCGGTTTGACCGATAAAGATCTTCATAGAATATGTAGGAGCCATTATGAGCATCCAGGTTCCACTATTGGTTATTGACCGGAGATGTGTCTCGGTCATGTCTACATAGTTCTCGAACCCGTAGGGTCCGTGCGCTTAACGTTCGGTGACGATCGGTATTACGACTTTATGTGTTTTGATGTACCGAAGGTTGTTCAGAGTCCCGGATGTGATCACGAGCATGACGAGGAGTCTCGAAATGGCCGAGACATAAAGATCGATATGTTGGAAGCCTATGGTTGGACATCGGAATGGTTTTGGGTGAGTTTGGGCATTTACCGGAGTACCGGAGGGTTACCGGAACCCTCCGGGGAGTATATGGGCCTTATTGGGCCTTAGTGGAAAGAGAGAGGGGAAGCCAGGGCAGGCCGCGTGCCCCCTCCCCCTTGGGATCCGAATTGGACTAGGGAAGGGGGGGGGCGACGCCCCCCCTTTCCTTCTCCCTCTTTCATCCTTCCTTCCTCTCCTACTCCAACTAGGGAAAGGGGGGAATCCTACTACCGGTGGGAGTAGGACTCCCCCTAGGGCGCGCCATGGAGAGGGCTGGTCCTCCCCTCCTCCACTCCTTTATACACGGGGGAGGGGGCACCCCATAGACACACAAGTTGATCTCTTCGCCGTGTGCAGTGCCCCCCTCCACAGATTTCCACCTCGGTCATATCGTTGTAGTGCTTAGGCGAAGCCCTGCGACGGTAACTTCATCATCACCGTCATCACACCGTCGTGCTGACAAATCTCTCCCTCGACACTCAGCTCGATCTAGAGTTCGTCGGACGTCATCGAGCTGAACATGTGTAGATCGCGGAGGTGCCGTACCTTCGGTGCTAGGATCGATCGGATCATGAAGACGTACGACTACATCAACCACGTTGTCATAACGCTTCTGCTTACGGTCTACGAGGGTACGTGGACAACACTCTCCCCTCTCGTTGCTATGCATCACCTAGATGGATCTTGCATGTGCGTAAGAATTTTTTTGAAATTACTGTGTTCCCCAACAGTGGCATCCGAGCCAGGTCTATGCGTAGATGTTATATGCACGAGTAGAACACAAAGGAGTTGTGGGCGCGGGTATATACATATTGCTTGCCGTCACTAGTTGATTCTTGATTCAGCGGTATTGTTGGATGAAGCGGCTCAGACCGACATTACGCGTACGCTTACGCGAGACTGGTTCTACCGACATGCTTCGCACACAGGTGGCTAGTGGGTGTCTGTTTCTCCAACTTTAGTTGAATCAGATTCAATGAACAGGGTTCTTTCTGATGATCAAAAATAAATCACTATACCACATTGTGGTTTTTATGCATAGGAAAGAACGGTTCTTGCTAGAAGCCCGTAGGAGCCACGTAAAACTTGCAACAACAGAGTAGAGGACGTCTAACTTGTTTTTGCAGGGCATGTTGTGATGTGATATGGTCAAAACGTGATGAGATATAAATTGTTGTATGAGATGATCATGTTTTGTTAAAGTTATCGGCGACTGGCAAGAGCCTTATGGTTGTCTCTTTATTGCATAATATGCAAGTGCCATACAATTGCTTTACTTTATCGCTATGCGATAGCAATAGTTGGCGAGACGACCATGTGATGACACGTTGATAGAGATCAAGATGATGGAGATCATGGTGTCATGTCGGCGACGATGGAGATCATGACAATACTTTGGAGATGGAGATCAAAGGCACAAGATGATGATGGCCATATCATGTCACATATTTTGATTGCTTGTGATGTTTATCTTTTAAGCATCTTATTTTGCTTAGTACGACGGTAGCATTATGAGATGATCCCTCACTAAAATTTCAAGGTATAAGTGTTCTCCCTTGATGAGACACCACGTGATGATCGGGTGTGATAAGCTCTATGTTCACATACAATGGGTGCAAGCCAGTTTTGCACAAGCAGAATACTCGGGTTAAACTTGACGAGCCTAGCATATACAGATATGGCCTCAGAACACTGAGACCGAAAGGTCGAGCGTGAATCATATAGTAGATATGATTAACATAGTGATGTTCACCATTGAAAACTTCTCCATCTCACGTGATGATCGGACATGGTTTAGTTGATATGGATCACGTGATCATTTAGATGACTAGAGGGATGTCTATCGTGGGGGTTCTTAAATAATATGATTAATTGCACTTAAATTTATCATGAACTTAGTTCTGGTAGTATTTGCATATCTATGTTGTAGATCAATTGCTCGCATATAGCTTCCCCATTTTATTTATGATATGTTCCTAGAGAAAACTATGTTGAGAGATGTTAGTAGCAATGATGCGGACTAGCTCTGTGATCTGGGGATTATCCTCATTGCTGCACAGAAGAATTATGTCCTTGATGCACCGCTAGGTGACGGACCTATTTTAGGAGCAGATGCAGACGTTATGAATGTTTGGCAAGCTTGGTATGATGACTACTTGATAGTTTAGTGCGCCATGCTTTACGGCTTAGAACCGGGACTTCAAAGATGTTTTTAACGCCACGGAGCATATAAGATGTACCAAGACCTGAAATTCATATTTCGGACTCATGCCCGAGTCGAGAGGTATGAGACCTCTGACAAGTACTTTGCCTACAAGCTGGAGGAGAATAGCTCAGCTAGTGAGCATGTGCTCAGAATGTCTGAGTACTACAGTCACTTGAATCAAGTGGGAGTTAATCTTCCAGATAAGATAGTGATTGACAAAGTTCTCTAGTCATTATCACCAAGTTACTAGAATTTCTGATGAACTATAATATGCAAGGGATAACGGAAACGATTCCCAAGCTCTTCGCGATGCAGAAATTGGCGAAGGTAGAAATCAAGAAAAAGCATCAAGTGTTGATGGTTGACAAGACCACTAGTTTCAAGTAAAAGGGCAAGGGAAAGAAAGGGAACTTCAAGAAGAATGACAAGCAAGTTGCCACTCCTGTGAAGAAGCCCAAAGCTAGACCTAAGCCTGAAACTGAGTGCTTCTACTGCAAAGGGAATGGTCACCGGAAGTGGAACTACCCCATATACTTGGCGGATAAGAAGGATGGCAAAGTGAACAAAAGTATATTTGATATACATGGTATTGATGTGTACTTTACTAGTGTTTATAGTAACCCCAGGGGATTTGATACCGGTTCAGTTGCTAAGATTAGTAACTCGAAACAGGAGTTGCAAAATGAACAAGAGACTAGTTAAGGGCAAGGTGACGATGTGTGTTGGAAATGATTCCAAGGTTGATAAGATCACCACCGCACACTCCTTTTACCTTCGGGATTAGTGTTGAACCTAAAATAAATGTTATTTGGTGTTTGCGTTGAGCATGAATATGATTGGATCATGTTTATTGCAATACGGTTATTCATTTAAGTCAAAGAATAATTGGTGTTCTGTTTACATGAATAAAACCTTGTCTACTCCGACGGTGAGTCATCGGCTGGGGAGACGGAATCAATCCGCCCCTTGTACGATGACAGACTCGGGGGCAGCTCCAACAATGAGTCGGCCCCAGTTGACCATGAGTCGCCCCGTTGGACCACCATCTATATGGTGGGCACCGCTCCAACTCTTGAATCCTCCATTGCGGGAGTTGTGAACGGGACCAGCCCTTAGGTGACTTATGTGAACGCATCCGGCCCGGTTAAACCGGCGGCTCAAGTCCTTTCCAAGTTAGTTACCACTTTAATGATGCTCCTCGAGTTGCCGTTGACACCGGAGAACCAGGCCGGGAGCAATACTAAAGTAGCCAAGATCTGTGAGCATATGTCCAAGGCTCAAGAGGACGTCAACACCGAGATTGCTCACATGATACAGCTACAAACTCATATTCAGCAGGAAACAGAGGCTTAAGGACATAGGCTTGGCGTTTGGGCCTTCGCCGACACGCTTCTGAGGCGGTTCACATGAGACGTCATGAAACTCACCTGCCCCCTGGCTTTGAGGGAAGACGTCTGTTCAATACACCCGTGCCAGGCATTGGGTCGAGCACCCCTGCGACACCGGTTATACCCCAATAGAACTGGGTCGTGCCACAAAACGATAACGATGGGCCGTCCCCGAACCAGCCAACTCCAAACCCGCCGCCTATCTGAACGACTCCCAATCGCTTCGTGACGCCGGTGGGTCACTTCTCTAACCCTGTTGATAACTTGGTGGCAGTGACAGCCAATCTCACTACGCTTTCGTTCACTGGTGCCACCCCTGTGGAGAGAGAGGCTCTAGATGCCATCGACCTATTAAAAACAGCGGTCGTTCAACATGCAAATTATTCTTACAGTCAGCAACGACTCCACTCTACCCCGCACCCAAGCCGTAGCCGGAGCCGCCATGCTGAGTCGCCAGCCATTTCTAGAAATGCACGACGGCTATGCAAACAACAGCATGACCCGCCCCGGCAAGGAGCTGTGGATGCTGATAACCCACAAGTATAGGGGATCGTTTGTAGCCTTCTTCGATAACTAAGAGTGTCGAACCCAACAAGGAGCTAAAGGCAGAACAAATATTCCCTCATGTTCTATCGACCACCGATACAACTCTACGCACACTTGACATTTGCTTTACCGAAAACAAGTATGAAACTATTTTGTAGGTGTGATGCTAGAAGTACTTTGCAAGAATAAAACTAGAAGTACTTTGCAAGATAATAAAAGTTAGGTGTTTAGTAAAAGGGTTGTTGTCAACAAGAAATTTATTTGTCCCTAGGCAATTGATAACCCACAAGTATAGGGGATCGCAACAGTTTTCGAGGGTAGAGTATTCAACCCAAATTTGTCGATTCGACACAAGGGGAGCCAAAGAATATTCTCAAGTATTAGCAGCCGAGTTGTCAATTCAACCACACCTGGAAACTTAATATCTGCAGCAAAGTATTTAGTAGCAAAGTAATATGATAATAGTGTAACGGTAGCAAAAGTAACGGTAGCAAAAGTAATATTTTTGGTGTTTTATAGTGATTGTAACAGTAGCAACGGAAAAGTAAATAAGCTAAGAACAATATATGGAAAGCTCGTAGGCAATGGATCGGTGATAGAGAATTATGTCGGATGCGGTCGATCATGTAACAGTCATAACATAGGGTGACACAGAACTAGCTCCAATTCATCAATGTAATGTAGGCATGTATTCCGAATATAGTCATACGTGCTTATGGGAAAGAACTTGCATGCCATCTTTTGTCCTACCCTCCCGTGGCAGCGGGGTCCTATTGGAAACTAAGGGATATTAAGGCCTCCTTTTAATAGAGTACCGGACCAAAGCATTAACACATAGTGAATACATGAACTCCTCAAACTACGGTCATCACCGGGAGTGGTCCTGATTATTGTCACTTCGGGGTTGCCAGATCATAACACATAGTAGGTGACTATTGACTTGCAAGATAGGATCAAGAACTCACATATATTCATGAAAACATAATAGTTTCAGATCTGAAATCATGGCACTCGGGCCCCAGTGACAAGCATTAAGCATAGCAAAGTCATAGCAACATCAATCTCAAAACATAGTGGATACTAGGGATCAAACCCTAACAAAACTAACTCGATTACATGATAAATCTCATCCAACCCATCACCGTCCAGCAAGCCTACGATGGAATTACTCACACACGACGGTGAGCGTCATGAAATTGGTGATGGACGAAGGTTGATGATGACGATGGCGACGGGTTCCCCTCTTCGGAGCCCGGAACGGACTCTAGATCAGCCCTCCCAAGAGAGTTTAGGGCTTGGCGGCGGCTCCGTATCGTAAAACGCAATGAATCCTTCTCTCTGGTTTTTCTCTCCTCGAAAGTGAATATATGGAGTCAAGGTTGAGGTCGGTGGAGCGCCAGGGGGCCCACGAGGCAGGGGGCGCGCCCAGGGGGTAGGGCGCCCCCCACCCTCGTGGACAGGGTGTGGGACCCCTGACGTGGATCTTTCTTCCAGTATTTTTTATATATTCCAAAATAATTCTCCGTTGATTTTCAGGTCATTCCGAGAACTTGTATTTCTGCACAAAAATAACACCATGGCAATTTCTGCTGAAAACAACGTCAGTCCGGGTTAGTTCCATTCAAATCATGCAAGTTAGAGTCCAAAACAAGGGGAAATGTGTTTAGAAAAGTAGATACGGCGGAGACGTATCAACAATCGATAACAAGTACCAGTATTCATTCTTGCAATTCTATGCGAGGGAGAGGCATGAGCTAACATACTTTCTCTACTTGGATCATATGCACTTATGATTGGAACTCTAGCAAGCATCCGCGACTACTAAATATCATTAAGGTTGTGAAACCCAACCATAGCATTAAGTATCAAGTCCTCTTTATCCCATACGCCATAGCCCACCTACTCGGGTTTAAGCTTTTGTCACTCTCGCAACCCACCATAAGCGAACCATGAACATATTGCAACACCCTACAACGGGGGGCCCTCACGTTTGTGCAAGAACGGAGGACACGGTAGGACAACACCATAAATAAATATACAATCGTACCAACCAAGATCACGATTAACCCACAGGACAAAATGGATCTACTCAAACATCGTAGGATAACCATAGATCATTGGGAAATAATATATGGAGTTGAGAACCATGTTTAAGTAGATATTACAGCGGGGTGAAGAGGTGTTACACCGCTGCATAGAGGGGGAGAGAGAGTTGGTGTTGACGGTAGCAAGATTGTTGATGTAGATCGTCATCCCGATAATTGCCCCGGTGGCACTCCGGCGCCACCAGAAGCGAGGGGAGAGAGCCCCCTCCTTCTTCTTATTCCTTGCCCCCCTAGATGGGAGGAGAGTTCCCCCTCTGGTCCTTTCTCTCCATGGCGGCGGAGGGGCGGGAGCCCCTCCGAGATTGGATCTCCCTCTCCGTTCTCTTCTGTTTTGCGCTCCAGATCTGGCCAAAAACCGTTTCTTATATTCTGGGAGATCCGTAACTCCGATTGCGCTAAGATTTTAACAAGATTTTTTCCGGATATAAGCTTCCTTGCGCCCGAAGTAGAGCTCGAACTAACGTTCGAGGAGGGCACAACCCACCACCACGCGCCAGGGGCCTCTGGCGCGCCCTGGTGTCTTGTGGTCTGTGTGGGCCTCCGTTTGCGGTGATTCCAACTCCCAAAAATCACATATATTCCAAAATAATTCTCTATGAAATTTTATTGCATTTGGACTTCATTTGATATGGATACTCTGCGATACAAAAAACATGCAGAAAACAGGAACTAACACTCTACACTGGATCAATAGGTTAGTCCAATAAATCATATAAAAAGTTGCCAAAATATGTGGAAGTTGTATAATATTGGCATGAAACAATCAAAAATTATAGATACGATAGAGACGTATCAGATGCCCAGGAGATCGTTGACTCGGCCCGGGCATGACAAGAAGCAGAGACTGCCAATGCGGCGGCTTATCAATCACCTCCTATGACCCCCTTGGCTTCGCAAGGTGTTAGGTCAAGCACCCGAACTATCAAGATTCCGTACCTAGTGTCGGCTCTGCGCAACGAGCGTATGCCCAAAGATTTCAAGGGCCCTCAGAAGGTTTTCCAACTACACGCCCGACCTTGAGCTGGCGGCTTCTATTGAGAGTTATGAAATCGCCATGGACATGCTGGATGTCAGCGACGCGGTCTGTGCCAAGTATTTGACTATGATGCTGGAAGGGTCAGCTCGTATGTGGTTGAAGAACTTGCCCCTGACTCCATCAATACTTGGGCAGAGTTAAAAGCGCGCTTCATTAAACACTTCCAGGGAACTTGCAAACGTCCTATGACCATTGTTGATTTACATCATTGTGTTCAGCGTGAGGGCGAGTCAGCTCACTATTGGTTTCGCCGGGTTGCGAACATCATCCACTCCTCGGATGGCATATTGGCAACTCAAGCCATTTTTATCCTGGAGAAAAACTGCCATTTTGACCTTATCGTTCAGAAGCTCGGTCGACTCAAGCGGACGGTTACGGACATGGGCGAGCTCATGGATGCCTTGACCCGGTATGCAGAGTCAGACACCACCAAAGATCCTAACCTGGATGATGATCAGACCAACAAAGGGAAGAAAAATGGTGGAGCCAAAGGTCAGCAGCAGGGTAACCCGGGGCACAGTGGCAACCATGGTGGTCAGAGCAATGGTGGTAAGTGCGAACATCCGGAGGGCGGCTCAGACCTCGTTGCTAATACTAATACTGGTTACAAGGGCCAGAGACGGAATAATTCCGGAAGACCACTGAGTGCAAATAAAGCTTGTAATTTTGAGGAAGCCCTCAAAGGTCCGTGTCCAAAGCAGAGTACCCCAGATAGGCCGGCAAGTCTCTCTTGGGAAAACTATATTATCATTTAGGCTTATCACAATCAAGTCCACCAGAATCATGAGGGATGTGGTGGTGGCAACCTTGGACAACCGGGGGCTGGCTTCTCAAATTTCCCAAGAGGCGGCTCACCGGGTAACTATCACAACCCATGTTATCAAGGCTCGGGCGGCTCAGGATCTGGATATTACGGGTCTGGAAATCATGGTGACAATCAACATTCCGGCAAAGGTGGCAATCAACATCAGAGCAACCAGACAGGTTTTCAGAGCAATCCTAAGCAGATAAACAGTGGGCAGTATCACGTGTTTACCACTAGTGCCTGCAAGCAGGACAACAAGGTTCAGAAACATGATGTTAATCTGGTTGAGCCGGTGGTTCCTCAGTATTTGAATTGGTCAGAACAACCAATCACTTGGATTAGGGTTGATCACCCGCCATGGGTTGATAACCCCGGTGGCCTGGCTTTGGTGGTGGCACCTCAAGTTGATGGGTATAAGCTCGCGGAGGTACTAATGGACAGAGGAAGCAGTATCAACATCTTATATTATGACACCTTCGGATGTACTCCCTCCATTCCAAATTACTCGTCGTGGTTTTAGTTCAAATTTGAACTAAAACCACGATGAGTAATTTGGAACGGAGGGAGTATGAACTTATTTGAGAAGCAACTCTTACCTTCTTTAAAAGTTTTTCACATGATCGTCCATGAAAATCTGCGTACCCCACCAGGCGGATCAAGATTGAGGTTGCGTTTGGCGATGAGTATAACTACTGAATGGAGTTTCTGACATTTGAGGTGGTTAAGATCAAGAGTCATTATCATGCCCGTTCGGGCGGCCGGCTTATGCTTGTTTCATGGCTCGCCCTTGCTATGTGTATCTCAAGCTCAAGATGCCTGGGCCAAAGGGAACTATCACGGTCAATGGGGAGAGAAAGGTTGCTCATGAATGTGAAGAAGGGGACGCAGCTTATGCTAAGTCGGCCTGCGCAGTGGAGGAGTTGAAATTCTACATGTCCAATGTTGACCCAATCCCGACGAATGCCCACATAACCGTCAGATTTCCATCCGACGGCGGTCTTTTTTTAAGCCATAGTATTTGACAAAACTTCCACCCAACTGGCATGTCTCCCAGCGAACGTTTGCTGGGGATTGACGTTAGCACCGATGGCGGTTCATAGTCATTCCACGCTCGGGCATTGAAGTTTGTAACTATTTACAATATACTACTCCTCTGGTGCTAGTATAGCAGAGTCCTACTCCACTATACTCCTAGGGCATAGTAGTAGGTACTGTAGTTTATTGTACTAGTACTGTGATCACTAAAGTTGTCTGGCATCAATATGACCCTACGCTGCTGGGATGTGTCTCGTAAGTCAAGCGGCGTGCTGCTTCTACATTGTCGTCATCACCTGTCCACTTCCCGCAGCACATATTCGCTTCTCCATCCTCGTCCGCACATAATCGTCCAATCTTCCATCCTCGCTAGGCACCTCCCCCTCTTCCGAAAAACAAGCACTAACAATGGCAGAACCGAGCAGCGTCCGCCAAAAGAGTGGCTGGAATTCGCTCCCCACAGAGGTAATCAAACTCATTGTTTCACGTGTGGACAATCTCAGTACTGTGCCGCTCGTCGCGTGCTTGTCGAGGTTGTACTGTTTACTCAAAGCCCTCAGGCCAGAGCTTTCTAAGCCAGCTCCCTACTTGCTGATGCCGCCCGATCTTCAGAAATGGTGTGTCACACAACATAATGATTGTAGGGTGGCAAACTGAAGGAAATATGCCCTAGAGGCAATAATAAAGTTGTTATTTATATTTCCTTATATCATGATAAATGTTTATTATTCATGCTAGAATTGTATTAACCGGAAACTTAGTACATGTGTGAATACATAGACAAACAAAGTGTCACTAGTATGCCTCTACTTGACTAGCTCGTTGAATCAAAGATGGTTAAGCTTCCTAGCCATAGACATGAGTTGTCATTTGATTAACGGGATCTCATCATTAGGGAATGGTGTGATTGACTTGACCCATCCGTTAGCTTAGCACGATGATCGTTTAGTGTGTTGCTATTGTTTTCTTCATGGCTTATACATGTTCCTATGAGTTTGAGATTATGCAACTCCCGAATACCGGAGGAACACTTTGTGTGCTACCAAACGTCACAACGTAACTGGGTGATTATAAAGGTGCTCTACAGGTGTCTCCGATGGTACTTGTTGAGTTGGCATAGATCAAGATTATGATTTGTCACTTCGATTATCGGAGAGGTATCTCTGGGCCCTCTCGGTAATGCACATCACTATAAGCCTTGCAAGCAATGTGACTAATGAGTTAGTTGTGGGATGATGCATTACGGAACGAGTAAAGAGACTTGCCGGTAACGAGATTGAACTAGGTATGATGATACCGACGACCGAATCTCGAGCAAGTAACAAACCGATGACAAAGGGAACAATGTATGTTGTTATGCGGTTTGACCGATAAAGATCTTTGCAGAATATGTAGGAACCAATATGAGCATCCAGGTTCCGCTATTGGTTATTGACCAGAGATGAGTCTCGGTCATGTCTACATAGTTCTCGAACCCGTAGGGTCCGCACGCTTAACGTTTGGTGACGATCGGTATTATGAGTTTATGTGTTTTGATGTACCGAAGGTAGTTCCGAGTCCCGGATGAGATCGGGGACACGACGAGGAGTGTCAAAATGGTCGAGACGTAAATATCGATATATTGTACGACTATATTCGGACATCGAAAAGGTTCCGAGTGATTCGGGTATTTTTCGGAGTACCGGAGAGTTATGGGAATTCGCCGGGGAGTATATGGGCCTTATTGGGCTTTAGGGGAGAGAGAGAGGAGGCTGCGCGCCCCCAAGGCCTAGTCCGAATTTTACTAAGGGGAGGGGCGGTGCCCCCTCCTTCCTTCTCTTCTCTTTTCCCTTTCCTTCTCTCCTACTCCTACTACATGGAAGGGGGGAATCCTACTCCTGGTGGGAGTAGGACTCCCCAGGGCACGCCATAGGAGGGCCGGCCCTCCCCCCTCCTCCACTCCTTTATATACGTGGCCAGGGGGCACCCCATAGACACAAGTTGATCAATTGATCTTTTAGCCGTGTGCGGTGCCCCCTCCACCATAATCCATCTCGGTCATATCGTAGCAGTGCTTAGGCGAAGCCCTGCGACGGTATCTTCATCAACACCGTCATCACGCCGTTGTGCTGACGGAACTCTCCCTCGAAGCTCTGCTGGATCGGAGTTCGTGGGACTCCACCGAGCTGAACGTGTGCTGAACTCGGAGGTGCCGTACGTTCGGTACTTGGATCGGTCGGATTGTGAAGATGTACGACTACATCAACCGCGTTCTCATAACGCTTCCGCTTATGGTCTACGAGGGTACGTAGACAATACTCTCCCCTCTCGTTGCTATGCATCACCATGATCTTGCGTGTGCGTAGGAATTTTTTTGAAATTACTGCGTTACCCAACAGTGGCATCCGAGCCAGGTCTATGCGTAGATGTTATATGCATGAGTAGAACACAAAGGAGTTGTGGGCGTGGGTATATACATATTACTTGCCATCACTAGTTGTTTCTGAAGGAAATATGCCCTAGAGGCAATAATAAAGTTATTATTTATTTCCTTATATCATGATAAATGTTTATTATTCATGCTAGAATTGTATTAACCGGAAACATAATACATGTGTGAATACATAGACAAACAGAGTGTCACTAGTATGCCTCTACTTGACTAGCTCGTTAATCGAAGATGGTTATGTTTCCTAACCATAAACAAAAGAGTTGTTATTTGATTAACGGGATCATATCATTAGGAGAATGATGTGATTGACATGACCCATTCCATTAGCTTAGCACCCAATCGTTTAGTATGTTGCTATTGCTTTCTTCATGACTTATACATGTTCCTATGACTATGAGATTATGCAACTCCCGTTTGCCGGAGGAACACTTTGTGTGCTACCAAACGTCACAACGTAACTGGGTGATTATAAAGGAGCTCTACAGGTGTCTCCAAAGGTACATGTTGGGTTGGCGTATTTCAAGATTAGGATTTGTCACTCCGATTGTCGGAGAGGTATCTCTGGGCCCTCTCGGTAATGCACATCACATAAGCCTTGCAAGCATTGCAACTAATGAGTTAGTTGTGAGATGATGTATTACGGAACGAGTAAAGAGACTTGCCAGTAACGAGATTGAACTAGGTATTAAGATACTGATGATCGAATCTCGGGCAAGTAACATACCGATGACAAAGGGAACAACGTATGTTGTTATGCGGTCTGACCGATAAAGATCTTCGTAGAATATGTGGGAGCCAATATGAGCATCTAGGTTCCGCTATTGGTTATTGACCGAAGATGTGTCTCGGTCATGTCTACATTGTTCTCGAACCCGTAGGGTCCGCACGCTTAAGGTTTCGATGACAGTTATATTATGAGTTTATGCTTTTTGATGTACCTAAGTTTGTTTGGAGTCTCGGATGTGATCACGGACATGACGAGGAGTCTCGAAATGGTCGAGACATAAAGATTGATATATTGGAAGCCTATATTTGGATATCGGAAGTGTTCCGGGTGAAATCGGGATTTTACCGGAGTACCGGGAGGTTACCGGACCCCCCCCGGGAGGTATATGGGCCTTAGTGGGCTTTAGTGGAAGAGAGGAGAGGTGGCCAGGGCTGGGCCGCACGCCCCTCCCCCTAGTCCGAATAGGACAAGGAGAGGGGGGCGCCCCCCCTTCCTTCTCTCTCTCCTCTTTCCCCCTTCCCGAATCCTATTCCAACTAGGAAAGGGGGGGGGGGGGGAATCCTACTCCCGGTGGGAGTAGGACTCCTCCTGGCGTGCCCTCCTCTTGGCCGGCCGCACCCCCCCTTGATCCTTTATATACGGGGGCAGGGGGCACCCCTAGACACACAAGTTGATCCACGTGATCATATTCTTAGCCGTGTGCGGTGCCCCCTTCCACCATAATCCTTGATAATATTGTAGCGGTGCTTAGGTGAAGCCCTGCGACGGTAGTACATCAAGATCGTCACCACGCCGTCGTGCTGATGGAACTCTTCCCCGACACTTTGCTGGATCGGAGTCCGGGGATCGTCATCGAGCTGAACGTGTGCTAGAACTCGGAGGTGCCGTAGTTTCGGTGCTTGATCGGTCGGGCCGTGAAGACGTACAACTACATCAACCGCATTGTGCTAACGCTTCCGCTGTCGGTCTACAAGGGTACGTAGATCACACTCTCCCCTCTCGTTGCTATGCATCACCATGATCTTGCGTGTGCGTAGGAATTTTTTTGAAATTACTACGTTCCCCAACAGTGGCATCCGAGCCTAGGTTTTATCTATTGATGTTATATGCACGAGTAGAACACAAGTGAGTTGTGGGCGATATAAGTCATACTGCTTACCAGCATGTCATACTTTTGTTCGGCGGTATTGTTGGACGAAGCGGCCCGGACCGACATTACGCGTGCGCTTACGCGAGACCGGTTATCCCGACGTGCTTTGCACATAGGTGGCTTGCGGGTGACAGTTTCTCCAACTTTAGTTGAACTGAGTGTGGCTACGCCCGGTCCTTGCGAAGGTTAAAACAGCACCAACTTGACAAACTATCGTTGTGGTTTTGATGCGTAGGTAAGATTGGTCCTTTCTTAACCCTGTAGCAGCCACGTAAAACTTGCAACAACAAAGTAGAGGACGTCTAAATTGTTTTTGCAGGGCATGTTGTGATGTGATATGGTCAAGACATGATGCTAAATTTTATTGTATGAGGTGATCATGTTTTGTAACCGAGTTATCGGCAACTGGCAGGAGCCATATGGTTGTCGCTTTATTATATGCAATGCAATCGCGCTGTAATGCTTTACTTTATCACTAAGCGGTAGCGATAGTCGTGGAAGCATAAGATTGGCGAGACGACAACGATGCTACGATGGAGATCAAGGTGTCGCGCCGGTGACGATGGTGATCACGACGGTGCTTCGAAGATGGAGATCACAAGCATAAGATGATGATGGCCATATCATATCACTTATATTGATTGCATGTGATGTTTATCTTTTATGCATCTTATCTTGCTTTGATTGACGGTAGCATTATGAGATGATCTCTCACTAATTATCAAGAAGTGTTCTCCCTGAGTATGCACCGTTGCGAAAGTTCTTCGTGCCGAGACACCACGTGATGATCGGGTGTGATAGGCTCTACGTTCAAATACAATGGGTGCAAAACAGTTGCACACGCAGAATACTCAGGTTATACTTGACGAGCCAAGCATATACAGATATGGCCTCGGAACACGGAGACCGAAAGGTCGAGCGTGAATCATATAGCAGATATGATCAACATAGCGATGTTCACCAATGAAACTACTCCATCTCACATGATGATCGGACATGGTTAAGTTGATTTGGATCACTTAATCACTTAGAGGATTAGAGGGATGTCTATCTAAGTGGGAGTTCTTAAGTAATATGATTAATTGAACTTAAATTTATCATGAACTTAGTCCTGGTAGTATTTTGCAAATTATGTTGTAGATCAATAGCTCGCATTGTTGCTTCCCTGTGTTTATTTTGATATGTTCCTAGAGAAAATTGTGTTGAAAGATGTTAGTAGCAAAGATGCGGATTGGATCCGTGATCTGAGGTTTATCCTCATTGTTGCACAGAAGAATTATGTCCTTGATGCACCACTAGGCGACGGACCTATTGCAGGAGCAGATGCAGACGTTATGAACGTTTGGCTAGCTCAATATGATGACTACTTGATAGTTTAGTGCACCATGCTTAATGGCTTAGAATCGGGACTTCAAAGACATTTTGAACGTCATGGAGCATATGAGATGTTCCAGGAGTTGAAGTTAATATTTCAAGCAAATACCCGAGTTGAGAGATATGAAGTCTCCAACAAGTTCTATAGCTAAAAGATGGAGGAGAATCACTCAACTAGTGAGCATGTGCTTAGATTGTCTGAGTACTACAATCGCTTGAATCAAGTGGGAGTTAATCTTCCAGATAAGATAGTGATTGACAGAATTCTCTAGTCACCATCACCAAGTTAGTAGAACTTCGTGATGAACTATGATATGCAAGGGATAACGGAAACGATTCCCAAGCTCTTCGTAATGCGGAAATTGACGAAGGTAGAAATCGAGAAAAACATCAAGTGTTGATGGTAGACAAGACCACTAGTTTCAAGAAAAGGGCAGAGGGAAGAAGGGGAACTTCAAGAAGAACAGCAAGCAAGTTGCTGCTCAAGTGAAGAAGCCCAAGTCTGGTCCTAAGCCTGAGACTAAGTGTTTCTACTACAAAGGGACTGGTCACTGGAAGCGGAACTACCCCAAGTGATTGGCAGATAAGAAGGATGGCAAAGTGAACATAAGTATATTTGATATACATGTTATTGATGTGTACTTTACTAGTGTTTATAGCAACCCCTCAGTATTTGATACTTCAGTTGCTAAGATTAGTAACTCGAAACGGGAGTTGCAGAATAAACAGGGACTAGTTAAGGGTGAAGTGACGATGTGTGTTGGAAGTGGTTCCAAGATTGATATGATCATCATCGTACACTCCCTATACTTTCGGGATTAGTGTTGAACCTGAATAAGTGTTATTTGGTGTTTGCGTTGAGCATGAATATTATTTGATCATGTTTATTGTAATACGGTTATTCATTTAAGTAAGAGAATAAATTGTTGTTCTGTTTACATGAATAAAACCTTATATGGTTACACACCCAATGAAAATAGTTCGTTGGATCTCGATCGTAGTGATACACATAATCATAATATTGAAACCAAAAGATGCAAAGTTAATAATGATAGTGCAACTTATTTGTGGCACTGCCGTTTAGGTCATATTGGTGTAAAGCGCATGAAGAAACTCCATGCTAATGGGTTTTTGGAATCACTTGATTATGAATCAGTTGATGCTTGCGAACCATGCCTCATGGGCAAGATGACTAAAACGCCGTTCTCCGGAACTATGGAGCGAGCAACTGACTTATTGGAAATAATACATACTGATGTATGAGATCCGATGAGTGTTAAGGCTCGTGGCGGGTATCATTATTTTCTGACCTTCACAGATGATTTGAGCAGATATGGGTATATCTACTTAATGAAACACAAGTCTGAAATATTTGAAAAGTTCAAAGAATTTCAGAGTGAAGTGGAGAATCATCGTAACAAGAAAATAAAAGTTTCTACGATATGATCGCAGAGGTAAAATATTTGAGTTACGAGTCTGGCCTTCAGTTAAAACAATGTGAAATAGTTTCACTACTCACGCCACCTTGAACACCATAGCATAATGGTGTGCCCGAACATCATAACCGTACTTTATTAGATATGGTGCGATCTATGATGTCTCTTACCGATCTACCACTATCGTTTTGGGGTTATGCATTAAAGACAGCTGCATTCACGTTTAAAAGGGCACCATCTAAGTCCGTTGAGATGACACAATCTGAACCGTGGTTTGGCAAGAAACCAAAGTTGTCGTTTCTTAAAGTTTGGGATTGTGATGCTTATATGAAAAAGTTTCATCCTGATAAGCTCAAACCCAAATCGGAGAAATATGTCTTCATAGGATACCCAAAGGAGACTATTGGGTACACCTTCTATCACAAATCCGAAGGCAAGACATTCATTGCTAAGAATGGATCCTTTCTAGAGAAGGAGTTTCTCTTGAAAGAAGTGAGTGGGAGGAAAGTAGAACTTGATAAGGTAATTGTACCTTCTCCCTTATTGAAAAGTAGTTCATCACAAGAAATCTGTTCCTGTGACTACTACACCAATTAGTGAGGAAGACTAATGATGATGATCATGTAACTTCAGATCAAGTTAAATACCGAATCTCGTAGGTAAACCAGAGTGAGATCCGCACCAAAGTGGTACGGTAATCCTGTTCTGGAAGTCATGTTACTAGACCATGACAAACTTGCGAACTATGAGGAAGCGATGATGAGCCTAGATTCCGCGAAATGGCTTGAGGCCATGAAATCTGAGATGAGATCCATGTATGAGAACAAAGTATGGACTTTGATTGACTTGCTCAATGATCGGCGAGCCATTGAGATTAAATGGATCTTCAAGAGGAAGACGGACGCTGATAGTAGTGTTACTATCTACAAAGCTAGAATTGTCGCAAAAAGGTTTTCGACAAGTTCAAGGTGTTGACTATGATGAGAGTTACTCACTCGTATCTATGCTTAAGTCTGTCCGAATCATGTTAGCAATTGCCGCATTTTATGAAATCCAGCAAATGGATGTCAAAACTGCATTCCTGAATGGATTTCTGGAAGAAGAGTTGTATATGATGCAGCCGGAAGGTTTTGTCGATCCAAAAGGAGCTAACAAAGTGTGCAAGCTCCAGCGATCCATTTATGGACTGGTGCAAGCCTCTCGGAGTTGGAATAAATGCTTTGATAGTATGATCAAAGCATATAGTTTTATACAGACTTGCGGTGAAGCCTGTATTTACAAGAAAGTGAGTGGGAGCACTACAGCATTTCTGATAAGTATATGTGAATGACATATTGTTGATCGGAAATAATGTAGAATTATTCTGTAAAGCATAAAGGAGTGTTTTTAAAGAAGTTTTTCAAAGAAAGACCTCGGTGAAGCTGCTTACATATTAAGCATCAAAGTCTATAGAGATAGATCAAGACGCTTGATAAGTTTTTTCAATGAGTACATACCTTGACAATATTTTGAAGTAGTTCAAAAAATGGAACAGTCAAAGAAAGAGTTCTTGGCTGTGTTACAAGGTATGAAATTGAGTAAGACTCAAAGCCCGACCACGGCAGAAGATAGAAAGAGAATGAAAGTCATTCCCTATGCCTCAGCCATAGGTTCTATAAAGTATGCCATGATGTGTACCAGATCTATTGTATACCCTACACTATGTTAAGCAAGGGAGTACAATAGTGATCTAAGAGTAGATCACTGGACATTGGTCAAAATTATCCTTAGTGGAATAAGGAAATATTTCTCGATTATGGAGGTGACAAAAGGTTCATCGTAAAAAGTTACGTCGATGCAAGTTTTGACACAGATCTGGATGACTCTAAGTCTCGATCTAGATACATATTGAAAGTGGGAGCAATTAGCTAGAGTAGCTCCGTGCAGAGCATTGTAGACATAGAATTCGCAAAATACTTACGGATCTGTATGTGACAGACCCGTTGACTAAAATTATCTCACAAGAAAAACATGATCACACCTTAGTACTCTTTGGGTGTTAATCACATAAATGATGTGAACTAGATTATTGACTCTAGTAAACCCTTTGGGTATAGGTCACGTGACGATGTGAACTATGGGTGTTAATCACATGGTGATGTGAACTCTTAGTGTTGAATCACATGACGATGTGAACTAGATTATTGACTCTAGTGCAAGTGGGAGACTGAAGGAAATATGCCCTAGAGGCAATAATAAAGTTATTATTTATTTCCTTATATCATGATAAATGTTTATTATTCATGCTAGAATTGTATTAACCGGAAACATAATACATGTGTGAATACATAGACAAACAGAGTGTCACTAGTATGCCTCTACTTGACTAGCTCGTTAATCGAAGATGGTTATGTTTCCTAACCATAAACAAAAGAGTTGTTATTTGATTAACGGGATCACATCATTAGGAGAATGATGTGATTGACATGACCCATTCCATTAGCTTAGCACCCAATCGTTTAGTATGTTGCTATTGCTTTCTTCATGACTTATACATGTTCCTATGACTATGAGATTATGCAACTCCCGTTTGCCGGAGGAACACTTTGTGTGCTACCAAACGTCACAACGTAACTGGGTGATTATAAAGGAGCTCTACAGGTGTCTCCAAAGGTACATGTTGGGTTGGCGTATTTCAAGATTAGGATTTGTCACTCCGATTGTCGGAGAGGTATCTCTGGGCCCTCTCGGTAATGCACATCACATAAGCCTTGCAAGCATTGCAACTAATGAGTTAGTTGTGAGATGATGTATTACAGAACGAGTAAAGAGACTTGCCAGTAACGAGATTGAACTAGGTATTAAGATACTGACGATCGAATCTCGGGCAAGTAACATACCGATGACAAAGGGAACAACGTATGTTGTTATGCGGTCTGACCGATAAAGATCTTCGTAGAATATGTGGGAGCCAATATGAGCATCCAGGTTCCGCTATTGGTTATTGACCGGAGATGTGTCTCGGTCATGTCTACATTGTGCTCGAACCCGTAGGGTCCGCACGCTTAAGGTTTCGATGACAGTTATATTATGAGTTTATGCTTTTTGATGTATCGAAGTTTGTTCGGAGTCCCGGATGTGATCACGAACATGACGAGGAGTCTCGAAATGGTCGAGACATAAAGATTGATATATTGGAAGCTTATATTTGGATATCGGAAGTGTTCCGGGTGAAATCGGGATTTTACCGGAGTACCGGGAGGTTACTGGAACCCCCCGGGAGGTATATGGGCCTTAGTGGGCTTTAGTGGAAGAGAGGAGAGGTGGCCAGGACTGGGCCGCGCGCCCCTCCCCCCCTAGTCCGAATAGGACAAGGAGAGGGGGGCGGAGCCCCCCTTCCTTCTCTCTCTCCTCTTTCCCCCTTCCTGAATCCTATTCCAACTAGGAAAGGGGGGGGATCCTACTCCCGGTGGGAGTAGGACTCCTCCTGGCCCGCTCTCCTCCTGGTCGGCCGCACCCCCCCTTGATCCTTTATATACGGGGGCAGGGGGCACCCCTAGACACACAAGTTGATCCACGTGATCATATTCTTAGCCGTGTGCGGTGCCCCCTTCCACCATAATCCTCGACAATATTGTAGCGGTGCTTAGGCGAAGCCCTGCGACGGTAGTACATCAAGATCGTCACCATGCCGTCGTGCTGACGGAACTCTTCCCCGACACTTTGCTGGATTGGAGTCCGGGGATCGTCATCGAGCTGAACGTGTGCTAGAACTCGGAGGTGCCGTAGTTTCGGTGCTTGATCGGTCGGGCCGTGAAGACGTACGACTACATCAACCGCATTGTGCTAACGCTTCCGCTGTCGGTCTAAAAAGGTACGTAGATCACACTCTCCCCTCTCGTTGCTATGCATCACCATGATCTTGCGTGTGCGTAGGAATTTTTTTGAAATTACTACGTTCCCCAATAGTTTCTTGATTCGGCGGTATTGTTGGATGAAGCGGTTCTTACTCAGCCCATAGCGCATGACATTACGCGTACGCTTACACGAGACTGGTTCTACCGACGTGCTTTGCACACAGGTGGCTGGTGGGTGTCAGTTTCTCCAACTTTAGTTGAATCGGATTCAATGACCATGGTTCTTTCTGAAGATCGAAAAGCAATCACTATACCGCGTTGTGGTTTTTGATGCGTAGGTAAGAACGGTTCTTGCTCAGCCCATAGCAGCCACGTAAAACTTGCAACAGCAAAGTAGAAGCCATCTAACTTGCTTTTGCAGGGCATGTTGTGATGTGATATGGTCAAGGCATGATGCTATATTTTATTGTATGAGATGATCATGTTTTGTAGCGGAGTTATCGGCAACTGGCGGGAGTCATATGGTTGTCGCTTTATTGTATGCAATGCAATCGCCCTGCAATTGCTCTACTTTATCACTAAGCATTAGCGATTGAGGGAGTCCTGGATTAGAGGGTCTCCGGATAGCCGGACTATATCCTTTGGCCGGGCTGTTGGACTATGAAGATACAAGATTGAAGACTTCGCCCCGTGTCTGGATGGGACTCTACTTGGCGTGGAAGGCAAGCTAGGCAATACGGATATGGATATCTCCTCTTTTGTAACCGACCTTGTGTAACCCTAGCCCCCTCCGGTGTCTATATAAACCAGAGGGTTTCCGTAGGACAACATACAATCATACCATATGCTAGCTTCTAGGGTTTAGCCTCTCTGATCTCGTGGTAGATCTACTGTTGTAATACTCATATCATCCAGAACAATCAAGCAGGACGTAGGGTTTTACCTCCATCAAGAGGGCCCGAACCTGGGTAAACATCGTGTCCCCTGCCTCCTGTTACCATCCGCCTTAGACGCACAATTCGGGACCCCCTACCCGAGATCCGCCGGTTTTGACACTGACATTGGTGCTTTCATTGAGAGTTCCACTGTGTCGTCACCATAAGGCTTGATGGCTCCTTCGATCATCGCTAGCGATGCGGTCTAGGGTGAGGCTTTCCTCCCCGGACAGATCTTCATATTCGGCGGCTTTGCACTACGGGCCAATTCACTTGGCCATCTGGAGCATATTGAGAGCTACGCCCCTGGCCATCAGGTCAGATTTGGAAACTTGAACTACACGACCGACATCCGCGGAGACTTGATCTTCGACGGATTTGGGCCCATGTCGGACGCGCCGTACTGTCTTGACGAGCATGACGTAACTCTGCCATCGGATAGTGTTCGGGAGATCGCATCCGCAGCTTCTCCGTCCATCAACCCGGAGCAAGTCGCGCCATCCGAGAGTGGAGGGATGGACCCTGCCATGGAGGCCGCACTCTTAGTGGCGATAGAGCAGGATACTGACTTCACCCCTTACGAGAGCCGTGCCGCCAAACCACTGGATTCATCTCCAACCACGGACTCCGAGCTGCTCATATCCGTGCCCATCAAGTCCGACTGGGCGCCGATTATGGAGTTCACCTCCGCGGACATCTTTCAGCACTCACCCTTCAGGGATGTGCTAAATTCACCTCCGCGAACATGTATGATTCTGCATTGTCAAGTATCTTCTCGATTCACTGTGTAACACCTTGTTGACGGTCGACTGTATTCCTTTTGTTCATTGTCTTTTCAGGCTCTCATTGATATGTACTCGATGCCTAATGGAGTGCAGGAGCAAGACATCGAGGAAGGGGCGAGCGGGGGCGAGAGTGGCGAGTGGCACTCGAATGCAGAGGAGGACGAGGAGAGTGACGACTCGAGTGATGACGAAGAGGTCGACTCGCCTCCTCGCAGAGAGAGGAGGTCCAAGCACGCTCAAGACCCAGCGAGCATCCCGGTCCTGGCGGCTGCACCGACTGGGCAATCTTCGAAGCGCCATCGGACGTCTTCCCCAGCGCCGACTGAGAAGGTATCTAAACAGTTCAAGACTGTGCCGCCTCCTGCGCCCAAAGCATCGAAAGCCACCTCCTCTAAACCACCGAAGGCTTTGCCCAGAATCAAAGTGACCGTCCCCACCATCTCCGGGTAATCATCTGATCCGTTCTTTTGGTCGACTCGAGCAACAGAACATAATCAACTTAATGTTGACATTTGCAGTGCTGCTACATCTGGAACTTCTTCTTACCAATATCGAGACGAGGAGATGGAGGACGCGGTTACCTCCAACCCAGGTAAAAACTCTTATGATCTTGTTCTTTGATTAGTTGGTCAATTAAACTCTAGTGATTCACTTGGGGTCGACTGATTTCTCTGCAGCTCCACCCAACGTCATCGATCTTCTAGATGATGATGAAGATGTGGCCCCTAGGCCTAGAAAGAACAAAAAGGTAGCAGCTGGCAAGACGTCTCACCAGGGACCGACGACAACACCAACCGTCCGGCAGCCTGAAGACGCAGGCGGGGCCTCTGTAACTTTCGATGTACCATTGTCGAGTGAGCACTCTGCACCGTCAATTGTACCGGTGTTTCCTTCAGTCGTCTAACCTCACGCTTCGGAACTCCAAGCTGCCGAACCTGGGTCGTCTGCCCCCTTCTTCACCAACTACCATGTTCCGGAAAACCAGTCGGACGCGGCTGCGGAAGCCATCCGTCAAGCTAACGTGATGATGGAGCGGATGAAGACGGTGCACGAGAATAGCCAGGCTGCTTACGACGCCAGCGCTGCACTCCGGTCCAATGTCCAGGTAAGTAAACTTTCGACTGACCTTGTTCTATTAGGATATGCTACCTGAAATATTTTCTTCCATACAATCTCTTATTGTTTGAGTCGAATCTGTACACCCACCGGGTGTTTTGTTGTCTTTGGTATTTGCGGTCTTCCACTCGGCCTGGGCGAGTGAGATGTGAACCGGTGGGGGCACGCTAAGTGCACCCCTGGGTGTAGTCCTCGAGACCGCAGTCGACTACGGGCAGTCGACTGGGGTCTGAGTTCTTTTTACTTTCTTCTCTTCCACTCAACCCGGACAGACCGGTCGAATGAGATCTAAACCAGTGGGGGCACGTCAAGTGCACCCACTGGGTGTAGTCCCCGAGACCGCGGTCGACTGCTGGCAGTTGGCCGGGGTTTGAATAGTTCTTTTCACTTCATTTTTTACTCGACCCGGGCGGACCGGTCGAGTTGGGTCTGAATCAGCGGGGGCACGCCAAGTGCACCCACTGGGTGTAGTCCCCGAGACCGCCGTCGACTGCGGGCAGTCAGCTGGGGTCTGAGTAAACTTTTAAGTTTCATTCACTTGGAAGTAAATAACCTTTGATCTTGTCGATTGACACGTCTTTTACCTTCTGCAGAAATCTTGTACTCTCATTTCTAAGTTTGCCGAATTTGAGGAGAAGCAGAGGCAACTCAACCTCGACCTAGAGCTGGCCCAACAAAAGTTGAAGAAAGCTCAAGATGAAGCTGCTGGTATGGAAGGTAACTGCCTGTCGACTGTTCATGTCGATCGTCTTTTAAGATATTTCTTTGATCTCTTGTTTGATCCGATTGCTTCTTTTGCAGAGAAAATAAGGTTGGCTCTGGAAAAGAAGGACTTGGACCTTGCAGCTGCACAGAAGGAAGCTCAAGATAAGACTGCCCTTGCAGATCAGAAGCTGGCATCAGTCGGAGCGTTGGAAGGGGAGGTGAACAAGCTGAAGTCCTGTCTCAATGAGTCTAACCGAGAAGTAAGTCGTCTGAAGAAGGATAAGATTGCCTTGAATGAGAAGCTGGAGTCCGCGGTCCGTAAGAGAAATGGCACGAAAGCCTATCTGAGAACTCTTGCTAAGAAGCTCTATCTTATGTTGGAAGGTACTCCTTTTAATCCGACTGCTTTGCTGATTGCAAGTTAATCCTGTCAAGTCGACTCACTAACTCTTTGACTGCAAAATTCTGCCAAAACTTTGACGAGGAAACCGGAAAGATCGAGATGGGTCTAGACCCTATCATTTCTCCGATTTGCGATGAAACTTCCATGAACATGCTTTGACTAGAATCCCATGTTGCCAGCGTCACAAATTACCTCGCACGTCTTATGGTGGCAGTTTCACGGATCGACTCATCACTCTGGCCAAGGGCGACGCTTCAAAATGACCTGGAATCTCTGATGACTCGGCTCAACGAGATTCCTGCTCGAGTGCAAGAATGGAAGAAGTCCTCTGCCCGGTGTGGTGCTGACGTGGCTTTGTCCTTGGTAAGAGTCCACTGCAAGGAAGCTCATGAAGATAAGCTGGCGGCGATCAAGGTCGCCAACACCAAAAGGCACGACTTCCAGTCCTTTATGGAGACTTTCATCGCTGCTGCCATTCGGATCGCTGATGGAATCGACTTGGACGAATTCGTCGAACTCGCCAGCCCTCCTCCTGCTGAGTGAACAAACTATGAGATTTAAACCTGTCTTAAATTTGCCTCGAAATGCCGAGTGGTTGCTGTAACCATTAAACTCCTTCGGGCTTGATGCTCGAATACTTTTGATTTGTTGCTTGGAACTTTAGGATTTATCCGAACTGCTTTTGAATATGCTTGTGATTGCTTTTGGGATCTGCTCCCTACTTGGAGTGATCTTCGAGTTTGAGATGCAGCCTTGAAACGGAGACTTCAATTGAACTGTGCCTTGTCGTCTTTGCGGACAAGGATGAAACGCATGTTGTATTTGTGGCGTAGCGCGAAGGAGAAGGTTGCAGTCAACCTGCGCCTCGTCGTCCTTGCGGACAAGGACGGAGCGCATGTTGTATTTGTGGCATAGCTCGAAGAAGACGGTTGCAGTTGACCTGCGCCTCGTCGTCCTTGCAGACAAGGGTGGAGCGCACATTGTATTTGTGGTGTAGCTCGGAGAAGAGGGCCGCGGTCGACCTGCACCTCATCGTCCTTGCAGGTAGGGATGGAGCATACATTGTTCTTGTGGCGCAACTCTTAGGGAAAGGATTGCAGTTGACTGGACTGCAGCTAAGCCCCCGAGTGGGAGGATCGCTCACCATTCGGTAGGTTTCTTACAAACTTAGGCGAGTACTGGACTGCAGCTAAGCCCCCGAGTTGGAGGATCGCTCACCACTCGGTAGGTTTTTTACAAACTTAGGCGAGTACTGGACTGCAGCTAAGCCCCCGAGTGGGAGGATTGCTCACCACTCGGTAGGATCTTATAAACTTAGGCGAGTACTGGACTGTAG
>NC_041388.1:532644983-532714046 GCF_002162155.2 Triticum dicoccoides
ACAAACTTAGGCGAGTACTAGACTGCAGCTAAGCCCCCGAGTGAGAGGCTTGCTCACCACTCGGTAGGATTTTACAAACTTAGGCGAGTACTGGACTGCAGCTAAGCCCTCGAGTGAGAGGATTGCTCACCACTCGGTAGGATTTTACAAACTTAGGCAAGTACTGGACTGCAGCTAAGCCCCCGAGTGGGAGGATTGCTCATCACTCGGTAGGATTTTACAAACTTAGGCGAGTACTGGACTCGCAGCTAAGCCCCCGAGTGAGAGGCTTGCTCATCACTCGGTAGGATTTTCTTTCGAACTTAGGTGAAACGGATTCGCGGCTAAGCCCACCCACTGGGGGATTTCAGAGGTAAATAAAAACAACAACAATCGTACAAGAAGACCGTAAAGATCTTGTCTTTGATGAACAAATTACAAAGATATTTCTTATTACATTTTATTTGAACGAGTGCTTAAGTATAAAAGGGGCGGAGCAGCTCCGCGTTCCAAGCCCGTGGCTCGTCCTTCTTATGCTCGACACTGTAAAGGTGGTATGCTCCATTGTGGAGCACTCTGGTGACAATGAAGGGACCTTCCCAAGCTGGGGCGAGCTTGTGTTGTTTCTGCTGATCCACTCGAAGAACCAAGTCTCCCTCTTGAAAGGATCGACCTTTCATGTGTCTAGCGTGGAATCGACGCAAGTCTTGTTGATAAATGGTCGAACGGATCAGGGCCATCTCTCTTTCCTCCTCTAGGAGGTTGATTGCGTCTTGCCGAGCTTGTTCTGCTTCATCTTCAGAGAAAAGCTCAACTCGTGGTGCATTATGAAGCAAGTAGCTCGGGAGAACAGCTTCAGCTCCATAGACCAAGAAAAATGGAGTTCGACCAGTCGATCGGTTAGGAGTTGTCCTCAATCCCCAGAGAACTGATGGAAGTTCATCAACCCAGGCGCCCGCTGCGTGCTTGAGATATCGCATCAGTCGGGGTTTCAGTCCTTTGAGAATCAGGCCATTTGCTCTTTTTGCTTGTCCATTCGACTGGGGATGGGCGACTGAAGCATAGTCGACTCGTGTGCCTTGTGAGGCGCAGAAGGTTCTGAACTCATCGGAATCGAAGTTCGATCCGTTGTTAGTGATGATGCTGTGCGGAACCCCATATCTGAAAATCAACTCTCTGATGAAACTGGCAGCAGTACTAGCTTCAAGATTCTTAATAGGCTTGGCTTCGATCCATTTGGTAAACTTGTCGACTGCTACGAGCACATGAGTGAAGCTGCTCCTACCAGTCCTCAGTGGCCCAACCATGTCCAATCCCCAAACAGCAAAGGGCCAGACGAGTGGGATGGTCTTCAGGGCTGACGCGGGTTTGTGTGACATATTGGAGTGGAACTGGCAGCCTTCACATCTGTCGACTATATCTTTCGCCATTTCATTTGCTCGTGGCCAATAAAATCTAGCTCGGTATGCTTTAGCCACAATGGTCCGAGAGGATGCATGGTGGCCACAGGTCCCTGAATGGATGTCGTGGAGGATCACTCAACCTTCTTCTAGTGCTATGCATTTCTGGCTGACCCTAGTTGCACTTTCTCTGAACAATTGACCCCTTATTACAGTAAAGGCCTTGGATCGACGGACGATCTGCCGAGCCTCTTCTTCATCCTCTGGGAGCTCTTTCCTAAGGATATATGCAATGTATGGCACTGTCCAGTCGGGGGTGATGAACAACACCTCCATGATTAAGTCAACCACAGCTGGAACCTCGACTTCAGTTAGATCTGTGGCACTCCTAGGTTGCGGGGGCTCTTCGGCGAAGGGATCTTCTTGAACCGAAGGTGCATGAATGTGCTCCAGGAACACGTTGCTGGGAATAGCTTCTCTCTTGGAGCCTATCTTTGCTAAATCATCTGCTGCTTGATTTTTCAGTCGGGGTACATGATGGAGCTCTAACCCCTCAAACTTCTTTTCCAACTTCCTCACCGTGTTGCAGTAACCAGACATAGCTGGGCTTCTGACGTCCCACTCCTTCATCACTTGATTGACTACTAAATCTGAGTCGCCATAGACCATGAGGCGACGGACGCCGAGTGAAATGGCCATACACAACCCATACAAGAGTGCTTCATATTCTGCTTCGTTATTGGAGGAATCAAAGTGAATCTGGAGGACATATCTGAGCTTGTCTCCTCGGGGGGATACCAGTACCATCCCAACGTCGGAACCATTCAGTATCTTGGAACCATCAAAGAACATGGTCCAGTGCTCCGAGTGAACTTGAGTCGGCAGTTGTTGTTCAATCCACTCAGCGAGGAAATCTGCTAGTGCTTGGGACTTGATAGCTTTCTTTGCCTCGAACTTGATATCCAAGGGAGGGAGTTCAATCTCCCACTTTGCCACTCGACCAGTTGCATCTCTATTGTTCAAAATCTCTGATAATGGAGTGTCGCTGACGATTGTAATGGAGTGATCAGAGAAGTAATGTGCAACCTTCTTCGTGGTCATATAAATCCCATAAACAAGCTTCTGATAATGTGGATATCTTTGCTTTGATGGATTCAAAACTTTAGAGACATAGTATACTGGGCGCTGAACTTTGTAGGCTTTTCCTTTTTCTTCCCGCTTGACCATAAGTACTGTACTGGCGACTTGTCCAGTGGCTGCAATGTAAAGCAGTAAAGGCTCTTTGCTGATTGGAGTAGCAAGCACCGGCTGGGTGGAAAGCAGGGCTTTAAGCTCTGCAAATGCTGCATCAGCTTCGGGAGTCCACTCAAACTTATCTGACTTCTTCATCAGTCGGTAAAGAGGCAGTGCCTTTTCACCAAGGCGAGAAATGAATCGACTTAGGGCGGCCAGACAACCAGTAAGCTTCTGGACATCGTGCACACGCACAGGGCATTTCATCCAGAGTATGGCACCCACTTTCTCTGGGTTAGCGTCGATCCCTCGTTTGGAAACGAGAAAACCGAGTAATTTTCCGCCTGGTACTCCAAACATGCACTTTGATGGATTAAGCTTGATATCATACCTTCTGAGGTTGGCAAAGGTTTCAGCAAGGTCAGCCAGTAGGTCGGAACATTTACGTGACTTGACCACAATGTCATCCATGTATGCTTCCACATTCCGATTGATCCGAGTGAGCAAGCACTTCTCAATCATCCGCATGAATGTGGCTCCAGCGTTCTTCAAACCGAATGGCATAGTGACATAACAGAAGCACCCAAATGGGGTGATGAAAGTTGTTTTTATCTCGTCGAGTCCGTACAGACAGATCTGGTGGTACCCAGAATAAGCGTCCAAAAAGGACAAACGCTCGCACCCCGCAGTCGAGTCGACTATTTGGTCAATGCAAGGGAGAGGAAAGTGATCTTTCGGGCAGGCCCGATTGATATGTTTGAAGTCGATGCACATGCGAAGTGAGTCATCCTTCTTTGGGACCATGAAAACATTAACTAACCATTCGGAGTGGTAAATCTCACGGATAAACTCAGCTGCCAGAAGCCGAGCCACCTCTTCACCGATTGCCTTCCTCTTCTGTATGGCGGACCGTCGAAGATGTTCTTTGACTGGTTTCACTTTTTGGTCGACTCGCAAACGATGCTCAGCCAGTCCCCTGGGAACACTTGGCATGTCCGAAGGTTTCCATGCAAAGATGTCTCAGTTCTCACGGAGGAACTGGATGAGCGTTTCTTCCTATTTGGAGTCGAGTGTTGTTGAAATGTGAGTCGGAGTAGCATTGGGATCCGTCGGGTGAATGTGAATCGACTTTGTTTCGCCAGACGACTGGAATGCTAAATCTGTGGCAGGCTTCTTGGCTTGCAATAAATCACTCGGATCTGCATTTTTTTGATATTCCTGCAATTCCACTACGGCCATCTGTGCATCGGTGATCTTTGAGCCCTTCTGGAAGCACTCTTCCGCCTTCTTCCGACTACTAGTGATAGTGATCACCCCTTTGGGGCCAGGCATCTTCAATTTGAGGTACACGTAACATGGTCGAGCCATAAAACGTGCATAAGCTGGCCTGCCCAGAATAGCATGATAGGCACTCTAGAAATCCACAACTTCAAATGTCAACTTTTCTTTGCGGTAATTCTTGGAGTCACCGAATACTACATCGAGAGTGATCTGACCGAGTGATGCAGCCTTCTTGCCGGGAATGACTCCATGGAAACTCATATTGCTTTCACCGAGTCTGGACATCGGAATGCCCATTCCTTTCAACGTCTCTGCATACAGTATATTCAGGCCATTGCCACCATCCATCAGAACCTTAGTCAATCGGGTGCCTTCGACTACTGGGTCGACCACCAACGCTTGCCTCCCAGGGGTGGCTATGTGCGCTGGGTGATCGTACTGGTCGAATGTAATGGCAGTCTGGGACCACTTCAAATAACTGGGTGTCACCGGAGCGACCATGTTCACTTCTCAGTTGATGACTTTCAGTCGACTCTTACTCTCAACGTCAGCGAAAATCATCAGAGTGGAATTAACGTGGGGATAACCATCACCATCCTCTTCCTCGTCCTCAACCTTGTCTGCTTCTTTCTCCTTCTCCTTGGGTTGTTTCTCTCGGAATTGCTGGATTAGGAGTCGACACTGTCGAGTGGTATGCTTTGGGTAAATGAAATTACCTTCTTCATCTTTTTTGGTGTGGATGTGGCATGGTAAATCCAGTACATCATTTCCATCTTGATCTTTTACTTTCTTGGGGTTCCACGGCCCTTTGGGCTTCCCCTTGAACTTTCCTTGAGTCAGGGCTAAGGCTTCACCAGGAGCGGCTGGCTCGGCTTTGCGCTTCTGCTTCCGACTGGAGTTTCCTCCTCCGGTTTCATGGGCGACTGTTTTGTGCTTGCCACTCCGGAGTCGGTCTTCTTCTTCACCGTTGGCGTACTTGGTGGCAATTTCCATCATCCGAGTCAGAGTCATATCTCCTGTCCGACCGACTTTCAGATTCAACTCCCGATATTTGACGCCTTCTTTAAAGGCATAAATTTCCTGATGATCAGACACATTCTCCACCGTGTGGTGCAATGTGATCCATCTCTGGATATAATCTCTCAAAGTTTCATTCGGTTTCTGAACACAACATTGTAATTCTGTCAGCCCTGCCGGCCGTTTGCAAGTACCTTCAAATGTTCTAACAAATACTCGGGCAAGATCTTCCCAAGTATAAATGCTACCAAGCGCTAACTGATTCAGCCATGCTCTGGCTGAGCCCTCCAACATCAAAGGAAGGTGTTTCATGGCCACCTCATCATTGCCACCACCGATCTGAACAGCCACTCGGTAATCTTCAAGCCAAGTATCAGGCTTGGACTCTCCAGTGAACTTACTGACTCCAGTCACCAACCTGAAGTTGGGAGGAATCCCCACAGCCCTGATGGCTTTGCTGAAGCACTCTCGACCTGAGACATGCACTCTGCTGCTGGTTGGAAAATCTCTATCGGGACCTTCTCTATGAACTCTATTTATGTCGACCAGACCCTGAACGAGAATAGATCTCGCGTCAAAGCCCGGTTCCTTGGTGAGGGAGTCCTGGATTAGGGGGGTGTCTGGATAGCCGGACTATAACCTTTGGCCGGACTCTTGGACTATGAAGATACAAGATTGAAGACTTCGTCCCGTGTCCGGATGGGACTTTCCTTGGCGTGGAAGGCAAGCTTGGCAATACAGATATGTAGATCTCCTCCCATTGTAACCGACTCTGTGTAACCCTAGCCCTCTCCAGTGTCTATACAAACCGGAGGGTTTTAGTCCATAGGACGAACAACAATCATACCATAGGCTAGCTTCTAGGGTTTAGCCTCTCTGATCTCGTGGTAGATCTACTCTTGTACTACCCATATCATCAATATTAATCAAGAAGGACGTAGGGTTTTACCTCCATCAAGAGGGCCTCGAACCTGGGTAAAACATCATGTTCCCTGCCTCCTGTTACCATCCGGCCTAGACGCACAGTTCGGGACCCCCTACCCGAGATCCGCCGGTTTTGACACCAACATTGGTGCTTTCATTGAGAGTTCCTCTGTGTCGTCGCCGTTAGGCTTGATGTCTCCTACCATCATCGATAGCGATGCAGTCCAGGGTGAGACTTTTCTCCCCGGACAGATCTTCGTCTTCGGCGGCTTTGCACTGCGGGCCAATTCGCTTGGCCATCTAGAGCAGATTGAAAGTTACGCCCCTGGCCACCAGGTCAGGTTTGGAAACTTAAACCACACGGCTGATATCCGTGGAGACTTGATCTTCGACGGATTCGAGCCTCTGCCTTGTGCGTCACGCGGTCACGATGAGTATGACTTAGCTCTCCCATCGGACAGTGTTAACGAGATCGCGTCGGCAGCCGCTTCGACACTCAATTTGGAGCCAGTTGTGCCTTCCGCGGATGGGAGGATGGACCCCGCCACGAAGGCCTTACCCTCAGCGGCGATCGAGCCGAACATTGACCTTACCTTGCACGAGAGCCGTGTTGTTAAACTGCCGGGTCCTTCTCCGGCTACGAACTCCGGACCGCCTGTGCCCGTTCCTATCGAATCTGATTGGGCGCCGATCATGGAATTTACCTCCGTGGATATTTTTGAACACTCGCCCTTTGGCGACATGCTGAACTCGTTAAGGTCTCTCTCCTTATCAGGAGGATCCTGTCCGAACTATGTCCGGCAGGAATGGGATGCAGACGACGAAGAAATTCGCGACCCACCCACCACCCACTTAGTAGCCACTGTCGATGACTTAACCGACATGCTCGGCTCCGACTCCGAAAACATCGACGGTATGGACGACGATGCAGGAGACAAAGAGGAACCAGTGCCCATAGGGCAATGGACGTCCACCTCATCACATGACGTATACATGGTGGACACACCAAAGGAAAATGACGACGAGGAACGGAAGGATGCAACAAAGGGCTGTCCCCTCGAGAAGCAGTCAAAGCGGCGGCGTAAGCGCCGCCCCAAATCCCGCCTTGACAGAAATAACGATCATATAGACCCAGCGTTAGAGCAGGGTGAACCACTGCCGGACCACGGCAACACGGAGAATCAAACCGAACAAACCAACTCTGTCAAGGATAATAGTCCAGAGGACATAACACCGGACAGACGCCCAGAGCAACAAAATGCCCATCAAAGGCTTGTTGCCACCGCGAGGAGTCTAAAAAGGAAGAAGCAAAGGCTCAAGGCGGTGCAAGACACACTCCAAATCAGATGGAGTAAAGTACTCAGCATAGCAGCAAAGTATGGCGGTAATCGCCTCACCAAGAGCTACCCGAAGCGGAAGTTGCTACCTGAATTCGATGAGGAGGCCTTAGATCCCCTGCAACCAAAAATTAAAATGGCCACCCGGCCGGATAGACGACCTCACGGCCAACATGGAGCGGCAAGCAACGCCGCACAGAAGCCAATACGCGATCCACGCAAGTGCTCGCATCAAAAGGACGGAGCAACTAGATCCATCTATGGACCGTGCAAGCGCACTCCAGCACATGATGCAACACACCAAACATCCGAACACCATGACACGCCCAGATACAGGGGCGCCGCACACCCCCTATGTTTCACCGATGAGGTGCTGGACCATGAATTTCCAGAGGGATTCAAACCCATAAACATAGAGGCATACGACGGAACAATAGACCCTGGGGTCTGGATTGAGGACTATATCCTCCACATCCATATGGCTCGAGGAGACGATCTCCACGCCATTAAATACTTACCAGTCAAACTCAAAGGGCCAGCTCGGCACTGGCTTAAAAGCCTCCCCGAAAACTCCATTGGAAGCTGGGAAGAGCTCGAAGACGTTTTTCGGGCAAATTTTCAAGGGACTTATGTCCGACCTCCGGACGCAGACGATTTGAGTCATATAACTCAATAGCCCGAAGAGTCAGACCGAAAGCTTTGGAATAGGTTTCTTACTAAAAAGAACCAAATAGTCGACTGTCCGGACGCCGAAGCCTTGGCAGCTTTTAAGCATAGCGTCCGTGACGAATGGCTTGCCAGACACCTCGGCCAAGAAAAGCCAAGAACAATGGCAGCATTAACAAACCTCATGACCTGCTTTTGCGCGGGTGAGGATAGCTGGCTAGCTAGATGCAGCACCAGCGACCCCAGTACATCCGAAGCTAGAGATGGAAATAGGAAATCACGGCGCAACAACAATAACAAACGCCGGAATAAAGAAGACAGCACGAAGAGCACGGCAGTAAATGCTGGATTCAAAAGCTCTCGGCCAAGTCAGCAAAAGCCACCCTCTAAAGGTGCCAGACACGAACTGTCCAGCCTAAACAAAATTCTGGACCAAGTATGTCAGATCCATAGCACCCCTGGTAAACCCGTTAATCATACCCACAGAGAATGTTGGGTCTTCAAGCAGTCCGGCAAGCTCAACACCGTACACAAGGGGAAGGATACACCAAGCGAAGACGAGGATGAGCCTCTCAAGCAAGACACTGGGGAACAAAAGAAGTTTCCACCAGAAGTCAAAACAGTTAACGTGTTACACGTGATCAAGGGAAGCAAAGCGGCACTCCCAGAGAGACATGCCCAAGGGCCTATCACAGCGAAGTCCTACCACTGGTCGTCTCAAACTATCACTTTCGACCATCATGATTACTCAGCAAGTATCCGGCATGCAGGATGGACTGCCTTGGTATTAGACCCAATAATTAACGGATACCACTTTACATGAGTCCTGATGGACGGTGGCAGCAGTTTAAACCTGATATACCAGGATACAATCCGCGAAATGGGGATAGACCCAACGAAAATCCGCCATAGCAACACTACCTTTAAAGGAGTAATGCCAGGCCCAGGGGCTCACTGCACGGGCTCCCTGCTACTAAAAGTTATATTCGGCTTCCCCGATAACTTCCGTAGCGAACATTTAACCTTCCACATTGCTCCGTTCCAAAGTGGTTATCAAGCACTACTTGGACGCGAAGCTTTTGCTTGCTTTAATGCAATACCGCATTACGCTTCCCTCACGCTCAAGATGCCCGGTCCACATGGCATCATTACAGTGAACGGAAATATTGAGCGATCTTTGCGCGCCGAGAAGAATGCGATTGCCTTAGCAGCCGCACACTAAAAATGGCCTCACCAACTAAAGCATTCGATAGGTCGTCAAGACCACGGACACGGTTAGACGAGTCCGGCGCAGCTATATGTAATTCATACCGGATTGAGGGCCACACCCCTATTACAAATACAAGGGGCTCAACGCATGCAGACAAGTGGCAATTTTTTACTCATTTTTTATACATGGTTTCTTTAAAAAACCACCTTTTTGCATGACAACTTTTTCACCTAAGTTCCTCTCTTTTACAGATGACCATCGTGCTACACCCGTCCAGGATACGGCACAACGGAGACACAGGCGCAGACGTGCAGCAGGGACCCGCTCCAAGGATTCTTTTTAGATTAAGACCCTGCGTAAACTTTTTTTACTGTCTCTTGTTGATACACATCCCTAGAATTCTCAGCACAATTGAGAAGGATGCTGACGTCTTGGCATGTGGCCACGTCAGAATAATGCACGTACCTGGACACAAGGGGCTTCTTACAAAGGGCACTATTTAGGCCCGGTTTATACAATAAAGACCGAATACCTTAGGGAGTGTTCGGCATCGCAAGTTTGGCCTTATGCGCATCAGCTCCGAATCATTGTCTTTGGTCAAATGTTGGGTTTGCCCGGCTCCTGTGTTTTGGTGTCTTACGTTCCGCTTTATCGGCTAAGGCAGCACCAGGAGAACTACTGCGATTGCGCCCTGGTTCATCCGGACGAGCACCTCAGTAGAGAAAGCCGAAAACTGACTGTCATGATATAGCGTGAGACTGGTCAACCACTCGATGACCTATCGGAATGTTAGAATTCCTCTACCTTAACGAAGGGCCGCTTTCCGTCCAGGCATGTACGCACCCCGAGATCGGGAGAGTGCAGAGCACCAGGGGCTATCTAGTAGCCCCAATGTCAAACTCCTATGGCTAAGTGAAAGTGTTAAAGCATTATAGTTCGGTTGCCTCGTTCACTGCGCTATCACCTCCTTAATAGGACCAAGACTTTGGGTTAAGTGTGAACATGCGTCTTCTATGAACACCTCCGCATTATATGCGTGGGGGCTGAAGACGACGACTGTAATCTTTCAGGTTATACACATGTATACAATAACGGCCGCACAGGAGGCATCATATTACTTTTAGGAAAAAGTATAAACACGGCCTTAATAAATTTCAGGTTATACACATGTATACATGTCACTCAAACATAATATTCTTCTAGCACTGGGCCTCTATCAAACGAGCACCCTCGAGAACCTCTTCGAAATAGTGCTCGGCAGCCACTCGGCCTATGGTCGAACCCTGCGCCGCAACAGTGGTAGCGTCCATCTCCGCCCAGTATGCTTTAACACGGGCAAGGGCCATCTGCGAGCCTTCTATGCACGCCGACCTCTTCATCGCATTAATGCGCGGCACCGCACTAAGGAACTGTTGCACTAAGCTGAAATAGCTGTTCGGCTTTGGCTTTTCCGGCCATAGCTGATCCACGACATACCTTATGGCGAGTCCGGACAACCTATTTAGTTCGGCCCATTCGGCTAGCTGATCAGTCAATGGAAGCGGACGCTCTGGAACATTGAATTGCGACTAGAACAGCTTGTCCACTTCACGATCTGTTTGACCTTGGAAGTATTTGGCCGCATCGGCAGCGCTCGCCGCCAAGTCCATATATGCATCTGCCGAACTCCACAGCCGATCCAGAGGGGCATACTGTGGATCTCCGAACTTCCTCCGTAGCATGAAGGGCTTCCCAGCCGCAATATCCCCGGCTTCCCGCAGCTCCTCCTTCTTCGCTCTCATAGCAGAGCGGGTGTCTTTGTCCGCCATCGTGGCCTTTTCAAGGTCCGTTGCCTTTGCTAGGTTTTCTTTTTCAAGGAACCGACAACAGTCGGCAGTGTCTTTTAATTCTACGGCCATCTTGGCCATCTTCTCTTTGCTCTCGCAATGTGCGGCCTTCTCGGCTTTCAACTCTTCGGCCACCTTCAAAGCAGCCGCATTACTAATCCTTGCTTGTTCCTTGGCTCGGGAAAGTTCCGCCCGCAAGGTTTCTAGGGTGGCAGCTCCATCTGCAGTCACAACATATTAAAGATACTGGCATCATGCTGCTCTTACTATGTGGCATTCACCAGAAAATAACACTTACCCTGTGCCTCGTCAAGCCTCTTGTTAACAAGCTCGATGTCGGCATCCGCCGCATCCAGTTGCCGATTCAGTCCGGCAAATTCATGAGTCCGGCTAGCCACCGGAGCTCCCGCTACCTGCACATCAAAGTGGTATGGTTATTACCTGGGACTACGATCCTCTGTTTGCCATCGTTTTCGGTGACAACCAGAGTCTCAGGGGCTACTATCTACACAGGGCACACCTAAAAATGCATGGTACCATCACAAATGTATATCATTTTACGTACCTCAAAGCCCGTTAGTAGACTCATAAAGGCATCATGCAACCCGCTTTCGGCGGATGAGATCCTTTCCATCACCGTACCCATCAATGTACGGTGTTCTTCTGAGATGGCCGCTCGCTCCAACAGCTCTCTCAGTACGTCCGACCTCATACTAGATGGTGTCGGACTCTTCTATTTGCTCTCTTCGAGAGCCGAACGCTGGGAACTTCGGGTGACTATAGGATTATCTTATGGCCTCACCAGATCCAGAGAGGCCCTCCGTGACGACACTTCAAGGTCGCCCGCTTCTTGAGCGGAGGAGTCCGGGGGAGGTGTTTCGCTCTCCATCATCTACGGAAGAAGATCCCCCGAAGACGAGCTCTGCTGAGAAGGGCTAAGATCTGAACTGCAATAAATACTTCGGTTATTCTCCTCAGAGGTAAGGTAGTATATCTCCACTATTAAAGTACTTTTTGATTACTTACAGCTCGTTGGAGGGCTGATCCCCGCGCGGACTTTGTGCGGCAAGAGCACCCTCCAAGGTAGGACCCTCTGGTGGAGATTTCTTCTCCCGCTTGGAAACCTTGGTTTCTGGATCTTCAGAGGTAGTCCTCTTCCTTCCCCGGGGTGAGAGAATGTCCGATTCCTCCCCTCGGTTATCCTCCCTCACGGAGGTGCTCATTCCCTCGGTCGGAATAGGTAGCGATGGAGGCCCGCTTTCACCCTCATGATTCCCCCCTTTGTCTTCCTTTGAGGGCTCCGGGCAAGGTGCTAGCTCGAGCATCTTTTCCAGTACCGGATTTTCCAAACCCTCAGGAAGGGGGGCCGAACATCGAATTATCTTCGCCTTTGTTATCCATTCCTGGTCAAAGAGCGATTTCTCAGAATGACGTCGTGGTAAATAAGAGACGGTGTGTTCGGCTAAAGGATTACTTACTTAGTCGGCGGTACGGTTGCTGCTCAGGCCCACGTCCTCGGTAGTATCCGGACACTCTATTTGGGGTCCAAAGAATGATTTGTACATCTCCTCGTGCGTCAGGCCGAGGAAATTCTAAATAGTACGCGACCCTTCTGGGTTGAACTCCCACATGCGGAGGGGCCGGCGTTTGCAGGGCTGGACTCGACGAACCAGCATAACTTGCACTACCACAACCAAATTAAAATCTCCCTCGAAGAGATCTTGAATGCGGCTTTGCAGTATAGGCACGTCCTTGGCTGGACCCCAGCTCAGTCCTCTGCTAATCCATGACATCAGTTATGGTGGGGGGCCCGAGCGAAAAGCGGGGGCAGCCGCCCACCTGGCACTTCTGGGAGCTATGATGTAAAACCACTCCCGTTGCCATAATCCGGACACCTCGGGAAAGGAACGTTTCAGCCATGAAGCTCCTGCCATCTTGCTTATTGACGCACCTCCGCACGTTGCATGTTGCCCCTCGATCATCTTCGGCTTCACTTCAAAGGTCTTGAGCCATAGGCCGAAGTGAGGGGTAATGCGGAGGAAGGCCTCACACACGACAATAAATGTCGAGATGTGGAGAAAGGAGTCCGGAGCTAGATCATGAAAATCTAGCCCGTAATAGAACATCAAACCCCTGATGAAGGGATCCAGAGTGAGGCCTAGTCCTCGGAGGAAGTGGGAGATGAACACGATGTCTTCGTTGGGTTCAGGAGTAGGGACGACCTGCCCTCGGGCAGGCAGCCGATGCAAAACCTCGGCAGTCAGGTATCTGGCCTCCCTCAACTTCTTGATGTCTTCTTCCGTAATGGAGGAGGGCATCCATCGACCTTGAAGACTAGACCCGGACATGATTGAAGATCCGGAGCACCTGACCTGGGCTTTGGGTGTTAGAACTCGAGGCGGGGGAAGGATTCGATTGAACACAGGAAGGAAAAAAGTAAAAGCCTTGTCCCTTTATAAAGAGGGCGAATATCAAGCGTCCTCCGTAGCCGTTTGGGACTTGCCTATAATCTAGGAGTCCTAGACACGACTGGGTTACCCACAACCGTGTTAATGAGAATCCCGTAATTGGGGGAACACGGTCTCTGCTTTGACAAGACGTGTCAAGAAACCGCCTCGCGTTATGTGTGGAGCTGGTTGAAGAAAAACAGTTCGAATAAGCACCGGACCATGGCATAATGTCATGTTGCCAAAACGTGTCAGCAGATTAAGATTTGTGTAAATGTTATTCTCTCTACGATAGTATGTGGAACTCATTTTGCAGAGCCGGACACTATCCTTGTGTTCAAAATCTTCTATGAAGTATTCGGAGGAGGAACCCGCCTTGCAATGCCGAAGACAATCTGCACGCCGGACTCGTCATCATTGAAGCCTGGTTCAGGGGCTACTGAGGGAGTCCTGGATTAGGCGGTGTCCGGATAGCCAGACTATAACCTTTGGCCGGACTCTTGTACTATGAAGATACAAGATTGAAGACTTCGTCCCACGTCCAGATGGGACTTTCCTTGGCGTGGAAGGCAAGCTTGGCAATACGGATATGTAGATCTCCTCCCATTGTAACCGACTTTGTGTAACCCTAGCCCTCTCCGGTGTTTATATAAACCGGAGGGTTTTAGTCCATAGGACGAACAACAATCATACCATAGGCTAGCTTCTAGGGTTTAGCCTCTCTGGTCTCGTGGTAGACCTACTCTTGTACTACCCATATCATCAATATTAATCAAGCAGGACGTAGGGTTTTACCTCCATTAAGAGGGCCCGAACCTGGGTAAAACATCGTGTTCCCTGCCTCCTGTTACCATCCGGCCTAGACGCACAGTTCGGGACCCCCTACCCGAGATCCACCAGTTTTGACACCGACACCTGGGGTCAACTGGAATCCTTCGCCCACCACTGTGAGGGCGTCTGTCATCCTGTTGCCGAGGCACGTATGATCCACTCCTTGGGGGAGGTGTGGGCACTCGACGACGATCGTCATGATCGAGTCGGTGATCATACTGCTCGCGGCTTCTGTACTGGTCTCGCCGGTCTCCACGTCCTCCACGCCTCAGGGGCGATCTTGGATTGTGAGCCGACTGGACAGTGTCTACCACCACGGATCTGCCATGGATCCTATTCCACGACTAAGATACTGCTGTATTCTGCTCTCCCGCCGCTCGGATCAAGGCCCGGATCTGCACTAGACCTCGACCAGCTTCTGACTGGGAAGGTTGGATTGACTCCACTATTCGGGCCGCAGCTGCGAGATTCTTGATCGGGGTTCGGTATAGCTGAGTCAGAGGCGGAAAAAGTTGGCGTCGACTGGACTCGGGGATACACTGCCGAGCATGCTCGTCAGCGTGCGTGCTGGAGGTTCTCCAGTCGAGTGCGCTCAGCCAAGTTGGCTAGGCGCGCCACCTCCAAGGCCTGAGCCTCAGGGGTTTCTCCAATGATAGGAGTGTGGAGTGCATCCATGTTCCGGTGGTGAAGTTCCTCCGTCCTTTGTGAAGAGAGGGGTTTGGGTCGGTACTCTTCATGGACACGTGACAGATCGCCGCCACCATCGCCTCCGTCCTCACGGGTAAAGCCAGGAGGACTACATGGTCCATTGGCCATCAAAACTTCCGCCGCGGGGTCGCTACTGTCGCACTTGGATGCAGTCTCTACGGAGCCAGTCGACAGGTCGAACAAGCCGTAGAGAGTTTCGTCGGGCTCGATTGCTGCGACCTGGGGGGTGGCCGATTGGCGAGCCACCGCATGCCTCACCCACCGCTAAAGCCTCGACCAACCTGAACGTTTCCCCCGGTGGGCTGCGGGGAGGGAGGTCGGCACGGGAGCCGACCGATACTGAGTCAATGGCCGCCGAAGGAGGACGCCACAGACGCACGCGCGAAAGTGCATTGCCTCGCGGACGAGGAGCGCCTCGACGTCGAGTGGTCGCTTCCTGGAGCCAAGCGGAGTCGTCGACGATGAATACGAGCGCACCGAGACAGATCTCGTGGCCCTTGGCCAAACCTCCGCCTGAAACCATGTTGATGAGGATCGGAAAAAAATCGCAACTTCTCCAACAAGTCTATAAGACACCTGCCCCACAGTGGGCGCCAACTGTCGTGGTTCTAAGTCTGATAGTAGAATGGGGGGGGGGTAAGAATGTAGAGGCAAGATCTTAGCTATGGAGGAGTTGTACACGGGAGTTTTACGAGTTCAGGCCCTTCTCAGAGGAAGTAACAGCCCTACGTCTCAGAGCCCGGAGGCGGTCGACTGGATTATATGCGTGTGTGTTACAGAAAGTGTGAACCCTTGTGCATGTGGAGGGGGTGACTTATATAGAGTGCGCCAGGACCCCAGCCAGCCCACGTCACAGGGGGTTTAAGGTACATAAAGATGGAGACGTTACTGGTAACGCCTGCAATAAAGATACATAATGGCCATTAAAGCTATGACTTAATTCCCGACCGTTGCAGAGTGGAGAGGCTCTAGACCTTCTGGTAGTCGAGTGATTATCTACACGGTCGAGTGTCTTCAGGATTGTCGAGTGGAACATAACTTCATGGTCGAGTGGATGATGATTTTTCTTTGAATGTTCCTGGTACCTTTAGGGATGTCCTTGGGGAGGGTATCTTGAACAAATCCATGACCCTACCCTAGGTACATAGCTTCATCACTGCTATCTTCTTCGCTGCATCAATCTCCTGGAGGGCCTTGTGGGCTTCAGCCTTGGCGCTCCGGACGCTTTCAAGCGCCTGCGCGAGCTCGGACTCTCGCGTCTTGTAGTCAAGCTCCAAGGACTCGTGCTTTTTGGCGAGAGCCACGAGCTCTTGCTGCACCTCGCCCACCCGGGCTTCTTGTTTCTCCCGTTCAATGCGTTCTTTGGCCGCTTTGTCTTCGGCCATGGACAACGCCTTCCTCAGGGTCTCCACCTCGGTTGTGGCCCCTGAAAAATTCTTGATGATCCTATTAATTTACACTGAACTTCTTTTTAACTATATAAACTGGGGTATATCTTACCTTTGCTCTTTTCGAGCTGCCCCTTGGTAAGGCCGAGGTCATCCTCAGACCGCTTCAGGGCCTGCTTCAGTGCAGAGACCTCCGCAGTATGTGCGGCAGCAGCCAGCAGGGAAGCCTGCACATACACATAGACATACTCTAATTAGACTCCTGAGTTATCATTTGATACTCTATTCGGCTTTTCTTCGCGAATGCCGAATAGAGCATCAGGGGCTACTCCCTATGCGGTAATATTTTTATATTTTGAATGCTTACCTCAAAGCCTGATAGGAGGCTGGCGCAAGCTTCAGTCAGTCCGTTTTTGGCGGACTGAACCTTCTTGACCACCGCACTCATGATAGTGCGGTGTTCTTCATCGATGGAAGCACTGTGAAGCGCTTCCAGCAAGTTGTTTGGTGCCTCTGGTTGGACAGAGGACACCGGTACGGATGGTTGGCCCCCCTTAATGGGGGACCGCGTGCCAGAGTCTGGAGCCTGTTGGGGAACGTAGCAGAAATTCAAAATTTTCCTACGCGTCACCAAGATCTATCTATCGAGAAACCAGCAACGAGTAGAAAGGAGAGTGCATCTACATACCCTTGTAGATCGCTAAGCGGAAGCGTTCAAGTGAACGGGGTTGATGGAGTCGTACTCGTCGTGATTCAAATCACCGATGATCTAGTGTCGAACGGACGGCACCTCCGCGTTCAACACACGTACAGCTCGACGATGTCTCCCATGCCTTGATCCAGCAAGGAGAGAGGGAGAGGTTGAGGAAGACTCCATCCAGCAGCAGCACAACGGCGTGGTGGTGATGGAGGAGCGTGGCAATCCTGCAGGGCTTCGCCAAGCACCTACGGGAGAGGAGGAGGTGTCACGGGAGGGAGGGAGGCGCCAAGGGCTCAGGTATGGATGCCCTCCCTCCCCTCCACTATATATAGGGGCAGGGGAGAGGGGGGAGGCGCAGCCTTGCCCCCTCCTCCAAGGAAGGGGTGCGGCTAAGGGGGGGGAAGGAGTCCATCCTCCCCAAGGCACCTCGGAGGTGCCTTCCCCCTTTAGGACTCTCCCCTTTTTCCTATATCTTGGCGCATGGGCCTCTAGGGGCTGGTGCCCTTGGCCCATGTAGGCCAAGGCGCACCCCCTACAGCCCATGTGGCCCCCCGGGGCAGGTGGCCCCACCCGGTGGGCCCCCGGGACCCTTCCGGTGGTCCCGGTACAATACCGATGACCCCGAAACTTGTCCCGATGGCCGAAACAGGACTTCCTATATATAAATCTTTACCTCCGGACCATTCCGGAACTCCTCGTGACGTCCGGGACTCCGAACAACATTCGGTAACCACATACAAACTTCCTTTATAACCCTAGCGTCATCGAACCTTAAGTGTGTAGACCCTACGGGTTCGGGAGACATGTAGTCATGACCGAGATGTTCTCCGGTCAATAACCAACAGCGGGATCTGGATACCCATGTTGTCTCCCACATGTTCCACGATGATCTCATCGGATGAACCACGATGTCAAGGACTCAATCAATCCCGTATACAATTCCCTTTGTCTAGCGGTATGGTACTTGCCCGAGATTCGATCGTCGGTATACCGATACCTTGTTCAATCTCGTTACCGGCAAGTCTCTTTACTCGTTCCGTAACACATCATCCCGTGATCAACCCCTTGGTCACATTGTGCACATTATGATGATGTCCTACCGAGTGGGCCCAGAGATACCTCTCCGTTTACACGGAGTGACAAAATCCCAATCTCGATTCGTGCCAACCCAACAGACACTTTCAGAGATACCCGTAGTGTACCTTTATAGCCACCCAGTTACGTTTTGACGTTTGGCACACCCAAAGCACTCCTACGGTATCCGGGAGTTGCACAATCTCATGGTCTAAGGAAATGATACTTGACATTAGAAAAGCTTTAGCATACGAACTACATGATCTTGTGCTAGGCTTAGGATTGGGTCTTGTCCATCACATCATTCTCCTAATGATGTGATCCCGTTATCAACGACATCCAATGTCCATGGTCAGGAAACCGTAACCATCTATTGATTAACGAGCTAGTCAACTAGAGGCTTACTAGGGACATGGTGTTGTTTATGTATCCACACATGTATCTGAGTTTCCTATCAATACAATTCTAGCATGGATAATAAACGATTATCATGAACAAGGAAATATAATAATAATCAATTTATTATTGCCTCTAGGGCATATTTCCAACAGTCTCCCACTTGCACTAGAGTCAATAATCTAGTTCACATCGATATGTGATTAACACTCAAGGTCACATCCCCATGTGACTAACACCCAAAGAGTTCTGGGTTTGATCATGTTGCTTGTGAGAGAGGTTATAGTCAACGGGTCTGAACCTTTCAGATCCGTGTGTGCTTTACAAATCTCTATGTCATCTCCTAGATGCAGCTACCACGTTCTATTTGGAGCTATTCCAAATAACTGTTCTACTTGGAGCTATTCTAAATTGTTGCTCCATTATACGTATCCGGTATCTCTACTCAGAGCTATCCGGATAGGTGTTAAGCTTGCATCGACGTAACCCTTTACGACGAACTCTTTTACCACCTCCATAATTGAGAAAATTCCTTAGTCCACTAGTTACTAAGGATAACTTTGACCGCTGTCCTGTGATCCATTCTTGGATCACTCTTGTACCCCTTGACTGACTCATGGTAAAGCACACTTCAGGTGCGGTACACAGCATAGCATACTGTAGAGCCTATGTCTTAAGCATAGGGGACGACCTTCGTTCCTTTCTCTCTATTCTGCCATGGTCGAGCTTTAAGTCTTAACTTCATACCTTACAACTCAGGCAAGAACTCCTTCTTTGACTGATCCATCTTGAACACCTTCAAGATCACGTCAAGGCATGTGCTCATTTGAAAGTACTATTAAGCGTTTTGATCTATCCTTATAGATCTTTATGCTCAATGTTCAAGTAGCTTAATCCAGGTTTTCCATTGAAAACACTTTCCAAATAACCCTATATGCTTTCCAGAAATTCTACGTCATTTCCGATCATTAATATGTCAACAACATATACTCATCAGAAATTCTATAGTGCTCCCACTCACTTCTTTGGAAATACAAGTTTCTCATAAACTTTGTATACACCCAAAATCTTTGATCATCATCAAAGCATACATTCCAACTCCGAGATGCTCACTCCAGTCCTCAGAAGGATTGCTGGAGCTTTGCATACTTATTAGCATATTTCAGGATAGACAAAACCTTCCGGTTGTATCACATACAACCTTTCCTCAAGAATCGTCGAGGAAACAATGTTTTGACATCCTATCTGCAAGATTTCATAAATAATGCAGTAATTGCTAATATAATTCCAACAGACTCTCAGCATCGCTACGAGTGAGAAAGTCTCATCGTAGTCAACTCCTTGAACTTGTCGAAAAACATCTTAACGACAAGTCGAGCTTTCTCAATGGTGACACTTACCATCATTGTCTGTCTTCCTTTCAAAATCCATCTGCACTCAACAGCCTTACGACCATCGAGTTGTTCTGCCAAAGTCTACACTTTGTTTTCATACATGGATCCTATCTCGGATTTTATGGCTTCTAACCATTTATCGGAATCCGGTCCCACCATCACTTCTCCATAGCTCGTAGGTTCATTGTTGTCTAGCAACATGACTTCCAAGACAGGATTACGTACCACCCTGAAGTAGTACGCATCCTTGTCATCCCACGAGGTTTGGTAGTGACTCGATCCAAAGTTTCATGATCACTACCATAAGCTTCCACTTCAGTTGGTGTACGTGCCACAGGAACAACTTCCTGTGCCCTGCTACACACTTGTTGAAGTGACGGTTCAATAACCTCATCAAGTCTCCACCATCCTCCCACTCAACTTTTCGAGAGAAACCTTTCCTTGAAAAAGGACCCGATTCAAGAAACAATCCCTATTGCTTTCGGATCTTAATTAGGAGGTATACCAAACTGTTTTTGGGTGTCCTATGAAGATGCATTTTATCTGCTTTGGGTTCGAGCTTATCAACCTGAAACCTTTTCACATAAGCGCCGCAGCCCCAAACTTTCAAGAAACGGCAACTTAGGTTTCTCCAAACCATAGTTCATACGGTGTCGTCTCAACGAAATTATGTGGTGCCCTATTTAAAGTGAATGTGGTTGTCTCTAATGCCTAACCCATGAACGATAGTGGTAACTCGATAAGAGACATCATGGTATGTACCATATCCAATAGGGTGCAACTATGACGTTTGGAAACACCATCACACTATGGTGTTCCAGGCTGTATCAGTTGTGAAACAATTTCCACAATGTCTTAATTCTGTGCCAAACTCGTGATTCGGATATTCATCTCTATGATCATATCATAGATCTTTTATCCTCTTGTCACGACGATCTTTCAACTTCACACTGAAATTACTTGAACCTTTCAATAATTCAGACTCGTGATTCATCAAGTAAATATACTCAACATCTACTCGAATCATCTGTGAAGTAAGAACATAACGATATTCACTGCATGCCTCAGCACTCATTGGACTGCACACATCAAAATGTGTTACTTCCAACAAGTTGCTATCTTGTTCCATCTTACTGAAAACGAGGCTTTCAGTCATCTTGCCCATGTGGTATGATTTGCATGTCCCAAGTGATTCAAAATCAAGTGAGTCAAAACGGTCCATTTGCATGGAGTTTCTTCATGCATATACACCAATAGGCATGGTTCGCATGTCTCAAACTTTTCAAAAACGAGTGAGTCCAAAGATCCATCAATATGGAGCTTCTTCATGCGTTTTATACCGATATGACTTACGTGGCAGTGCCACAAGTAGGTGGTACTATCATTACTATCTTTTGGCATGAACATGTGTATCACTACGATCGAGATTTAATAAACCATTCATTTTAGGTGTAAGACCATTGAAGGTATTATTCAAATAAACAGAGTAACCATTATTCTCCTTAAATGAATAACCGTATTGCGATAGACGTAATCCAATCATGTCTATGCTCAACGCAAACACCAAATAACAATTATTTAGGTTTAACACCAATCTCTTTGGTAGAGGGAGCGTGCGATGCTTGATCATATCAAGCTTGGAAAAACTTCCAACACATATCGTCAGCTCACCTTTAGCTAGTCTCCGTTTATTCCGTAGCTTTTATTTCGAGTTACTAACACTTAGCAACCGAACCGGTATCTAATACCCTGGTGCTACTAGGAGTACTAGCAAAGTACACATTAACACAATGTATATCCAATATACTTCTATCGACCAGCCTTCTTATCTACCAAGTATCTAGGGTAATTCTGCTCTAGTGGTTGTTCCCCTTATTACAGAAGCACTTAGTCTCGGGTTTGGGTTTTACCTTGGATTTCTTCACTAGAGCAGCAGCTGATTTGCCGTTTCATGAAGTATCCCTTCTTGCCCTTGCCCTTCTTGAAACTAGTGGTTTCACCAACCATCAACAATTGATGCTCCTTCTTGATTTCTACTTTCGCGGTGTCAAACATCGCGAATACCTCAAGGATCATCATATCTATCCCTGATATGTTATAGTTCATCACGAAGCTCTAACAGCTTGGTGGCAATGACTTTGGAGAACCATCACTGTCTTATCTGGAAGATCAACTCCCACTCGATTCAAATGATTGTTGTACTCAGACAATCTGAGCACAAGCTCAACAATTGAGCTTTTCTCCTTAGTTTGCAGGTTAAGAAAGTCATCGGAGGTCTTATACCTCTTGACATAGGCACGAGCCTGAAATCCCAATTTCAGCCCTCAAAACATCTCATATGTTTCGCGACGTTTCAAAAATATCTTTGGTGCCTCAACTCTAAACCGTTTAACTGAACTATCACGTAGTTATCAAAACGTGTATGTCAGATGTTCGCAACAACCACAGACAACGTTCGAGGTTCAGCACACTGAGCGGTGCATTAAGGACATAAGCCTTCTATGAAGCAATGAGGACAATCCTCAGTTTACGGACCTAGTCCGCATAATTGCTACTATCAACTTTCAACTAATTTTTCTCTAGGAACATATCTAAACAGTAGAACTATAGCGTGAGCTACGACATAATTTGCAAAATCCTTTTGACTATGTTCAGGATAATTAAGTTCATCTTATGAACTCCCACTCAGATAGACATCCCTCTAGTCATCTAAGTGATTACATGATCCGAGTCAAACTAGGCCGTGTCCGATCATCACGTGAGACGGACTAGTCATCATCGGTGAACATCTTCATGTTGATCGTATCTTCTATACGACTCATGTTCGACCTTTCGGTCTCCGTGTTCCGAGGCCATGTCTGTACATGCTAGGCTCGTCAAGTTAACCCTAAGGGTTTCGCGTGTGTAAATCTGTCTTACACCCGTTGTATGTGAACGTTAGAATCTAACACCCGATCATCACGTGGTGCTTCGAAACACGAACTGTCGCAACGGTGCACAGTTAGGGGAGAACACTTCTTGAAATTGTTGTAAGGGATCATCTTATTTACTACCGTCGTTCTAAGCAAATAAGATGTATAAACATGATAAACATCACATGCAATCAAATAGTGACATGATATGGCCATCATCACTTTGCTCCTTTTGATCTCCATCTTCGGGGCTCCATGATCATCATCGTCACCGGCATGACACCATGATCTCCATCATCATGATCTCCATCATCGTGTCTTCATGAAGTTGCCTCGCCAACTATTACTTCTACTACTATGGCTAACGGTTAGCAATAAAGTAAAGTAATTACATGACGTTTAAGTTGACACGCAGGTCACAAATAAATAAAGACAACTCCTATGGCTCCTGCCGGTTGTCATACTCATCGACATGCAAGTCGTGATTCCTATTACAAGAACATGATCAATCTCATACATCACATATATCATTCATCACATCCTTTTTTGGCCATATCACATCACATAGCATACCCTGCAAAAACAAGTTAGACGTCCTCTAATTGTTGTTTGCATGTTTTACGTGGCTGCTATGGGTTTCTAGCAAGAACGTTTCTTACCTACGCATGAACCACAACGTGATATGCCAATTGCTATTAACCCTTCATAAGGACCCTTTTCATCGAATCCGATCCGACTAAAGTGGGAGAGACAGACACCCGCCAGCCACCTTATGCAACTAGTGCATGTTTGTCGGTGGAACCGGTCTCACGTAAGCGTACGTGTAAGCTTGGTCCGGGCCGCTTCATCCCACGATGCCGCCGAATCAAGATAAGACTAGTAACGGCAAGCATATTGAACAATATCGACGCCCACAACTACTTTGTGTTCTACTCGTGCAAAGAATCTACGCAATAGACCTAGCTCATGATGCCACTGTTGGGGAACGTAGCAGAAATTCAAAATTTTCCTACGCGTCACCAAGATCTATCTATGGAGAAACCAGCAACGAGTAGAAAGGAGAGTGCATCTACATACCCTTGTAGATCGCTAAGCGGAAGCGTTCAAGTGAACGGGGTTGATGGAGTCGTACTCGTCGTGATTCAAATCACCGATGATCTAGTGCCGAACGGACGGCACCTCCGCGTTCAACACACGTACAGCTCGACGATGTCTCCCACGCCTTGATGCAGCAAGGAGAGAGGGAGAGGTGGAGGAAGACTCCATCCAGCAGCAGCACAACGGCGTGGTGGTGATGGAGGAGCGTGGCAATCCTGCAGGGCTTCGCCAAGCACCTACGGGAGAGGAGGAGGTGTCACGGGAGGGAGGGAGGCGCCAAGGGCTCAGGTATGGATGCCCTCCCTCCCCTCCACTATATATAGGGGCAGGGGAGAGGGGGGAGGCGCAGCCTTGCCCCCTCCTCCAAGGAAGGGGTGCGGCTAAGGGGGGGAAGGAGTCCATCCTCCCCAAGGCACCTCGGAGGTGCCTTCCCCCTTTAGGACTCTCCCCTTTTTCCTATATCTTGGCGCATGGGCCTCTAGGGGCTGGTGCCCTTGGCCCATGTAGGCCAAGGCGCACCCCCTACAGCCCATGTGGCCCCCCGAGGCAGGTGGCCCCACCCGGTGGGCCCCCGGGACCCTTCCGGTGGTCCCGGTACAATACCGATGACCCCGAAACTTGTCCCGATGGCCGAAACAGGACTTCCTATATATAAATCTTTACCTCCGGACCATTCCGGAACTCCTCGTGACGTCCGGGATCTCATCTGGGACTCCGAACAACATTCGGTAACCATATACAAACTTCCTTTATAACCCTAGCGTCATCGAACCTTAAGTGTGTAGACCCTACGGGTTCGGGAGACATGTAGTCATGACCGAGATGTTCTCCGGTCAATAACCAACAGCGGGATCTGGATACCCATGTTGGCTCCCACATGTTCCACGATGATCTCATCGGATGAACCACGATGTCAAGGACTCAATCAATCCCGTATACAATTCCCTTTGTCTAGCGGTATGGTACTTGCCCGAGATTCGATCGTCGGTATACCGATACCTTGTTCAATCTCGTTACCGGCAAGTCTCTTTACTCCTTCCGTAACACATCATCCCGTGATCAACCCCTTGGTCACATTGTGCACATTATGATGATGTCCTACCGAGTGGGCCCAGAGATACCTCTCCGTTTACACGGAGTGACAAAATCCCAATCTCGATTCGTGCCAACCCAACAGACACTTTCAGAGATACCCGTAGTGTACCTTTATAGCCACCCAGTTACGTTGTGACGTTTGGCACACCCAAAGCACTCCTACGGTATCCGGGAGTTGCACAATCTCATGGTCTAAGGAAATGATACTTGACATTAGAAAAGCTTTAGCATACGAACTACATGATCTTGTGCTAGGCTTAGGATTGGGTCTTGTCCATCACATCATTCTCCTAATGATGTGATCCCGTTATCAACGGCATCCAATGTCCATGGTCAGGAAACCGTAACCATCTATTGATTAACGAGCTAGTCAACTAGAGGCTTACTAGGGACATGGTGTTGTCTATGTATCCACACATGTATCTGAGTTTCCTATCAATACAATTCTAGCATGGATAATAAACGATTATCATGAACAAGGAAATATAATAATAATCAATTTATTATTGCCTCTAGGGCATATTTCCAACAGAGCCATCGAAGGTTCCGGCGCAGTGTCTGGCTGGGGCCCGAACTCGAAGCCCGTAGGAGCCTCGCTCCCTTGGTACTCAGGGTCCGGGAGGTCGCCGTGAGGCGCCCCCAGGATCACCTTCCATTGGGTCGGTGCCTTTTGAGACACCACCTCGGCGTTGTCCGTGGGGCGAGGGGTGGAAGCCGTTGGAGGAGAACCACTGTTCATATCCGACGAGCCCAAAGAGCCGCTCGACGAGGGTACGTCAAGATGAGCTCGGGCCGGACTGCATAATCATGTTATGCATGAGCAAATGCAGTACAATAAAACATACCATGAAGTACTATGGTGTCCGGACACTTACGACTTCGCCAGGGGCTTGTCCTTGGGTAGCCACTCGTCGCCTCTGTAGGCGGCCGTCGTGGCATAGTCCAGAGGGAGGGTCTTTCCCTTCTTGGACCCTTCGGCCTCCCCGGATGGGTCAGCCTTCCTTTTCTTGTCTCCCCCGGTTGGGGGGGGACTTTTCTCCTCCTCCTCGTTTCCGTGGGAGGAGTGCATGTTGGACTCATCGGACGATGAGTCTGACAGAACCACCTTGCGCCGTAGACCCTTTCGGGTCCCCGCGGCCTTCTTCTTGGCCGTCTTTTCCGACACCTCGTAAGGTGCCGGAGTCAGCATCTTCGTTAGAAGAGCGTTTGCAGGATCTTTGGGCAGGGGGACTGGGCAATCAAGCTGCTCCGCTGTCTTTATCCAGTCCTGTTAATGACATGAAAGCTTAGATCCAGCACATAACCAAACCAGGGCACATAAATACCCTGAGAGACATAAAAGCCTACCAGATGGGCGCGGCGCTTTGCGCTGAGTCCGCGGTCCTCGGTGAGGGAGGGAGGCATCTCGGCGCCCTTGAACAGCACCCTCCAGACATCCTCATGTGTTGTGTCGTAGAGCTCTCACAGCATCTGGTGCTGGGCTGAGTCGAACTCCCACAAAACAAATGCCCATCGTTGGCACAGAAGGATCCGGCGGAAGAGCATAACCTGGACCATGTTGATGAGCTTAATTTTCTTGTTCGTCATGTTCTGGGTGCAGGTCTGGAGTCCGGTCAGCTCTACCAAAGAACCCCAGGATAGGCCCTTCTTTTTCCAGGAGGTGAGCCGCGTGGGGATTCTGGATCGAAATTTGGGGGCCGCCAGCCAGTTGGAGTCACGCGGCTCAGTGATGTAGAACCACCCCGATTGCCACCCCTTTATGGTATCCACGTAGGTACCCTCGAGCCAGGTGACATTAGGCATCTTGCCCACCATGGCGCCTCCGCACTTTGCTTGCTGGCCACCCACCACCTTCGGTTTGACATTGAAGGTTTTCAGCCATAGGCCGAAGTGGGGCCTGATGCGGAGGAAGGCCTCGCACACGACGATAAACACCGAGATGTTGAGGATGAAGTTGGGGGGCAGATCATGAAAATCCAGCCCGTAGTAGAACATGAGCCCGCGGACAAACGAGTGGAGAGGAAATCCCAGTCCGTTGACGAAATTGGTAAGAAAAACTACCCTCTCATGGGGTTCGGGCATGGGGATGATCTACCCCGCATTCGGCAGCCGGTGCGTGATATTTGCAGCTAGGTATCCGGCTTCCCATAACTTTTTGATGTTTTCCTCCGTGACGGAGGAAACCATATACTTGCCTCCTGCTCCAGACATGCTTGGAGTGGTTTGAGAAGAAGAACACGAGCTTGGGCGCTAGAGCTCGAGTGTGCGGGAATGCGTAAGCGAGAAGGAAGAAGGCGTGGGTGTAAAAAGTAAATCTTTGTCCCTTTATAAGGGAGGAGGAGGCAATGATTCTCCCCACTTGCCTGGCAAAACCGCTTATTCCCCAGGCACCGCAATTGATGGCGCGGTTGGGTTACCCACATCCGTATTGATGAGAATCTCGTGATAAGGGGAACACGATCTCTGCTTTGACAAGACGTATCAAGAAAACCGCCTCGCGATATGTGCGGAGCTGGTTGAGAAAAGCGGTTCGAATAATAACCAGCCATGAAGTGATGTCATACTATCAAAACGTGTCAGCAGATTAGATTTGTGGAAGTATTATTCTCTCTACGGTGGTATGTGGAACTTATTTTGCAGGGTCGGACATTATCCTTGCATTCAAACTCTTCCATGGTGTATTCGGAGGAGGAACCCGCCTTGCAATGCCGAAGACAACACTGTGCGTCGGACTCATCGTCATTGAAGCCTGGTTCAGGGGCTACTGAGGGAGTCCTGGATTAGGGGGTCTCCGGACAGCCGGACTCTATCCTTTGGTCGGACTATTGGACTATGAAGATACAAGATTGAAGACTTCGTCCCATGTCCGGATGGGACTCTACTTGGCGTGGAAGGCAAGCTAGGCAATATGGATATGGATATCTCCTCTTTTGTAACCGACCTTGTGTAACCCTAGCCCCCTCCGGTGTCTATATAAACTGGAGGGTTTTAGTCCGTAGGACAACATACAATCATACCATAGGATAGCTTCTAGGGTTTAGCCTCTCTGATCTCGGGGTAGATATACTCTTGTAATACTCATATCATCAAGAACAATCAAGCAGGACATAGGGTTTTACCTCCATCAAGAGGGCCCGAACCTGGGTAAACATCGTGTCCCCTGCCTCCTGTTACCATCCGCCTTAGACGCACAGTTCGGGACCCCCTACCCGAGATCCACCGGTTTTGACACCGATAACGATAGTCATAGAAGCAATAGTTGGCGAGACGACAACGATGCTACGATGGAGATCAAGGTGTCGCACCGGTGTCGATGGTGATCATGATGGTGCTTTGGAGATGGAGATCAAAGACACAAGATGATGATGGCCATATCATATCACTTATATTGATTGCATGTGATGTTTATCCTTTATGCATCTTATTCTACTTGATTGACGGTAGCATTATAAGATGATCTCTCACTAAATTTCAAGGTACAAGTGTTCTCCCTGAGTATGCACCATTGCCAAAGTTCGTCGTGCCGAGACACCACGTGATGATCAGGTGTGATAAGCTCTATGTTCACATACAACGGGTGCAAGCCAGGTTTGCACACGCAGAATACTCGGGTTAAACTTGACGAACCTAGCATATGTAGATATGGCCTCGGAACACTAGAGACCAAAACGTCGAGCGTGAATCATATAGTAGATATGATCAACATAGTGATGTTCACCATTGAAAACTACTCCGTCTCACGTGATGATCGAACATGGTTTAGTTGATTTGGATCACGTGATCATTTAGATGACTAGAGGGATGTCTATCTAAGTGGGAGTTCTTAAGTAATATGATTAATTGAACTTTAATTTATCATGAACTTAGTCCTGATAGTATTTGCATATCTATGTTGTAGATCAATAGCTTGCGATGTAGCTCCCTGTTTATTTTGGTATGTTCCTAGAGAAAAATAAGTTGAAAGATGTTAGTAGCAATGATGCGTACTAGCTCCATGATTTGAGGGTTATCCTCATTGCTGCACAGAAGTATTATGTCCTTGATGCACCGCTAGGTGACAGACCTATTGCAGGAGCAGATACAGACGTTATGAACATTTTACAAAGCTTGGTATGATGACTACTTGATAGTTTAGTGCACCATGCTTTACGGCTTAGAACCGGGACGCCAAAAACGTTTTGAATGCCACGGAGCATATAAGATGTTCCAAGAGCTGAAATTGGTATTTTAGACTCATGCCCGAGTCGAGAGGTATGAGACCTCTGACAAGTACTTTGCCTATAAGATGGAGGAGAATAGCTCAACAAGTGAGCATGTGCTCAGATTGTCTGAGTACTACAATCACTTGAATCAAGTGGGAGTTAATCTTCCAGATAAGATAGTGGTTGATAGAGTTCTCTAGTCACTATCACCAAGTTACTAGAACTTCATGATAAACTATAATATGCAAGGGATAACGGAAATGATTCCCAAGCTCTTCATGATGCTGAAATCGATGAAGGTAGAAATCAAGAAAAGCATCAAGTGTTGATGGTTGACAAGACCACTAGTTTCAAGTAAAAGGGCAAGGGAAAGAAAGGGAACTTCAATAATAATGGCAAGCAAGTTGCCACTCCCATAAAGAAGCCCAAAGCTAGACCCAAGCCTGAAACTGAGTGCTTCTACTGCAAAGGAAATGGTCACTGGAAGTGGAACTACCCTAGATACTTGGCGGATAAGAAGGATGGCAAAGTGAACAAAGGTATATTTGATATACATGTTATTGATGTGTACTTTACTAGAGTTTATAGCAAACCCCTCGGTATTTGATACTTGTTCAGTTGCTAAAAGTAGTAACTCGAAACGGGAGTTGCAAAATAAATAAAGACTAGTTGAAGACAAGGTGACGATGTGTGTTGGAAGTAATTCCATGGTTGATAAGATCACCATCGCACACTCCCTTTACCTTCGGGATTAATGTTGAACCTAAAATAAATGTTATTTGGTGTAGAGTTGAGCATAATATGATTGGATCATGTTTATTGCAATATGGTTATTCATTTAAGTCAAAGAATAATTGTTATTCTGTTTACATGAATAAAACCTTCTGTGGTCATACACCCAAGGTGAATGGTTTATTGAATCTCGATCATAGTGATACACATATTAATAGTATTGAAGCCAAAAGATGCAAAGTTAATAATGATAGTGCAACTTATTTGTGGCACTGCTGTTTAGGTCATATTGGTGTAAAGCACATGAAGAAACTCCATGCTGACGGGCTTTTGGAATCACTTGATTATGAATCACTTGATTCTTGTGAACCATGCCTCATGGGCAAGATAACTAAGACTCCGTTCTTCAAAACAATCGAGCGAACAACTGACTTATTGGAAATAATACATACTGATGTATGCGGTCCAATGAGTGTTGAGGCTCGCGGCGGGTATCGTTATTTTCTGACCTTCACAGATGATTTGAGCAGATATGGGTATATCTACTTGATGAAACATAAGTCTAAACATTTGAAAAGTTCAAAGAATTTTAGAGTGAAGTGGAAAATCATCGTAACAAGATAATAAAGTTTCTACGATCTGATCGTGGAGGAGAATATTTGAGTTACGAGTTTGGTCTTCATTTGAAGCAATGCGGAATAGTTTCGCAACTCACGCCACCTGGAACACCACAGCGTAATGGTGTGTCCAAAAGTCGTAATCGCACTTTACTAGATATGGTGCAATCTCCCGATTTACCGCTATCGTTTTGGGGTTATGCATTAGAGACAACTGCATACACGTTAAATAGGGCACCATCTAAATCCGTTGAGATGACACCGTATGAACTATGGTTTGGCAAGAAACCAAAGCTGTCATTTCTTAAAGTTTGGGGTTACGATGCTTATGTGAAAATGTTTCAAACTGATAAGCTTGAACCCATATCGGAGTTGTGCGTCTTCATAGGATACCCAAAAGAAACTGTTGGGTACACCTTCTATCACAGATCCAAAGGCAAGATATTTTGTTGCTAAAAGTGGATCCTTTCTAGAGAAGAAGTTTCTCTTGAAAGAAGTGAGTGGGAGGAATGTAGAACTTGATAAGGTAATTGTACCTTCTCCCGAATTGGAATGTTGTTCATCACAGAAATCAGTTCTAGTGATCTCTACACCAATTAGTGAGGAAGCTAATGATGATGATCATGAGACTTCAGATCAAGTTACTACCGAACCTCGTAGGACAACCAGAGTATGGTCCGCACCAGAGTGGTACGGTAATCCTTTCTGGAAGTCATGTTACTTGACCATGACGAACCTACGAACTATGAGGAAGCGATGATGAGCCCAGATTCCGCAAAATGGCTTGAGGCCATGAAATCTGAGATGGGATCCATGTATGAGAACAAAGTATGGACTTTGATTAACTTACCCGATGATCGGTGAGTCATTGAGAATAAATGGATCTTCAAGAGGAAGACGGACGCGGATAGTAGTGTTACTATCTACAAAGCTCGAATAGTCAAAAAAGGTTTTTCGACAGGATCAAGGTGTTGACTACGATGAGATTTTATCGCTCGTATCAATGCTTAAGTCTGTCCGAATCATATTAGCAATTGCCGCATTTTATGAAATCTGGCAAATGGATAACAAAAGTGCATTCCTTAATGGATTTAAGAAGAGTTGTATATGATGTAACCAGAAGGTTTTGTCGATCCTAAAGGTGCTAATAAAGTGAGCAAGCTCCAGCGATCCATCTATGGACTGGTGCAAGCATCTCGGAGTTGGAATATATGCTTTGATAAAGTGATCAAAGCATATGGTTTTATACAGACTTGCAGTGAAGCCTGTATTTACACGAAAATGAGTGGGAGCACTGCAACATTTCTGATAAGTATATGTGAATGACATATTGTTGATTGGAAATAATGTAGAATTTTCTGGAAAGCATAAAGCAATGTTTGAAAGGAGTTTTTCAAAGAAAGGCCTCGGTGAAGCTACTTACATATTGAGCATCAAGATCTGTAGAGATAGATCAAGACGCTTGATATATTTTCAATGAGTACATACCTTGACAAGATTTTGAAGTAGTTCAAAATGGAACAGTCAAAGAAGGAGTTCTTGCCTATGTTGCAAGGTGTGAAGTTGAGTAAAGACTCGAAATCCGACCACGACAGAAAATAGAAAGAGAATGAAAAGTCATTCCCTATGCCTCAGTCATAGGTTCTACAAAGTATGTTGTTGTGTACTAGACCTATTGTGAACCTCACAATATGTTTGGTAAGAGGGTACAATAGTGATCCAGGAGTGGATCACTTGACATCGGTCAAAAATATCCTTAGTGGAATAAGGAAATGTTTCTCGGTTATGGAGGTGACAAAGAGTTTGTCATAAAGAGTAACATCGATGCAAACTTTGAGACCAATCTGGATGACTCTAAGTCTCGATCTAGATACATATTGAAAGTGGGAGCAATTATCTAGAGTAGCTCCATGCAAAACATTGTAGACATAGAAAATTTGCAAAATACATACGGCTCTGAATGTGACAGACCCGTCGACTAAATTTCTCTCACAAGCAAGACATGATCACTCTTTGGGTGTTAATCACATAGTGATGTGAACTAGATTATCGACTCTAGTAAACCCTTCAGGTGTTATTCACATGGAGATGTGAAATAATCACATAGATGTGAACTATTGGTGTTAAATCACATGACGATGTCAACTAGATTATTGACTCTAGTGCAAGTGGGAGACTGAAGGAAATATGCCCTAGAGGCAATAATAAAGTTGTTATTTATATTTCCTTATATCATGATAAATGTTTATTATTCATGCTAGAATTGTATTAACCAGAAACTTAGTACATGTGTGAATACATAGACAAACAAAGTGTCACTAGTATGCCTCTACTTGACTAGCTCGTTGAATCAAAGATGGTTAAGTTTCCTAGCCATAGACATGAGTTGTCATTTGATTAATGGGATCACATCATTAAGGAATGATGTGATTGACTTGACCCATCCGTTAGCTTAGCACGATGATCGTTTAGTTTTTTGCTATTGCTTTCTTCATGACTTCTACATGTTCCTATGACTATGAGATTAAGCAACTCCCGAGTACCGGAGGAACACTTTGTGTGCTACCGAATGTCACAACATAACTGGGTGATTATAAAGGTGCTCTACAGGTGTCTCCGATGGTACTTGTTGAGTTGGCATAGATCAAGATTAGGATTTGTCACTTCGATTGTCGCAGAGGTATCTCTGGGCCTTCTAGGTAATGCACATCACTATAAGCGTTGCAAGCAATGTGACTAACGAATTAGTTGCGGGATGATGCATTACTGAACGAGTAAAGAGACTTGTCGGTAACGAGATTGAACTAGGTATGATGATACCGACGATCAAATCTCGGGCAAGTAACATACCGATGACAAGTGGAACAACGTATGTTGTTATGCTGTTTGACCGATAAAGATCTTTGCAGAATATGTAGGAACCAATATGAGCATCTAGGTTCCGCTATTGGTTATTGACCGGAGATGAGTCTCGGTCATGTCTAAATAGTTCTCAAACCCGTAGGGTCCGCACGCTTAACGTTCCGTGACGATTGGTGTTATGAGTTTATGTGTTTTGATGTACCGAAGGTAGTTCGGAGTCCCGGATGAGATCAGGGACATGACGAGGAGTCTCGAAATGGTCGAGATGTAAAGATCGATATATTGGACGACTATATTCGGACATCGGAAAGGTTCCGAATGATTCGGGTATTTTACAGAGTATCGGAGAGTTATGGGAATTCACCGGGGAGTATATGGGCCTTATTCGGCTTTAGGGGAAAGAGAGAGAGGAGGTTGCGCCCCCCAGGCCTAGTCCGAATTTGACTAAGGGGAGGGGTGTCGCCCCCTCCTTCATTCTCTTCTCTTTTCCCTTTCCTTCTCTCCTACTCCTACTACATGGAAGGGGGGAATCCTACTCCCGGTGGGAGTAGGACTCCCCAGGGCGTGCCATAGGAGGGCCGACCGTCCCCCCTCCTCCACTCCTTTATATATGTGGCCAGGGGGCACCCCATATACACAAGTTGATCAGTTGATCTTTTAGCTGTGTGCGGTGCCCCCCTCCACCATAATCCACCTCGGTCATATCGTAGCGGTGCTTAGGCGAAGCCATGCGTCGGTAGCTTCATCAACACCGTCATCACGCCATCGTGCTCATAGAACTCTCCCTTGAAGCTCTGTTGGATCGGAGTTCGTGGGACGTCACCGAGCTGAACGTGTGCTGAACTCGGAGGTGCCGTACATTCGGTACTTGGATCGGTCGGATCGTGAAGACGTACGACTACATCAACCACGTTCTCATAACGCTCCCGCTTATGGTCTACGAGGATACATAGACAATACTCTCCCCTCTTGTTGCTATGCATCCGCATGATCTTGCGTGTGCGTAGGATTTTTTTTGAAATTACTGCATTACCCAACACAAACATCAACCCCCTTGATTGCGATCCGATCCCCGTCACCCTCAACTACATTAACGGTATGTACCGGGTCGATATGATCTGGTCGATACGTGGTAAGGGAAAAGGATCCTTAGGACATGGTAAGGGAAAAGGATCCTTAGGGCAGGCCTTGTTGACGTCTTTAAAATCAACGCAAAGGCGCCAAGATCTATCTTTTGTGGGCACCCTGACCAGGTTAGCCAACCAGTCGAGGTGCTTGATGTCACGAATGAATCCAGCTTCTAGTAATATAGCCCGTGTCTCGCCCATAGCTTGTCGCTTGGGCTTGGAAAATCACCGAAGTGCGTGTTTGACTGGTTTTGAACCTTTAGTAATGTTTAGGCCGTGTTTGGATAGATCCCTTGGGATCCCTAGCATGTCCGAAGGGTGCCAGGTGAAAATGTCCCAATTTTCCTGAAGGAAATTTTGTGGTGCCTCATCGATTTCTGGGTCCAACTCGGCACCAATGGACACTGTTTTGTTCGGGTTCGTTGGGTGTACTTGAAACTTGACGATCTCATGAGATGGTTTGAACGAGGTCGATTTGGATCTTTTGTCTAAAATGGTGTTGTCCTAGTTGATTGTGGCCTGGAATGCAATCAGTTCTTCGGCTGCAAAGGCTTCTACCGACAATTCGAGGGCTAGTGAAGTTGTTTTGTTCTCAGCCCTAAGTGCCCTATCCGGGTTGCTGGTGATGGTTATCACGCCGTTGGGGTATGGCATTTTGAGCTTCATGTACCCCTAGTGGGTATGGCGTGGAATTTTATAAATGCTTCTCGCCCTAGCAGGGCATGGTATCCACTTCTGTTGGGGATATAACTATTAGGCATAAGCCGCCCAGGAGGGGTCGGGTCATCCCTATGACGATTCACCGTAATGAAGCCCAAGATTGTACGGCGGTTCACAGATAGGCTTAGTAGAAGGCCCAGACCCAATGCCGGCTCAAGGCCCATAGAGATAAACTGCCGTATGTACATGACTTGTATTGTAAGGCAGGAATAGTTAGAGACCGAGCCGGACATTGTTTATGAGCCGATCGGGACTCTGTGAGCCGCCAGGCGTCAGCCTGTGTATATAAAGGGATGACCTGGGCGGTGGTTCAAGACAAGTAACTACAGATCGAAAGCTAGGTCAAGCGGATTCACTCCCTAGCAATCGAAACATAAGCAATACCACCTCAAACTGGATTAGGCCTTTACCTTCACCGCAAGGGTCCGAACCAGTATAACTCTCATGTCCTTTGTCCCGTTTTGACCCCTTTAAGCTTCCTAGTTGCGATGGCTCCACGCTTAAGTCCTTTCACTAGGACATCTGCTGTGACAATTCCACGATAGTTGGCTCCCACCATGGGGCCAACGCACGGTGGATTTGAGTTCTTGAAGGGCATCTTCGCAGGGCTCAAAGGATACGTTGTGGGCCGGATGACCAAAAGTCATCGCGGCAAGCTCTACATCAATGATGCAGGCTAGGGCCCCGACGCCGGCTCAATTGAGTACGGGTACCGGGTCCCCTTCGGCGGAATCCACGTCTTCATCGGCCAGATCGGCGAGCCGGGCCCTGAGCCGGACATCTGCACTGACATCATCGAGATGGCTCAGTGTGCGACACCCGCCCGGGCTCAGCCTGCCGTGAAGCATGCCTTCGTGGGATGCACCCATGGAGGGGAATTTTCTGAGAGATATGTGTCTGGTGGTGAGACGGCCATCCAATCTAATGGCGAGTCATCCACAGATGAGACGGATTCATTGTATCAACTGCAAGATGGTGGGCTTGGGGGTTGTTCCGATGGTAGCAGTATTTTGGACCCCTTTGAGCCGCCGAGTGATACCTCTCCGTCGTATCTACTTTTCCAAACACTTTTGCCCTTGTTTTGGACTCTAACTTGCATGATTTGAATGGAACTAACCTGGACTAATGCTGTTTTCAGCAGAATTGCCATGGTGTTATTTATGTGCAGAAACAAAAGTTCTCGGAATGACCTGAAACTTTACGGAGACTATTTTTGGAAATAATAAAAAATCCTGGCAAAAGATCAAGACCAGGGGGCCCACATCCTAGCCACAAGGGTGGGGGCACGCTTGCCCCCCTGGGCGCTCCCCCTACCTTGTGGGCCCACTAGAGCTCCTCCGACCTCAACTCCAACTCTATATATTCACTTTCGGGGAGAAAAAAAATCAGAGAAGAAGATTCATCGCGTTTTACGATATGGAGCCGCCGCCAAGCCCTAAAACCTCTCGGGAGGGCTGATCTGGAGTCTGTTCGGGGCTCCGGAGAGGGGAATCCGTCACCATCGTCATCATCAACCATCCTCCATCACCAATTTCATGATGCTCACCGCCATGCATGAGTAATTCCATTGTAGGCTTGCTAGACGGTGATGGGTTGGATGAGATTTATCATGTAATCGAGTTAGTTTTGTTAGGGTTTGATCCCTAGTATCCACTATGTTCTGAGATTGATGTTGCTATGACTTTGCTATGCTTAATGCTTGTCACTAGGGCCCGAGTGCCATGATTTCAGATCTGAACATATTATGTTTTCATGAATATATGTGAGTTCTTGATCCTATCTTGCAAGTCTATAGTCACCTACTATGTGTTATGATCCGGCAACCCCGAAGTGACAATAATCAGGACCAGTCCCGGTGATGACCGTAGTTTGAGGAGTTCATATATTCACTATGTGTTAATGCTTTGGTCTGGTACTCTATTAAAAGGAGGCCTTAATATCCCTTAGTTTCCGCTAGGACCCCACTGCCACGGGAGGGTAGGACAAAAGATGTCATGCAAGTTCTTTTCCATAAGCACGTATGACTGTATTCGGAATGCATGCCTACATTACATTGATGAATTGGAGCTAGTTCTTTGTCACCATAGGTTATGACGGTTACATGATGAACCGCATCCGGCATAATTCTCTATCACCAATCCATTGCCTATGAGCTTTCCATATATCGTTCTTCGCTTATTTACTTTTCCGTTGCTATTGTTACAATCACTACAAAATACCAAAAACATTACTTTTGTTTCATTACCTTTTGCTACCATTACCACTACTATCATATTACTTTGCTACTAAATACTTTGCTGCAGATAGTAAGTTTCCAGGTGTGGTTGAAAATACAACTCAGCTGCTAATACTTGCGACTATTCTTTGCCGCCCCTTGTGTCAAATCAATAAATTTGGGTTGAATACTCTACCCTCGAAAACTGTTGCGATCCCCTATACTTGTGGGTTATCAAGACTATTTTCTGGCGCCATAGCCGGGGAGCATAGATCTTTTCTTTGAGTCACTTGGGATTTATATCTGCTTATCATTATGAAGAACTTGAAAGAACCAAGAACCAAGATTTATCCCTTAATTACGAGGGAAGGTAAGGAACTGCCATCTAGCTCTGCACTTGATTCACCTTCTGTTTTGAGTAAGCTTGTGACACCTAAACCTGCTTCTGCTATTGATTATGATATGTCACATGTTATTGATGATGCCACTTCTGCTATGCATGATACTTATGATGAAACTACTTCTATGCTTGATACTACTATGCCACTTGGTGAATTTCTTGACGAACAACTTGCTAGGGCTAGAGAGAATGAAATTATTGAAACTAATAATATTGATGAAAGTGATGATGAAGACTCTCCCCCTAATAAATATGAATTGCCTGTTGTTCCTGAGGGTTATGTTATGGATGAACAAGCTACTAGAGCTATTTTAGCTTGCAATGATAGATATGATCTAAAGAGGTTATTAGCTAAATGGAAGCAGCAATCCCTTAATGCTAGAATGAAACCTGACCCTGCTTTTGCTACTTCACCTATCTATGTTACTGAAAAGCATTATGAATTCTCTATTGATCCAGATATAATTACTTTGGTTGAATCTGATCCTTTTTGTGGCTATGAATCTGAAACTATTGTGGCACAGCTTACTAAATTAAATGATATAGCCACCCTGTTCACTAATGATGAGAGAACTCACTACTTTTATATCCATAAAATATTTTCGTTCTCGTTAAAGGGTGAAGCTAAGATATGGTTTAATTCTCTTGATCCTGGTTGTGCGTAGTCCCCAGGATATGATTTATTACTTCTCTGCTAAATATTTCCCTGCTCATAAGAAACAAGCTGCCTTAAGGGATATATATATATAATTTTGTGCAAATTGAAGAAGAGAGTCTCCCACAAGCTTGGGGGAGGCTTCTCCAATTACTTAATGCTTTTCCTGATCATCCTCTTAAGTAAAATGAAATACTTGATATCTTTTATAATGGACTAACCGATGCTTCCAAAGACTACCTGGATAGTTGTGTTGGTTCTTTTTTCAGGGAAAGAACACCAGATGAAGCTGAAATTCTATTAAACAATATGTTGACTAATGAAAATAATTGGACACTTCATGAGCCTATTCCTAAACCAACTCCGAAGAAGAGAGGTGTTCTATTTCTCAGTCCTGAAGATATGCAAGAGGCAAAGAAATCCATGAAAGAAAAGGGTATTAAAGCTGAAGATGTTAAGAATTTACCTCCTATTGAAGGAATACATGGTCTTAATTTACCGCCTGTCGAAGAAATGCATAATTTTAATGTTGGGGAACGTAGCAGAAATTCAAAATTTTCCTACGTGTCACCAAGATCTATCTATGGAGAAACCAGCAACGAGGGGAAGGAGAGTGCATCTACATACCCTTGTAGATCGCTAAGCGGAAGCGTTCAAGAGAACGGGGTTGAAGGAGTCGTACTCGTCGTGATCCAAATCACCGGAGATCCTAGTGCCGAACGGACGGCACCTCCGCGTTCAACACACGTATAGCCCGGTGACGTCTCCCATGCCTTGATCCAGCAAGGAGAGAGGGAGAGGTTGAGGAAGACTCCATCCAGCAGCAGCACAATGGCGTGGTGGTAGTGGTGGAGCGTGGTACTCCAGCAGGGCTTCGCCAAGCATTGCAAGAGAAGAGGAGGGAGAGGGGTAGGGCTGCGCCAAGAAGGAAAGGAACTCGTGTGTCTTGGGCAGCCCAAACCTCAAGTATATATAGGGGAAGGGGAGGGGCTGCGCCCCCACCTAGGGTTCCCTCCCTAGGGGTGGCGGCAGCCCCCAGATCCCATCTGGGTGGCGGCCACAAGGGGGAGAGGGGGAGGCGCACCTGGGGTGGGCCTTAGGGCCCATCTGCCCTAGGGTTTGCCCCCCCTTCCGATGGCCAAAATAGGACTTCCCATATATAAATCTTTACCTCCGGACCATTCCGGAACTCCTCGTGACGTCCGGGATATCATCCGGGACTCCGAACAACATTCAGTAACCACGTATATCTATTCCTTATAACCCTAGCGTCATCGAACCTTAAGTGTGTAGACCCTACGGGTTCGGGAACCATGCAGACATGACCGAGACGTTCTCCGGTCAATAACCAACAGCGGGATCTGGATACCCATGTTGGTTCCCACATGTTCCACGATGATCTCATCGGATGAACCACGATGTCGAGGATTCGATCAATCCCGTATACAATTCCCTTTGTCTAGCGGTATTGTACTTGCCCGAGATTCGATCGTCGGTATCCCGATACCTTGTTCAATCTCGTTATCGGCAAGTCTCTTTTACTCGTTCCGTAACACATCATCCCGTGATCAACTCCTTGATCACATTGTGCACATTATGATGATGGCCTACCGAGTGGGCCCAGAGATACCTCTCCGTTTACATGGAGTGACAAATCCCGGTCTCGATTCGTGCCAACCCAACAGACACTTTTGGAGATACCTGTAGTGTACCTTTATAGCCACCCAGTTACGTTGTGACGTTTGGCACACCCAAAGCACTCCTACGGTATTCGGGAGCTGCACAATCTCATGGTCTAAGGAAATGATACTTGACATTGGAAAAGCTTTAGCATACGAACTACATGATCTTGTGCCAGGCTTAGGATTGGGTCTTGTCCATCACATCATTCTCCTAATGATGTGATCCCATTATCAACGACATCCAATGTCCATGGTCAGGAAACCGTAACCATCTATTGATCAACGAGCTAGTCAATGAGAGGCTTACTAGGGACATGGTGTTGTCTATGTATCCACACATGTATCTGAGTTTCCTATCAATACAATTCTAGCATGGATAATAAACGATTATCATGAACAAGGAAATATAATAATAACCAATTTATTATTGCCTCTAGGGCATATTTCCAACAGTCTCCCACTTGCACTAGAGTCAATAATCTAGTTCACATCGATTTGTGATTAACACTCAAGGTCACATCCCCATGTGACTAACACCCAAGAGTTCTGGGTTTGATCATGTTATGCTTGTGAGAGAGGTTTCAGTCAACGGGTCTGCAGCATTCAGATCCGTATGTACTTCGCAAATTTCTATGTCATCTTGTAGATGCAACTACTACGCTACATTTGGAGCCATTTCAAATAACTGTTCTACTTGGAGCTATTCCATTATACGTATCCGGTATCTCTACTCAGAGCTATCCGGATAGGAGTTAAGCTTGCATCGACGTAACTCTTTACGTCGAACTCTTTATCACCTCCATAATCGAGAAACATATCCTTATTCCTCTAAGGATAATTTAGACCGCTATCTGGTGATCTACTCCTAGATTACCTTTGTACCCTCTTGCCAGATACGTGGCAAGGCACACATCAGGTGCGGTACTCAGCATGGCATACCGTATAGAGCCTATGGCAAAAGCATAGGGGACGACCTTCGTCCTTCCTCTTTCTTCTGCCGCGGTCGAGCTTTAAGTCTTAACTTCATACCTTACAACTCAGGCAAGAACTCCTTCTTTGACTGGTCCATCTTGAACACCTTCAAGATCATGTCAAGGTATGTGCTCATTTGAAAGTACCATTAAGCGTTTTGATCTATCCTTATAGATCTTGATGCTCAATGTTCAAGTAGCTAATCAGGGCTTTCCATTGAAAAACATTTTCAAATAACCCTATATGCTTTCCAAAAATCCTACGTCATTTCTGATCAACAATATGTCAACAACATATATTCATCAGAAATTCTATAGTGCTCCCACTCACTTCTTTGGAAATACAAGTTTCTCATAAACTTTGTATAAACCCAAAAACTTTGATCATCTCATCAAAGCATACATTCCAACTCCGAGATGCTTACTCCAGTCCTTAGAAGGATTGCTGGAGCTTTGCATACTTGTTAGCATCTTTCAGGATTGACAAAACCTTCCGGTTGTATCACATACAACCTTTCCTCAAGAAAATCGTCGAGGAAACAATGTTTTGACATCCTGTCTGCAAGATTTCATAAATAATGCAGTAATCGCTAATATAATTCCAACAGACTCTTAGCATCGCTACGAGTGAGAAAGTCTCATCGTAGTCAACTCCTTGAACTTGTCGGAAAACATCTTAACGACAAGTCGAGCTTTCTTAATGGTGACATTTACCATCATTGTCCGTCTTCCTTTTAAAATCCATTTGTACTCAACAGCCTTACGACCATCGAGCCGTTCTGCCAAAGTCTACACTTTGTTTTTCATACATGGATCCTCTCTCGGATTTTATGGCCTCGAGCCATTTATCGGAATCTGGGCCCACCATCGCTTCTCCATAGCTCGTAGGTTCATTGTTGTCTAGCAACATGACTTCCAAGACAGGATTACTGCACCACTCTGAAGCAGTACGCATCCTTGTCACCCTACGAAGTACGGTAGTGACTTGATCCGAAGTTTCATGATCACTATCATAAGCTTCTACTTCAATTGGTGTAGGTGCCACAGGAACAACTTCTTGTGCCCTGCTACACACCTGTTGTAGTGACGGTTCAATAACCTCATCAAGTCTCCACCATCCTCCCACTCAATTCTCGAGACAAACCTTTCCTCGAGAAAGGACCCGATTTAAGATACAATCCCTATTGCTTTCGGATCTGAATTAGGAGGTATACCCAACTGTATTGGGTGTCCTATGAAGATGCATTTATCCGCTTTGGGTTCGAGCTTATCAGCCTGAAACTTTTTCACATAAGCGTCACAACCCCAAACTTTTAAGAAATGACAGCTTAGGTTTCTCTAAACCATAGTTCATACGGTGTCATCTCATCGGAATTACGTGGTGCCCTATTTAAAGTGAATGTGGTTGTCTCTAATGCCTAACCCATAAACTATCATGGTAATTCGATAAGAGACATCATGGTATGCATCATATCCAATAGGGTGTAGTTATGATGTTCGGACACACCATCACACTATGGTGTTCCAGGCTGTATTAGTTGTGAAACAATTTCCACAATGTCTTAATTCTGTGCCAAACTCGTAATTCAGATATTCATCTCTATGATCATATCATAGATCTTTTATCCTCTTGTCACGACGATCTTTCAACTTCACCCTGAAATTACTTGAACTTTTCAATAATTCAGACTCGTGATTCATCAAGTAAATGTACTCAACATCTACTCAAATCATCTGTAAGAACATAATGATATCCACTACACGCCTCAGCACTCATTGGACTGCACACATCAAAATGTATTACTTCCAACAAGTTGCTTTCTAGTTCCATTTTACTGAAAACGAGACTTTCAGTCATCTTGCCCATGTGGTATGATTTGCATGTCTCAAGTGATTCAAAATCAAGTGAGTCCAAATGGTCCATTTGCATGGAGTTTCTTCATGCATATACACCAATAGACATGGTTCGCATGTCTCAAACTTTTCAAAAACGAGTGAGCCCAAAGATCCATCAACATGGAGCTTCTTCATGCGTTTTATACCGATATGACTTACGGGGCTGTGCCACAAGTAGGTGGTACTATCATTACTATCTTATATCTTTTGGCATGAACATGTGTATCACTACGATCGAGATTCAATAAACCATTCATTTTTGGGTGCAAGACCATTGAAGGTATTATTCAAATAAACAGAGTAACCATTATTCTCCTTAAATGAATAACCGCATTGCGATAGACATAATCCAATCATGTCTATGCTCAATGCAAACACCAATCTTGATGGTAGAGGGAGCGTGCGATGCTTGATCACATCAAGCTTGGTAAAAACTTCCAACACATATTGCCAGCTCACCTTTAGCTAGTCTCCGTTTACTCCGTAGCCTTTTATTTCGAGTTTACTAACACTTAGCAACCGAACCGGTATCTAATACCATGGTGCTACTAGGAGTACTAGTAAAGTACACATCAACACAATGTATATCCAATATACTTCTATCGACCTTGCCAGCCTTCTTATCTACCAAGTATCTAGGGTAATTTTGCTCCAGTGGCTGTTCCCCTTATTACAGAAGCACTTAGTCTCAGGTTTGGGTTCAACCTTGGGTTTCTTCACTAGAGCAGCAGCTGATTTGCCGTTTTCATGAAGTATCCCTTCTTGCCCTTGCCCTTCTTGAAACTAGTGGTTTCACCAACCATCAACAATTTATGCTCCTTCTTGATTTCTACTTTTGTGGTGTCAAACATCGCGTATATCTCAAGGATCAACATATATGTCCCCGATATATTATAGTTCATCACGAAGCTCTAGCATCTTGGTGGTAATGACTTCGGAGAAACATCACTATCTCATCTGGAAGATCAACTCCCACTCGATTCAAATGATTGTTGTACTCAGAAAATCTGAGCACAAGCTCCACAATTGAGCTTTTCTCCCTTAGTTTGCAGGCTAAGAAATCGTCGGAGGTCTTATACCTCCTGACGTGGGCACGAGCCTGAAATCCCAATTTCAGCCCTCGAAACATCTCATATGTTTCGCGACGTTTCAAAACGCCTTCGGTGCCTCAACTCTAAACCATTTAACTGAACTATCACGTAGTTATCAAAATGTGTATGTCAGATGTTCACAACATCCACAGACGACGTTCGAGGTTCAGCACACTAAGCGGTGCATTAAGGACATAAGCCTTCTATGAAGCAATGAGGACAATCCTCAGTTTACGGACCTAGTCCGCATAATTGCTACTATCAACTTTCAACTAAATTTTCTCTAGGAACATATCTAAATAGTAGAACTAAAGCGCGAGCCACGACATAATTTGCGAAGACCTTTTGACTATGTTCAGGATAATTAAGTTCATCTTATGAACTCCTACTCAGATAGACATCCCTCTAGTCATCTAAGTGATTACATGATCCGAGTCAACTAGGCCGTGTCCGATCATCACGTGAGACGGACTAGTCAACATCGGTGAACATCTTCATGTTGATCGTATCTACCATACGACTCATGCTCGACCTTTCGGTCTCTTGTGTTCCGAGGCCATGTCTGTACATGCTAGGCTCGTCAAGTCAACCTAAGTGTTTTGCGTGTGTAAATCTGTCTTACACCCGTTGTATGTGAATGTTAGAATCTATCACACCCGATCATCACGTGGTGCTTCGAAACAACAAACTGTCGCAACGGTGCACAGTTAGGGGGAACACTTTCTTGAAATTATTATGAGGGATCATCTTATTTACTACCGTCGTTCTAAGTAAACAAGATGCAAAAACATGATAAACATCAGATGCAATCAAATAGTGACATGATATGGCCATCATCATTTTGCTCCTATTGATCTCCATCTTCGGGGCTCCATGATCATCATCGTCACCAGCATGACACCATGATCTCCATCATCATGATCTCTATCATCATGTCTTCATGAAGTTGTCTCGCCAACTATTACTTCTACTACTACTACAGCTAACGGTTAGCAATAAAGTAAAGTAATTACATGATGTTTATGTTGACAAGCAGGTCATAAATAAATTAAGACAACTCCTATGGCTCCTGTCGGTTGTCATACTCATCGACATGCAAGTCGTGATTCCTATTACAAGAACATGATCAATCTCATACATCACATATATCATTCATCACATCCTTTTGGCCGTATCACATCACATAGCATACCCTGCAAAAACAAGTTAGACGTCCTCTAATTGTTGTTTGCATGTTTTACGTGGCTGCTATTGGTTTCTAGCAAGAACGTTTCTTACCTACGCAAAACCACAACGTGATATGCCAATTACTATTTACCCTTCATAAGGACCCTTTTCATCGAATCCGTTCCGACTAAAGTGGGAGAGACAGACACCCGCTAGCCACCTTATGCAACTAGTGCATTTCAGTCGGTGGAACCAGTCTCACGTAAGAGTACGTGTAAGGTCGGTCCGGGCCGCTTCATCCCACAATACTGTCGAAACAAGATTGGACTAGTAACGGCAAGCATATTGAACAATATCGACGCCCACAACTACTTTGTGTTCTACTCGTGCATAGAATCTACGCAATAGACCTAGCTCATGATGCCACTGTTGGGGAACGTAGCAGAAATTCAAAATTTTCCTACGTGTCACCAAGATCTATCTATGGAGAAACCAGCAACAAGGGGAAGGAGAGTGCATCTACATACCCTTGTAGATCGCTAAGTGGAAGCGTTCAAGAGAATGGGGTTGAAGGAGTCGTACTCGTCGTGATCCAAATCACCGAAGATCCTAGTGCCGAACGGACGGCACCTCCGCGTTCAACACACGTATAGCCCGGTGATGTCTCCCATGCCTTGATCCAGCAAGGAGAGGTTGAGGAAGACTCCATCCAGCAGCAGCACAACGGCGTGGTGGTGGTGGTGGAGCGTGGTACTCCAGCAGGGCTTTGCCAAGCATCGCAAGAGACGAGGAGGGAGAGGGGTAGGGCTGCGCCAAGAAGTAAAGGAACTCGTGTGACTTGGGCAGCCTAAACCTCAAGTATATATAGGGGAAGGGGAGGGGCTGCGCCCCCACCTAGGGTTCCCTCCCTAGGGGTGGCGGCAGCCCCCAGATCCCATCTGGGTGGCGGCCACAAGGGGGAGAGGGGGAGGCGCACCTGGGGTGGGCCTTAGGGCCCATCTGCCCTAGGGTTTGCCCCCCTTCCCTCTTGGAGGCGCCTTGGGCCTTGGTGGGGGGGGGGGGGCGCACCAGCCCACCTGGGGCTGGTCCCCTCCCACACTTGGCCCATGCAGCCCTCCGGGGCTGGTGGCCCCACTTGGTGGACCCCCGGACCCCTCCGGTGGTCCCGGTACACTACCGGTGATGCCCGGAACACTTCCGGTGGCCAAAACAGGACTTCCCATATATAAATATTTACCTCCGGACCATTCCGGAACTCCTCGTGACGTCCGGGATATCATCCAGGACTCCGAACAACATTCGGTAACCACGTATATCTATTCCTTATAACCCTAGCGTCATCGAACCTTAAGTGTGTAGACCCTACGGGTTCGGGAACCATGCAGACATGACCGAGACGTTCTCCGGTCAATAACCAATAGCGGGATCTGGATACCCATGTTGGTTCCCACATGTTCCATGATGATCTCATCGGATGAACCACAATGTCGAGGATTCGATCAATCCCGTATACAATTCCCTTTGTCTAGCGGTATTGTACTTGCCCGAGATTCGATCATCGGTATCCCGATACCTTGTTCAATCTCATTACCGGCAAGTCTCTTTTACTCGTTCCGTAACACATCATCTCGTGATCAACTCCTTGATCACATTGTGCACATTATGATGATGTCCTACCGAGTTGGCCCAGAGATACCTCTCCGTTTACACAGAGTGACAAATCACAGTCTTGATTCGTGCCAACCCAACAGACACTTTCGGAGATACCTGTAGTGTACCTTTATAGCTACCCAGTTACGTTGTGACGTTTGGCACACCAAAGCACTCCTACGGTATCCGGGAGTTGCACAATCTCATGGTCTAAGGAAATGATACTTGACATTAGAAAAGCTTTAGCATACGAACTACATGATCTTGTGCTAGGCTTAGGATTGGGTCTTGTCCATCACATCATTCTCCTAATGATGTGATCCCATTATCAACGACATCCAATGTCCATGGTCAGGAAACCGTAACCATCTATTGATCAACGAGCTAGTCAGCTAGAGGCTTACTAGGGACATGGTGTTGTCTATGTATCCACACATGTATCTGAGTTTCCTATCAATACAATTCTAGCATGGATAATAAACGATTATCGTGAACAAGGAAATATAATAATAACCAATTTATTATTGCCTCTAGGGCATATTTCCAACATTTAATCCATCTCCTATTGAATAAACACATGGTCTTGATAACCTGACACATGTAGTAAAGGTAAATTCTCTCTGTAGATATGATAAAGCTGAAATCCCATTTACTAAGTTTGCTAGCCCATGCTTAGATGAGTTTGATAAATTTATGGTTAAGCAAGAAGACTTCAATGCTTATTTTGGTAGAGAATTAAAACGCAGTGCTGATATGTTTGAACACTTGGGTGATTATATGGCTAATGTCAAAGGTGAACTTAAACTTATTAATCCCTCCTTCCATCTATATAGGGCCTAATGCGTTTTTCAAGACGGTCTTTGACTATTGACAAGATTAATAGTACATGACATGCATAATGTGAAAATTATATCATTGAAATCTCCTTTCACATACGAATTTGACGGTATGCTTTGTGTAAGTTGCATGTCATATATTGTTGCTCTCACATTTGGTCAAAGTTAGCCACGAAAAACGCATTAGGACCTATATAGATGGAAGGAGGGAGTAGTAAACATGCTTCTATGGTTACCACTCAAGTAGAACAAGTACTTAAAGCTCAAAATGATTTGCTCAATGAATTGAATAGTAAGAATAATGATTTTGCTGTTAGAGTGGCTACTAGAACTGGTAAAATGACTCAGGAACCTTTGTATCCTGAAGGCCACCCTAAGAGAATTGAGCAAGATTCTCAAAGAAATAATATAGATGCACCTAGTCCTTCTAAAAGGAATAAAAATAAAAATGATAGGACTTTGCATGCTTCTAGTGAACCTATTACTGAAACACCTGAGAATCCAAATGATATTTCTATTTCTGATGCTGAAACACAATCTGGTAATGAACCTGAAACTAGTGATAATGTTAATGATAATGTTCATGTTGATGCCCAACCTAGCAATGATAATGATATAGAAATTGAACCTGCTGTTGATCTTGATAACCCACAGTCAAAGAATCAATGTTATGATAAGAGAGACTTTGTTGCTAGGAAACATGGTAAAGAAAGAGAACCATGGGTTCAGAAACCCATGCCTTTTCCTCCAAACCATCCAAGAAAAAGTATGATGAGGATTTTGAGCGCTTTGCTGAAATGATTAGACCTATCTTTTTGTGTATGTGATTAACTGATATGCTTAAAATGAATCCTTATGCTAAGTGCATGAAAGAAATTGTCACTAATAAAAGAAAGATACCGGAAGCTGAAATTTCCACCATGCTTGCTAATTACACTTTTAAAGGTGGAATACCAAAGAAACTTGGAGATCCAGGAGTACCCACTATACCATGCTCCATTAAAAGAAACTATGTTAAAACTGCTTTATGTGATGTTGGAGCCGGTGTTAGTGTTATGCCTATCTCTTTATATCGTAGACTTGATTTGAATAAGTTGATACCTACTGAAATATCTTTGCAAATGGCTAATAAATCAACTGCTATACCTGTCGGTATTTGTGAGGATGTGCCTGTTGTGGTTGCAAACGTTACTATTTTAACGGACTTTGTTATTCTTGATATTCCTGAGGACGATAGTATGTCTATTATTCTTGGAAGACCCTTTTTGAATACTGCAGGGGTTGTTATTGATTGCAACAAATGCAATGCCACTTTTCATGTTAATGGTAATGAGCATACGGTACACTTTCTGAGGAAACAACCTCAAGTTCATAGTATCAATTCTATTGGAAAAATTCCATCGATTGTTTTTGGAGGTTTTGAATTTCCTCTACCTACTGTCAAGAAGAAATATGATATTCTAATTATTGGGGATATGCATATCCCCGTTGAGGTAATTTAGTGTTATTCGAAATTTCTCCGGTTCCGTGTTATTCGGAATGAGTTTGTTAACAAGACCTGATCAACCTTGTTAATGGATTCCTTTTGATGATCATGAGATGGATGAAGTTAGAAAGCACAACCCCATGTACCCTCCTTTTACTTTATATTATTTATATTAAATAAAGTAAAAATAATATTTTCTGTCTGTTATCTGAATTATCCGTGCAATATAAAAATACCCCGAAAATAAAAGTTCTCCAAATGCCCTAAAATTTAAATATGATTTTTTCTGGAATATTTGAGAATATTTGGCACTGAGAACACAACAGGGGGCATCCACCTGGCCACGAGGGTGGAGGGCGCGCCCTACCCCCTGGGCGCGCCCCCTACCTCGTGGGCGCACGGTGGCCCTCCTCCACTTATCCCTACACACACGCACACACTCCTTCTTCCTCCCACAAACACCATTATCCGGCTCAAGCACGAGTTCTAGCTCATTTTGCTGCGATTTTCAATCTCCTTGCTCAAAGCACCTCTCACAAAACTGGTTGGGGGGGGATTGTTCCTTGGTATGTGACTCCTCCATTGGTCCAATTAGTTTTTGTTCTAGTGCTTTATTCATTGCATATTGTTGCTGCTTAGGTGACCATGTTCTTGAGCTTGCATGTCAAATTTATATGGTTCCAAGTAGTTCTAATGCATGATATAGGCTCTAGGCACTTGTAGGAGTAGTTGCTATCAATTTTGTTAAGTTTGGTTTACTTTTATTTGAAGTTACTAAAAATTTCAGAATTTTTCAGAAAATAATGAAGAGATTTTTGAGGGGCTCATCGAGCCGAAGCTCGAAGGAAAAGCAAAATGAAGAAGCAGAGAGGCCCAAATATAATCTGCCCCGCACCGCGGAGGTTCGGCCGTGTGAATGGCCCTCCGATGATTTCTTGAGAGCAACCGGGATTTATGATGATTTTTATGAATTGTCTAAGAATGCAGGCCTCACCAACTTCCTCCGCGACAAACGCGAACAGTATCTCTTACTCACCAATACTTTCGTGCAAAACTTCTACTATTATCCTAGGGAATCACCTCCTTCAGTAGAGTTTCATTTATATGATGTGGTTAAGAAGATGTCACTAGATGAATTTTGCAGGGTTTGCAAAATACCTTTTGAGGGTAGCCTAGAGGAACCACATCGTAAAGATGTGGACAGGTTTATTGACATTATCACTGTAGGGGAAACTAGGAAAGTTTCTGATGCAAGAATCACTAGCATACATTTTCCTGTTTTACGCTACTTTGCAATATTTGCTAGTCGTTGCTTAATTGGTAGCTAAAATTGTGGAAACCTTAGTGTTCCTGATATTATTATTTTGTTTCATGGCTTATTTCATAACGACTCTATTAGTATGGGCGGTATTATTGCTAAACGGTTAAGTCTGAACCGTACAAAGGGCCCCATCTTTGGTGGTATCTATGCTTCACGCCTTGCTGCATATTATAACATACCCATTAGGCACTATGAAAAAAAAGAAAAAATGTTGCTTACTATTTATTTAGATTATAAGAGTATGGTACCGCATGATTTTATTGTAAATAATAGGGAAGGGGAGCTTAAATACAAATTGTACTTTGATAAATGTCATCCTGAGACTATCACCTTGCCTGCTCTTTCCTTGTTTGATTTATCTAAAGGCCAGTACCTCGTCTCGCCGAAGGATATTCACGCTTACCGAAACCCTACATCAGCCACAGAGCCAGAGTCGGAACCACAATTTGATCCTCCACGACAGTCTAATTACCAGTGGGATCCGGAGATGATTGCCAACCAATGGCAATCAGAGTCTTCTTCATCACAGTACGACCCCAACTATTACTTTGGGTATCCGCCAGGCCAGCCGTGGCCATAGACCAACTTAGGCCAAAAGCCTAAGCTTGGGGGAGTACGTATTTCTCACCGACATTATATTCATGTTCACGCACTCATTGCTAGATGTCGATGCTCATACTTTTTCATTGTAATATCCATACTAGTTTATTTCCTTTTTATGCTTTCTTCTTGTGTGTTTGATAAACCTTAAGAAAAACAAAAAAATTAGTTGTAGCTTTTGCTAGCTTTTCTATACCTGTAGTAGTAATTAAAAAGAAAACCCAAAAAGATTTCATGTTCTTCTTTTGCTTGTTGGGAGCTTTCCTGTGTACATAGTTTTATTTCTTTTCTTTTCTTTGGGGGTCGATAGGAGAAGACCATAATTAAATTGTTGAAGTGGCTCTTATATGCATTATTGATGATCTGACAAAAGAGCCCATATTGCCTTGTCTTCTCATGTTTACTGAATGCTTGCAGATTCGAGCTTAGTCTAATGCACGTGCACTATTATTATTATCCACATCGTTCGGTCGTGCAAGTGAAAGGCAATTATGACGATATATGATGCACTGACTGAGATGAGAAAAGCTGGTATGAACTCGACCTCTCTTGTTTTTGTAAATATGATTAGTTCATCGTTCCTGATTCACCCTATTATGAATAAACATGTTTTCAATGAGAACTAGAGATCATATTTTCCTGTGCCATGCTTAATTAGCTAGGAGCCTATAATGGTTTACCTTGCATGCCAACATGCTATTAAAATGGTTCTGATGTGGTATGATAGGGTGATATCCTCCTCTGAATGATTTAAGTGACTTGACTTGGCACATGTTCACACATGTAGTTGAAACAAAATGAACATAGCCTTCACGATATTTATGTTCATGGTGGATTATATCCTACTCATGCTTGCACTCAATGTTCATTGACTTTAATGCATGTTCATGGCTGTTGTCACTCTCTAGCTAGTCGCTTCCTAGTCTTTTGCTAGCCTTCACTTGTACTAAGCGGGAATACTACTTGTGCATCCAATTCCATAAACCCCAAAGTTATGCCATATGAGTCCACCGTACCTACCTATATACGGTATCTAGCTGCCGTTCCAAGTAAATTTGTATGTGCCAACCTCTAAACCTTCAAATATTCATTCTGTTTTGTATGCTCGAATAGCTCATGTATAAACTTTACCATTCTATTTGGGAACCTCTATAATTTGTGTAGCATGGAAGATATTGCCATCTCTTGGTTGTTATGTTGACAATGAAAGTATACCGCTCAAAATATTATTCATCTCTATTTTAAAACTAGGCTATGGCACCTCTACAAAACCCTGCTTCCCTCTGCGAAGGGCCTATCTATTTACTTTTATGTTGAGTCATCCTCCTCTTATTAAAAAGCAACCGCTGGAGAGCACCTCTGTCATTTGCATTCATTACTAATTAATTTACATTGAGTATGACTTGACTGGATCTCTTTTATCATGAATTACAATGTTTAGTCAGTCCTTGATCTTTAAAGGTGCTCTACTTTTATGTTTTACGGTCTCAGAAAGGGCTAGTGAGATACCATCTTGTTATATCATATTATGATTGTTTTGAGGAAGTGTTGTCATCTGAGATTTATTATTATTGCTTGCTAGTCGATTATGCCATTGGTATGAGTAAACATGAGACCTATGCGTTATTGTGAATATGGTTAGTCTATAATCTTTGCTGAAAACTTGAATGCTGGCTTTACATATTTACAACAACAAGAGCAAATAGAGTTTGTAAAAGTTTTTGTTTATCACTTTCAGTTTATCAACTGAATTGCTTGAGGACAAGCAAAGGTTTAAGGTTGGGGGAGTTGATACGTCTCCGTCGTATCTACTTTTCCAAACACTTTTGCCCTTGTTTTGGACTCAAAATTGCATGATTTGAATGGAACTAACCCGGACTGACGTTGTTTTCAGCAGAATTGCCATGGTGTTATTTATGTGCAGAAACAAAAGTTCTCGGAATGACCTGAAACTTTACGGAGACTATTTTTGGAAATAATAAAAAATCCTGGCAAAAGAGCAAGACCAGGGGGCCCACATCTTAGCCACGAGGGTGGGGGGCGCGCCTGCCCCCTGGGCGCGCCTCCCTACCTCGTGGGCCACCTGGAGCTCCTCCGACCTCAACTCCCACTCTATATATTCACTTTCGGGGAGAAAAAAATCAGAGAAAAAGATTCATCGCGTTTTACAATACGGAGCCGCCGCCAAGCCCTAAAACCTCTCTGGAGGGCTGATCTGGAGTCCGTCCGGGGCTCTGGAGAGGGGAATCCGTCGCCGTCGTTATCATCAACCATCCTCCATCACCAATTTCATGATGCTCACCGCCGTGCGTGAGTAATTCCATCGTAGGCTTGCTGGACAGTGATGGGTTGGATGAGATTTATCATGTAATCGAGTTAGTTTTGTTAGGGTTTGATCCCTAGTATCCACTATGTTCTGAGATTGATGTTGCTATGACTTTGCTATGCTTAATGCTTGTCACTAGGGCCCGAGTGCCATGATTTCAGATCTGAACCTATTATGTTTTCATGAATATATGTGAGTTCTTGATCCTATCTTGCAAGTCTATAGTCACCTACTATGTGTTATGATCCGGCAACCCCGAAGTGACAATAATCGGGACCACTCCCAGTGATGACCGTAGTTTGAGGAGTTCATGTATTCACTATGTGTTAATGCTTTGGTCCGATACTCTATTAAAAGGAGGCCGTAATATCCCTTAGTTTCCGCTAGGACCCCGCTGCCACGGGAGGGTAGGGCAAAAGATGTCATGCAAGTTCTTTTCCATAAGCACGTATGACTATATTCGGAATACATGCCTACATTACATTGATGAATTGGAGCTAGTTCTGTGTCACCCTAGGTTATGACTGTTACATGATGAACCGCATCCGGCATAATTCTCTATGACCGATCCATTGCCTGCGAGCTTTCCATATAGTGTTCTTCGCTTATTTACTTTTCTGTTGCTATTGTTACAATCACTACAAAATACCAAAAACATTACTTTTGTTATCATTACCTTTTGCTACCATTACCACTACTATCATATTACTTTGCTACTAAATACTTTGCTGCAGATATTAAGTTTCCAGGTGTGGTTGAATTGATAACTCAGATGCTAATACTTGAGAATATTCTTTGGCTCCCCTTGTGCCGAATCAATAAATTTGGTTTGAATACTCTACCCTCGAAAACTGTTGCGATCCCCTATACTTGTGCATTATCATTGAGCAGAGCGGGGATCTTCATGGCTGGCAGGCAACCCGTTCAAAACTCCATTGTTGCGGCAGCAATAATCTTTGGGTCAGCGGCAGCCGGGGCAGGAGGCCCTGTGTGCCCGCCGGCTCAGGTGTTGATGGAACTCATGGATAGGATGACAGCCCTATTAACCGTCGTGGTTACCCCAGCGGATCAGGATCAACATGATGTAGAAGTGGCACGGTTACATGAGGAGGTAGTGCAGGCCAAGGAAAACCTAGCAGTAGAGGACTTCAGGATGACCGCAGAGCGGGCAGCTTTGGATGCTCGAGCACAGTAGATTCAATCAGAGGCTTTTCAGCTTACGATGAATATGAACGCATCAAATGTGGTCATGAGAAGAAGGCACCAGAAGGCTCAATCCCGTCTGCCTCTGACTTATGATCCTAGAAACCTCTTCCGTACACCCGGTGCAGGCCCCAGTAACCCGCCAAAAGTAAACCATGTTGCAACACCTGGAGCGGGGACGCCGGTTCAACCACGGGCTATGGAACCTCCTCGGATGAATACTAATCCACCTCATTATGTACCGATGCCATCGGGTCATTGTTCTAACCCTTTGGAGAACATGATCGCTGCGGCGGCACGATTGGCGGCTCTCCCGATGGAGGGCGACTCTCCGACGGTAGTTGAAACACGAAGGGTCAGAGAACTCCTTCAGACGGCTCTAGCACAGCAGGAGGCATATTCTTACAGTCGAGACAGGGTTCATTCGACGCCTCGCCCAAGCCGGAGTCCGAGTTATAGCAGGCACCCAGATTCAGCAGTCGTTTCAAGCAACGCTCGGCGCCATGACCAGCCGGGCGGGCATGACCCGGCGCATGATGGAGCTCTCAATTTGGTTAACCAGGACAGGATACGCCAAGAAGCTGAGCGGGCGGTTTAGTAGGCGACTGAGCAGGCGGCTCAGTGGGCGGCTTACCAGTCTTTTCCGGTTTATCTGACGACTTTTGTTGAGGCAGGCATAACTGCGAGGACTGGAGGTGTCCCTTGCTTGGTGTCGGCTCTGCATAATGAGCGTTTGCCCAAGGATTTCAAGGGGCCTTGAAAGGTGCCTAATTACACGGCCGACTTACAACCCAGGGCATGGATTGAAAGTTATGAGATGGCCATGGAATTATTGGAAGTCAGTGATGCTGCAATGGCCAAGTACTTCACCATGATGTTGTATGGGACGGCCTGCACTTGGTTAAAGGGGCTGCCACCCAACTCCATTAGTTCGTGGGCAGAGTTGAAGGCCCGGTTTATTCAGAACTTCAAAGACACATGCAAGCAGCCCATGTCAATTGTGGATTTGACTAATTGCAAGCAAGAGGAAGGTGAGTCCACGACCCATTGGGTGCGCCGGGTCAAGGCCATAATACATTCATCTGATAAGATGGATGCCGGCTCTGTAGTCTTAATGTTGGAGAAAAATTGCCGTTTTACGCCTCTGAAACAGAAGCTGGGGCGGCTCAAGCGCGATTGTAATGACATGGGTCAGTTAATGGCGGCTCTAGTCAAGTACGTTGATTCTGATAGTACCAAGGATCTCGAGTATGACAAAGAGAAGACAGGGAAGGGAAAGAAGAATGGCAATGGTAAGGGTTAACAACATAACCCGGTGAATCAAGGAGGCAATAATAAATGTAAGGCCGACGGTAGCTTGAAGTTTGTGGCTAACGCCAATGCACAGGGCAACAATCAACGGCGTAAGGGGAGGCCACTTCCTCGGTCCGGTGGGTGAGGTCCCACTTTGATACGTCTCCAACGTATCTATAATTTTTGATTGCTCCATGCTACATTATCTACTGTTTTAGACATTATTGGGCTTTATTATCCACTTATATTATTTTTGGGACTAACCTATTAACCGGAGGCCCAGCCCAGAATTGCTGTTTTTTGCCTGTTTTAGGGTTTCGAAGAAAAGGAATATCAAACGGAGTCCAAACGGAATGAAACCTTCAGAAATGTGATTTTCTCATCAGATAAGATCCAGGAAACTTGGACCCTCCGTCAAGAAAGCCACGAGGTGGTCACGAGGGTGGAGGGCGCCCCCCCCCCCCCCAGGGCGCACCCCTTGCCTCATGGGCCCCTCGAAGCTCCACCGACGTACTTCTTCCTCCTATATATATACACGTACCCCCAAACGATCGGGGACGGAGCCAAAAACCTTATTCCACTGCCGCAACTTTCTGTATCCACGAGATCCCATCTTGGGGCCTGTTTCGGAGCTCCGCCGGAGGGGGCATCGATCACGGAGGGCTTCTACGTCATCATCCAAGCCCCTCCGATGAAGTGTGAGTAGTTTACTTCAGACCTACGGGTCCATAGCTAGTAGCTAGACGGCTTCTTCTCTCTTTTTGGATCTCAATACAATGTTCTCCCCCTCTCTCGTGGAGATCTGTTTGATGTAATCTTCTTTTTGCAGTGTGTTTGTTGAGACTGATGAATTGTGGGTTTATGATCCAGTTTATCTATGAATAATATTTGAATCTTCTCTGAATTCTTTTATGTATGATTGGTTATCTTTGCAAGTCTCTTCGAATTATCAGTTTGGTTTGGCCTACTAGATTGGTTGTTCTTGCCATGGGAGAAGTGCTTAGCTTTGGGTTCGATCTTGCGGTGTCCATTCATAGTGACAGAAGGGATAGCAAGGCACGTATTGTATCATTGCCATCGAGGATAACAAGATGGGGTTTTTATCATATTGCATGAAACTATCCCTCTACATCATGTCATCTTGCTTAAGGCGTTACTCTATTTTTAACTTAATACTCTAGATGCATGCTGGATAGCGGTCGATGAGTGGAGTAATAGTAGTAGATGCAGAATCGTTTCGGTCTACTTGTCTCGGACGTGATGCCTATATACATGATCATACCTAGATATTCTCATAACTATGCTCAATTCTGTCAATTGCTCAACAGTAATTTGTTCACCCACCGTAGAATACTTATGCTCTTGAGAGAAGCCACTAGTGAAACCTATGGCCCCCGGGTCTCTTTCTCATTATATCAATCTCCATCACTTTATTATTGCTTTGCTTTTACTTTTTACTTTGCATCTCTATACCAAAAATACCAAAAAATATTATTTATCATCTCTATCAGATCTCACTTTTGTAAGTGACCGTGAAGGATTGACAACCCCTAAGCGTGTTGGTTGCGTTGAGCTATTGTTTTTGTGTAGGTATGAGGGACTCGAGCGTAGCCTCCTACTGGATTGATACCTTGGTTCTCAAAAACTGAGGGAAATACTTACGCTACTTTGCTGCATCATCCTCTCCTCTTCAGGGAAATCCAACGCAGTGCTCAAGAGGTAGCAAGAAGAATTTCTGGCGCCGTTGCCGGGGAGTCTGCGCAAAAGTCAACATACCAAGTACCCATCACAACCCCTATCTCCTGCATTACATTATTTGCCATTTACCTCTCGTTTTCCTCTCCCCCACTTCACCCTTGCCGTTTTATTCGCCCTCTCTCTCTATCCTTCCTTCCTCTCTATTTGCCTCTTTTGCCCGTTTGCTTTTTGTTTGCTCGTGTGTTAGTTTGCTTGTTTGTCGCGATGGCTCAAGATAATACTAAATTGTGTGACTTCACCAATACCAATAATAATGATTTCCTTAGCACTCCGATTGCTCCTCTTACTGATGCTGAATCTTGTGAAATTAATACTGCTTTGCTGAATCTTGTCATGAAAGATCCGTTCTCCGGCCTTCCTAGTGAAGATGTCGCTACCCATCTAAATAGCTTCGTTGATTTGTGTGACATGCAAAAGAAGAAAGATGTCGATAATGATATTGTTAAATTGAAGCTATTTCCTTTTTCGCTTAGAGATCGTGCTAAAGCTTGGTTTTCGTCTTTGCCTAAAAATAGTATTGATTCATGGAACAAGTGCAAAGATGCTTTTATCTCTAAGTATTTTCCTCCCACTAAGATCATCTCTCTTAGAAACGATATTATGAATTTTAAACAACTTGATCATGAACATGTTGCACAAGCTTGGGAGAGAATGAAATTAATGATACGTAATTGCCCTACTCATGGTTTGAATTTGTGGATGGTTATACAAAAAATTTATGCCGGATTGAATTTTGCTTCTAGAAATCTTTTAGATTCGGCCGCGGGAGGCACTTTTATGGAAATCACTTTAGGATAAGCTGCTAAACTCCTATATAATATTATGGTTAATTATTCTCAATGGCATACTGAAAGATCTACTAAAAAGGTGCATGCGATAGAAGAAATTAATGTTTTGAGTGGAAAGATGGATGAACTTATGAAATTATTTGCTAATAAGAGTGTTTCTTCTGATCATAATGATGTGCCCTTGTCTACTTTGATTGAGAATAATAATGAATCTATGGATGTGAATTTTGTTGGTAGGAACAATTTTGGTAACAACGCGTATAGAGGAAATTTCAATCCTAGGCCTTATCCTAGTAATCCCTCTAATAATTATGGTAATTCCTACAACAATTCTTATGGAAATTATAATAAGATTCCCTTTGATTTTGAATCTAATATCAAAGAATTTATTTCTTCGCAAAAGAATTTTAATGCTATGATTGAGGAAAAATTGCTTAAGATTGATGATTTGGCTAGGAACGTTGATAGAATTGCTCTTGATGTTGATTCTTTGAAACTTAGATCTATTCCACCTAAGCATGATATCAATGAGTCTCTCAAAGCCATGAGAATTTCCATTGATGAGTGCAAAGAAAGAACCGCTAGGATGCATGCTAAGAAAGATGCCTTTATAAAAGCGTGTTCTTCTAGTTCCTGTGAAAATAATGATGAAGATCTAAAAGTTATTGATGTGTCCCCTATTAAATCTTTCTTTTGCAATATGAATCTTGATAATGATGGGACTGAATATGATCCACCTTTACCTAGAAGGCGTTCTAAGAATTCGGAATTTGTTGATCTTGATGCTAAATTTGATAAAAGTGGGATTGAAGAAATTAAAGCCCTAGATGTTGCTAAACTCACTATTATGGATTTAAAGGAATTTAACTATGAAAATTTCTCTTTGATTGATTGTATTTACTTGTTGCAATCCGTGCTAAAATCTCCTCACGCTTATAGTCAAAATAAAGCGTTTACTAAACATATCGTTGATGCCTTGATGCAATCTTATGAAGAAAAACTTGAATTAGAAGTTTCTATCCGTACAAAACTTTATTATGAGTGGGAACTGACTATTAAAATTAAAATTAAAAATTATGAGTTTTATGCTTTGTGTGATTTGGGTGCTAGTGTCTCTACTATTCCCAAAACTTTGTGTGATTTACTAGATTTCCGTGATTTTGATGATTGCTCTCTAAACTTGCATCTTGCGGATTCCACTATTAAGAAACCTATGGGAAGAATTAATGATGTTCTTATTGTTGCAAATAGGAATTTTGTGCCCGTAGATTTTATCGCTCTTGATATAGATTGCAATCCTTCTTGCCCAATTATTCTTGGTAGACCTTTCCTTAGAACGGTTGGTGCAATTATTGATATGAGGGAAGGGAATATTAGATTTCTATTTCCATCAAAAAAGGGCATGGAACACTTCCCTAGAAAGAAAATAAAATTATCATATGAATCTATCATGAGAGCCACTTATGGATTGCCTACCAAAGATGGCAATACCTAGATCTATTCTTGATTGTTATGCCTAGCTAGGGGCGTTAAACGATAGCGCTTGTTGGGAGGCAACCCAATTTTATTTTTATTCCTTGATTTTTCCTCCTGTTTAGTAATAAATAAATTATCTAGCCTATGTTTTGGTTGTGTTTTTGTGTTTAATTAGTGTTTGTGCCAAGTAGAACCGTTGGGAAGACTTGGGGAAAGTCTTGTTGAACTTGCTGTAAAAAACAGAAACTTTAGCGCTCACGAGAACTGTTGTCTTTTTTATTTGGAAAGTTCTATTTAGTTAATTCTTTTTTCAGATGATTAATAGATAAATTCCTACGTCCAGCAATTTATTTTATAATTTTTGGGGTTCCAGATATTGCGTTAGCTACAGATTACTACAGACTGTTCTGTTTTTGATAGATTCTGTTTTTCGTGTGTTGTTTGCTTATTTTGATGAATCTATGGCTAGTAAAATAGTTTATAATCCACAGAGAAGTTGGAATACAGAAGGTTTAACACCCATATAAATAAAGAATGAGTTCATTACAGTACCTTGAAGTGGTCTTTTGTTTTCTTTCGCTAATGGAGCTCACGAGTTTTCTACTTTATGTTTTGTGTTGTGAAGTTTCCAAGTTTTGGGTAAAGATTTGATGGATTATGGAACAAGGAGTGGCAAGAGCCTAAGCTTGGGTATTCCCATGGAACTCCCAAGATAATCTAAGGACACCTAAAAACCAAAGCTTGGGGATGCCCCGGATGGCATCCCCTCTTTCGTCTACTTCTATCGGTAACTTTATTTGGAGCTATATTTTTATTCACCACATGATATGTGTTTTGCTTGGAGCGTCTTTTATGATTTGAGTCTTTGCTTGTTAGTCTACCACAATCATCCTTTCTGTACACACCTTTTGAGAGAGCCATACATGATTTGGAATTTGATAGAATACTCTATGTGCTTCACTTATATCTTTTGACCTTTATAGTTTTGCTCTAGTGCTTCACTTATATCTTTTAGAGCACGGTGGTGGATTTGTTTTATAGAAACTATTGATCTCTTATGCTTCACTTAGATTATTTTGAGAGTCTTAATAGCATGGTAATTTTCTTAAAATCCTAATATGCTTGGTATGCAAGATTAATAATAAAACTTTCGTATGAGTGTGTTGAATACTAAGAAAAGTTTGATGCTTGATGATTGTTTTGAGATATGGAGGTAATAATATCAAAGTCATGCTAGTTGAGTAGTTGTGAAATTGAGAAATACTTTTGTTGAAGTTTGCCAGTCCCGTAGCATGCACGTATGGTAAACTTTATGCAACAAATTTGAAACATGAGGTGTTATTTGATTGTCTTCCTTATGAGTGGCGGTCGGGGACGAGCGATGGTCTTTTCCTACCAATATATCCCCCTAGGAGCATGCGCGTAGTGCCGAGGTTTTTGATGACTTGTAGATTTTTGCAATAAGTGTGTGAGTTATTTATGACTAATGTTGAGTCCATGGATTATACGCACTCTCACCCTTCCATCCTTGTTAGCCTCTTCGGTACCATGCATTGCCCTTTCTCACATTGAGAGTTGGCGCAAACTTCGCCGGTGCATCCAAACCCCGTGATATGATACTCTCTTTCACACATAAACCTCCTTATATCTTCGTAAAAACAGCCACCATACCTACCTATTATGGCATTTCCATAGCCATTCCGAGATATATTGCCATGCAACTTTCCATCATTCCGTTCATCATGACACACTCATCATTGTCATATTGCTTAGCATGATCATGTAGTTGACATAGTATTTGTGGCAAAGCCACCGTTCATAATTCTTTCATACATGTCACTCTTGGTTCATTGCATATCCCGGTACACCGCCGGAGGCATTCATATAGAGTCATCTTTGTTCTAGTATCGAGTTGTAATCATTGAGTTGTAAATAAATAGAAGTGTGATGATCATCATTATTAGACCATTGTCCCAAGTGAGGAATAAACAAAAAAAGAGAAGGCCTGAAAAAGTGAGAGAAAAAGAGAGAAGGGACAATGTTACTATCCTTTTACCACACTTGTGCTTCAAAGTAGCACCATGATCTTCATAGTAGAGAGTGTCTCATGTTATCACTTTCATATACTAGTGGGAATTTTTCATTATAGAACTTGGCTTGTATATTCCAACAATGGGCCTCCACAAGTGCCCTAGGTCTTCATGAGCAAGCAAGTTGGATGCACACCCACTAGTTTCTTTTGTTGAGCTTTCATACATTTATAGCTCTAGTGCATCCGTTGCATGACAATCCCTACTCCTTGCATTAACATCAATCGGTGGGCATCTCCATAGCCCATTGATTAGCCTCATTGATGTGAGACTTTCTCCTTCTTTTTGTCTTCTCCACATAACCCCCCTCCATTATATTCTATTCCACCCATAGTGTTATGTCCATGGCTCGCGCTCATATATTGCGTGAAAGTTTATAGGTTTGAGATTACTAAAGTATGAAACAATTGCTTGGCTTGTCATCGGGGTTGTGCGTCATGATAGCATTCTTGTGTGACGAAAATGAAACATGACTAAACTATATGATTTTGTAGGGATGAACTTTCTTTGGCCATGTTATTTTGAGAAGACATAATTGCTTAGTTAGTATGCTCGAAGTATTATCATTTTTATGTCAATATGAACTTTTGTCTTGAATCTTTCAGATCTAAATATTCATACCAAAAGTAAGAAGAATTACATTAAAATTATGCCAAGTAGCACTCTGCATCAAAAATTCTGTTTTTATCATTTACCTACTCGAGGACGAGCAGGAATTAAGCTTGGGGATGCTTGATACGTTTCCAACGTATCTATAATTTTTGATTGCTCCATGCTACATTATCTATTGTTTTAGACATTATTGGGCTTTATTATCCACTTTATAATTATTTTTGGGACTAACCTATTAACCGGAGGCCCAGCCTAGAATTGCTATTTTTTGCCTGTTTTAGGGTTTCGAAGAAAAGGAATATCAAACAGAGTCCAAACGGAATGAAACCTTCGGAAACGTGATTTTCTCATCAGATAAGATCCAGGAGACTTGGGCCCTCCGTCAAGAAAGCCACGAGGTGGTCACGAGGGTGGAGGGCGCCCCCTAGGGCACGCCCCCCTGCCTCGTGGGCCCCTTGAAGCTCCACCGACGTACTTCTTCCTCCTATATATATCCACGTACCCCCAAACGATCATGGACGGAGCCAAAAACCTAATTCCACCGACGCAACTTTCTGTATCCATGAGATCCATCTTGGGGCCTGTTCCGGAGCTCCGCCGGAGGGGGCATCGATCACGGAGGGCTTCTACATCATCATCCAAGCCCCTCCGATGAAGTGTGAGTAGTTTACTTCAGACCTACGGGTCCATAGCTAGTAGCTAGATGGGTTCTTCTCTCTTTTTGGATCTCAATACAATGTTCTCCCCCTCTCTCGTGGAGATCTATTCGATGTAATCTTCTTTTTGCGGTGTGTTTGTTGAGACCGATGAATTGTGGGTTTATGATCCAGTTTATCTATGAATAATATTTGAATCTTCTCTGAATTCTTTTATGTATGATTGGTTATCTTTGCAAGTCTCTTCGAATTATCAGTTTGGTTTGGCCTACTAGATTGGTTGTTCTTGCCATGGGAGAAGTGCTTAGCTTTGGGTTCGATCTTGCGGTGTCCTTTCCCAGTGATAGAAGGGGCAGCAAGGCTTGTATTGTATCATTGCCATCGAGGATAACAAGATGGGTTTTTTAATCATATTGCATGAAACTATCCCTCTACATCATGTCATCTTGCTTAAGGCATTACTCTGTTTTTAACTTAATACTCTAGATGCATGCTAGATAGTGGTCGATGAGTGGAGTAATAGTAGTAGATGCAGAATCATTTCGGTCTACTTGTCTCGGACGTGATGCCTATATACATGATCATACCTAGATATTCTCATAATTATGCTCAATTCTGTCAATTGCTCAACAGTAATTTGTTCACCCACCGTAGAATACTTATGCTCTTGAGAGAAGCCACTAGTGAAACCTATGGCCCCCGGGTCTCTTTCTCATTATATCAATCTCCATCACTTTATTATTGCTTTGCTTTTACTTTGCTTTTACTTTATTTACTTTGCATCTATATATCAAAAATACCAAAAAATAGTATTTATAATCTCTATCAGATCTCACTTTTGTAAGTGACCGTGAAGGGATTGACAACCCCTAAGCGCGTTGGTCGCGTTGAGCTATTGTTTTTGTGTAGGTACGAGGGACTCGAGTGTAGCCTCCTACTGGATTGATACCTTGGTTCTCAAAAACTGAGGGAAATACTTACGCTACTTTGCTGCATCATCCTCTCCTCTTCGGGGAAATCCAACGCAGTGCTCAAGAGGTAGCACACTTCTAGAGTAGTTATTAAATGAGCCCTGTCCAAGGCACGACACTCAGCAGAAACCAGCCACTCACCTATGGAAGGACTGTACGATCATGAAGGCTTTAAAAAACTCTAACATGTTCGACAACAATCATGGGCCGGGGTAGCGGCTCAGGTGGTGGCAGTTTTCATAGCCCGGGTGGTGGTTCAAATTACGGCTTTCAAGGCTCTCAAGGAAATCAAGGTGGCTATAATCAGCAATCTAGTGAGGGAGGTCATCATCAGCAGCAGTCTAGATATCAGAGCAACCTAAAGCAGTTGAATAGTGGATAGTATCATGTGTTCACCACCAGTTTGTGCAAACAGGACCAGAAGCTTCATAAGAGGGTTGTAAACGCTGTTGAGCCGGCAGTTCCTCGCTATTTAAAATGGTCTGAGCAGCCTATTCTGTGGAGTAGGGCAGATCACCCTCCCCGGGTTGACAACCTGGGTCACTTGGCTTTAGTGGTGGCGCCTCAGGTTGGTGGGTATAAATTCACTAAGGTGCTCATGGACGGAGGCAGTAACATCAACATCCTCTATTATGAGACTTTCCGACGTATGGGGTTGACTGATAAAAACCTTAAGACGTCCAACACTGTTTTCCATGGAGTGGTGCCTGGTAAGTCGGTGTATCCAGTGGGTAAGATTGAATTGGAGGTAGCCTTTGGATATGAGCATGATTCTAGGCTGAGAAGTTAACTTTTGAAGTGGTCAAAATCAAGAGCATGTATCACGCCCTGTTTGGACGGCCGGCTTATGCCAAGTTCATGGCACGACCATGTTATGTTTATCTGCAGCTCAAAATGCCGGGTCATAAGGGCACCATCATAGTGCATGGGAGTCGGAAGATAGCTTTGGAATGTGAGGAAGGTGATGCTGGCTACGCCGAATCTGTGTGTGCAATAGAGGAATTGAAGTTCTATAAGGACAATGTTGACCTGGTGGACATGAAGTCTTTAAAGAAGCCAACCACTGAACATGAGCCGGTGCTAAAGTTTAAATCGGTTGATGAAACCAAGCTTGTTGATTTTGTCCTAGGCGACTCATCTAAACAGTTTAGTATTAGCGCTACTATGGATCCCAAATAAGAAAGCGTGTTCATCGAGTTCATCCGTGAGAACCGGGACATCTTTGCATGGAAACCTTCTGACATGCCGGGTGTACCGAGAGAACTTGCTAAGCACACTCTCAATATTGATCCAAAGTTTAAGCCGGTCAATCTGTTTCTTTGACGGTTCAATGAGGAAAGACGTAAGGCTATTGGTGAGGAAGTGGCCCGGCTCTTGGCGACCAGATTCATTATTGAAGTTTTTCATCTGGAGTGGTTCGCTAACCCGGTGCTCGTGCTTAAAAAGAACGTCACCTGGCATATGTGTGTGGATTACATGGACTTAAACAAAGCTTGTTTGGCTGATCCTTTCGCTCTCCCTCGTATTGATCAAATCATTGATGCTACGACGGGTTGTGAGCGTTTGAGCTTTTTGGATGCTTATTCTGGTTATCATCAGATCAAGTTGGAGGTTAAGGACCAGGAGAAGACAACTTTTATTACTCCATTTGGAACCTTATGCTATGTGTCTATGCCTTTTGGGCTCAAGAGTGCCCAGGTGACTTATCAACGATGTGTGCAGAACTATCTACACAGTCAAATTGGGTGCAATGTTCATGCTTATGTGGACGACATTGTGGTGAAGTCCAGAGAGAAGGAGACCCTAATAGATGATTTAAAGGAAACCTTTGATAACCTCCGGGTCTAGAAGATGATGCTTAACCCGGCCAAGTGTGTATTTGGAGTGCCAGCGGGTAAGCTTTTGGGTTTTCTGGTTTCTAACAGAGGCATCGAAGCTAACCCGGAGAAGATCAACGCAATCACTTCTTTGGCCAAGCCAGCATGCATCAATGATGTTCGGCCTTTGGCGGGTCGTATTGCTGCTTTAAGCCGATTCCTAAGCTGGTTAGGTGAGAAGGCTATACCACTATATCAGATGATGAAAAAGACAGATGACTTTGTCTGGAGTGATGCTGCTAATACTGCCTTTGAGGATTTGAAGAGATAGCTTGCTGAGCCGCTAGTCCTTGGTGCTCCTATTGATAAGGAGCCATTGTTATTATATGTGGCTGCTAACACCCGTGCTGTCAGTGTGGCCATTGTAGTAGGCTGGCAAAGAATATCTGGTTCAACGGCCATTGATAAGGAGCCATTGGCGACTCAGATTTGGTGGCTCAATAAGTATCAGGCAAGTGGGATTCCAAGGATTCTCTCATGGCGGCTTATCAACGTGAAGTTGATGCCATTGTCGGACATTTTAAGGGCTGCCAAGTGGAGCACATTGATCGCAAAAATAATGAGGCGGCGGATACTTTAAGCCGTCTGGGGCCTCAGCGTAAGCCGGTGCCACCTAACACTTTCTTAGATATCCTGCATAACCCTTCTGTCAAGTTGCCCACAGAGGAAGATCTGGCTGTTCCAGACCCGGAAGCTCAATTGGTGGTGGCTCTTCACGTCATCCCAGATTGGACAGTGCCATATTTGGCTTATATGACCCGGGGCGAGTTGTGTGATGATGAAACCTTGGCTAGACAGATAACCCGGCGGTCTAAGTAAATGACAATTGCCAATGGTGAGTTGCATCATCGCAGTGTCACTGGGGCATTTCAACGTTGTATCTCTCCTGAGGAAGGTCAAGAGATTCTTTGTGAGATCCATGAAGGAGATTGCGGCCATCACGCCGGTTCAAAGTCTCTTGTGGCAAAGGCTTTCCGTCATGGTTTTTATTGGCTGACGGCTCATGCTGATGCGGAGGATCTAGTCAGTAAATGTGATGGTTGCCAAAAGTTCTCACGACGGGCTCATGTGCCGGCTCAAGAATTGAGGATGATTCCAATTACTTGGCTGTTTGCAGTCTGGGGGCTTGACATGGTTGGGCCTTTCAAAAGGTCCAAAGATAAAAAGACACACCTTCTAGTTTGGCGGTTGATAAATTCACAAAGTGGGTTGAGGCAGAGCCGGTTAGTAAGTGTGATGCAACCACGGCGGTTCAATTCATGAAAAAGGTGATCTTTCACTTTGGTTTTCCACACAGCATCATAACTGACAATGGTACTAATCTGTCCAAAGGCGCTATGGAGGAGTTCTGTCAACGCGAGCACATTCGGCTAGATGTTTCATCAGTAGCTCATCCCCAATCCAATGGTCAAGCGGAAAGAGCTAATCAGGAAATCTCGAAAGGCATCAAGCCCCGGCTTTTGGTCCCTTTACAACGGACACCGGGTTGTTGGGTGGAGGAGTTACCCTCTGTGATATGGAGCATCAATACTACTCCTAATAGGTCTATGGGTTATACTCCTTTTTTCATGGTTTACGGAGCAGAGGTGGTTCTACCAAGTGACATCCGTCATGACTCGCCCCGCGTGGCGGCTTACGTTGAAGCTAGTAATGAGCAAGCCCGTCGGGATGCACTTGACCTGTTAGGTGAAAACCGTGACTTGGCAGCAGCCCGATCGGCGATTTACCAATAGGACTTACGCCGTTATCACAGCCGCCAGGTTAAGTCCAGAACCTTTCAAGAAGGTGATTTGGTGCTCCGTCTCATCCAGGATCAAACTGATGCACACAAGTTATCTCCACCTTGGGAAGGGCCTTTTGTGGTCAGCAAGAACTTGAACAACGGGTCATACTACCTCATTGATGTTCGAGAGCGCAAAGACTCACGTAAATCGGAGGAGGAGACCCGCCGGCCGTGGAATATCGCTCATCTTCGGCCTTACTATACTTGAGCCACCGGCTCTCAGGATGTACATACTTTGATGATGTATATATTATGATAAGTAATAAGGTAGGACCTTTGTCCTTTTCATCCTCAAAGTTCATATGTCTGCATCAGAAAAATTTAGAACGACCAAGAGGGGGCTGATCGGGTTCGAATCCGGCTTTCCCTTTGGTCCGGCTCACGATCGTATTTGAATCTAGTCATTAAACCACATGATCACTAGGGGGCTTCCTATTCAAACATAGGTCGTATTCGAACCAAAGAGAACATAGCTGTCAGTACCCTCTTGATCGGCACAATGCTGTAACGCCCCAAGACCATTGCGCCAGGTGTCTTCCCATTATGCGCCGTCGTTGCCATGTCATTTGCTTGCATGTTGCATTTCATCATGTCATCATGTGCATTGCATCATCATGTTTTTGAAACTTGCATTCGTCCGGGTCTCCCCGTCCTCTCCGTTGTCTGTTCTGAGCCCAACCACACTCGCACGCGCCCGCGGCATATCCGAAATAATATTTTATAAGTGGCTGGAAAATGTTCTCGGAATGGGTTGAAAGTTGGCATGCAGTGTAGTTATAGTGTAGATAGGCCGCCTGCCAAGTTTCATCGCATTCGGAGTCTGTCTGACGCCCCAACGGATAACTATAGCGACAATATAGTCGGTCAAATCATCGGACGTTTTCGGTCTCCGAAACATGTTGCTGGGCTTTCCCTCTCTTTCCTCCCTAGACCATCTACACAGTCCACTACCAACCACCAGGCCCAATCTAACCCTCCTCATGTCTGGAGCCATCCGATTGTGATGAGGACCTCGAAACCCCCCTTGCCTCTGTGGCCTTTTGTCAGACCCCCCCCCCTCTCCGCACAGTTCTCAGATCCCCTC
>NC_041388.1:532714285-532749202 GCF_002162155.2 Triticum dicoccoides
ATACCACAATATTTTTTTCATTTATTCTTTTGACTACCCAATTGACTTGGAGCCTCCGATGATGATCAGACGCCCCAAAAACCCCTTCTGCCTGCTATATATACAGACGGAACCCTAAAATTTAGGGAGATGTTCCATCCATTCCATCACCGCGCCTTCCTCCACCTGGTCTCTCCTTCCACCTCGGGATCTTCCTAGATCCAAATCCTCCCGCAGCCAACCATCTCCCTCTTCATGTTCAGCCACCACCAACCAGTAGTCCAGGCCGGACTCCCCATTGCGTCCCTATCCTTCTTCCTTCCCTTCTTCTAGAATTCATCTCTCTCACCCGACTCCCTCTCTTGCGTTCAGGAAACCAACCCCTGCCGCCTTGGGCCCCATCACCGCTGCCCAGATCTCCACGCCCGCGCTACGCCAGGCCACCTCGTCACCGGTAATGGATTCCCCAAGCCGCAACCGTCGTCCCAAGGTCCAGGCCGTCGTACCGTGCCCAAGCTCCTCCGCCCCCTGCAGACTCATCTCCGGCCATGCCAGCGACCAGCGGCCACTCACCGAAGCACACCGAACCAGCAGCTGCTCCAGGCCGTCGCCCCAGTCTTCCTCGACCTCCACGGCTTCCTCCCCGTCCCGTTCGTTTGCACCGCTGCCGTCACGCCAAGGCCGGCGTCCCTCTGTTCGTCTCGAGCTCAAGCCCCGCCTCTGCTGCCCTTGCTTCGTTAGAACCGCGCCCCCTCCATTGCCGTGACTGAAGGAAATATGCCCTAGAGGCAATAATAAAGTTATTATTTATTTCCTTATATCATGATAAATGTTTATTATTCATGCTAGAATTGTATTAACCGGAAACATAATACATGCGTGAATACATAGACAAACAGAGTGTCACTAGTATGCCTCTACTTGACTAGCTCATTAACCAAAGATGGTTATGTTTCCTAACCATGGACAAAGAGTTGTTATTTGATTAACGGGATCACATCATTAGGTGAATGATCTGATTGACATGACCCATTCCATTAGCTTAGCACCCCGATCGTTTAGTATGTTGCTATTGCTTTCTTCATGACTTATACATGTTCCTATGACTATGAGATTATGCAACTCCCGTTTGCCAGAGGAACACTTTGTGTGCTACCAAATGTCACAACTTAAATGGGTGATTATAAAGGTGCTCTACAGGTGTCTCCAAAGGTACATGTTGGGTTGGCGTATTTCGAGATTAGGATTTGTCACTCCGAATGTCGAAGAGGTATCTCTGGGCCCTCTCGGTAATGCACATCACATAAGCCTTGCAAGCATTACAACTAATGAGTTAGTTGCAGGATTATGTATTACAAAACGAGTAAAGAGACTTGCTGGTAACGAGATTGAACTAGGTATTGAGATACCGACGATCGAATCTCGGGCAAGTAACATACCGATGACAAAGGGAACAACGTATGTTGTTATGCGGTTTGACCGGTAAAGATCTTCGTAGAATATGTGGGAGCCAATATGAGCATCCAGGTTCCGCTATTGGTTATTGACCGGAGACGTGTCTCGGTCATGTCTACATTGTTCTCGAACCCGTAGGGTCCGCACGCTTAAGATTTTGATGACAGTTATATTATGAGTTTATGCATTTTGATGTACCAAAGTTTGTTTGGAGTCCCAGATGTGATCACGTACATGACGAGGAGTCTCGAAATGGTCGAGACATAAAGATTGATATATTGGAATCCTATATTTGGATATCGGAAGTGTTCCGGGTGAAATCGGGATTTTACCGGAGTACCGGGAGGTTACCGGAACCCCCCGGGAGGTATATGGGCCTTAGTGGGCTTTAGTGGAAGAGAGGAGAGGTGGCCAGGGTCGGGTCGCGCGCCCCTCCCCCCCTAGTCCAAATAGGACAAGGAGAGGGGGCCGGCGCCCCCCTTCCTTCTCTCTCTCTCCTTTCCCCCTTCCTGAATCCTATTCCAACTAGGAAAGGGGGGAATCCTACTCCCAGTGGGAGTAGGACTCCTCCTGGCGCGCCCTCCTCCTGGCCGGCCGCACCCCCCCCCCCTTGATCCTTTATATACGGAGGCAGGGGCACCCCATAGACACAAGTTGATCCACGTGATCATAGTCTTAGCCGTGCGCGGTGCCCCCTTCCACCATAATCCTCGATAATATTGTAGCGGTGCTTAAGCGAAGCCCTGCGACAGTAGAACATCAAGATCGTCACCACGCCGTCGTGCTGACGGAACTCTTCCCCGACACTTTGCTGGATCGGAGTCCGGGGATCGTCATCAAGCTGAACGTGTGCTAAAACTCGGAGGTGCCGTAGTTTCGGTGCTTGATCGGTCGGGCCGTGAAGACGTACGACTACATCAACCGGGTTGTGCTAACGCTTCCGCTGTCGGTCTATGAGGGTACGTAGATCACACTCTCCCCTCTCGTTGCTATGCATCACCATGATCTTGCGTGTGCGTAGGAATTTTTTTGAAATTACTACGTTCCCCAACAGTGGCATCCGAGCCTAGGTTTTATATGTTGATGTTATATGCACGAGTAGAACACAAGTGAGTTGTGGGCGATATAAGTCATACTGCTTACCAGCATGTCATACTTTGGTTCGGCGGTATTGTTGGACGAAGCGGCCCGGACCAACATTACGCGTACGCTTACGCGAGACCGGTTCTCCCGACGTGCTTTGCACAGAGGTGGCTAGCGGGTGACAGTTTCTCCAACTTTAGTTGAATCGAGTGTGGCTACGCCCGGTCCTTGCGAAGGTTAAAACAGCACCAACTTGACAAACTATCATTGTGGTTTTGATGCATAGGTAAGATTGGTTCTTGCTTAAGCCCGTAGCAGCCACGTAAAACTTGCAACAACAAAGTAGAGGACGTCTAACTTGTTTTTGCAGGGCATGTTGTGATGTGATATGGTCAAGACATGATGCTAAATTTTATTGTATGAGATGATCATGTTATGTAGCCGAGTTATCGGCAACTGGCAGGAGCCATATGGTTGTCACTTTATTGTATGCAATGCAATCGCGCTGTAATGCTTTACTTTATCACTAAGCGGTAGCGATAGTCGTGGAAGCATAAGATTGGCGAGACGACAACGATGCTACGATGGAGATCAAGGTGTCGCGCCGGTGACGATGGTGATCACGAAGGTGCTTCGAAGATGGAGATCACAAGCACAAGATGATGGTGGCCATATCATATCACTTATATTGATTGCATGTGATGTTTATCTTTTATGCATCTTATCTTGCTTTGATTGACGGTAGCATTATAAGATGATCTCTCACTAATTATCAAGAAGTGTTCTCCCTGAGTATGCACCGTTGTGAAAGTTCTTCGTGCTGAGACACCACGTGATGATCGGGTGTGATAGGCTCTACGTTCAAATACAACGGGTGCAAAACAGTTGCACACGCGGAATACTCAGGTTATACTTGACGAGCCAAGCATATACAGATATGGCCTCGGAACACGGAGACCGAAAGGTCGAGCGTGAATCATATAGTAGATATGATCAACATAGTGATGTTCACCAATGAAACTACTCCATCTCACGTGATGATCGGACATGGTTTAGTTGATTTGGATCACGTAATCACTTAGAGGATTAGAGGGATGTCTATCTAAGTGGGAGTTCTTAAAGTAAATTAATTGAACTTAAATTTATCATGAAACTTAGTACCTGATAGTATCTTGCTTGTTTATGCTTGATTGTAGATAGATGGCCCGTGTTGTTGTTCCGTTGAATTTTAATGCGTTCCTTGAGAAAGAAAAGTTGAAAGATAATGGTAGCAATTACACGGACTGGGTCCGTAACTTGAGGATTATCCTCATTGCTGCACAGAAGAATTACGTCATGGAAGCACCGCTGGGTGTGAGGCCTGCTGCTGGAGCAACACCAGATGTTATGAACGTCTGGCAGAGCAAAGCTGATGACTACTCGATAGTTCAGTGTGCCATGCTTTACGGCTTAGAATCGGGACTTCAACGACGTTTTGAACGTCATGGAGCATATGAGATGTTCCAGGAGTTGAAGTTAATATTTCAAGCAAATGCCCGGATTGAGAGATATGAAGTCTCCAATAAGTTCTATAGCTGCAAGATGGAGGAGAACAGTTCTGTCAGTGAGCATATACTCAAAATGTCTGGGTATAATAATCACTTGATTCAATTGGGAGTTAATCTTCCAGATGATTGCGTCATTGACAGAATTCTCCAATCACTGCCACCAAGCTACAAGAGCTTCGTGATGAACTATAATATGCAAGGGATGAATAAGACTATTCTCGTGCTCTTCGCAATGCTGAAAGCTGCTGAGGTAGAAATCAAGAAGGAGCATCAAGTGTTGATGGTCAACAAGACCACTAGTTTCAAGAAAAAGGGCAAAGGGAAGAAGAAGGGGAACTTCAAAAAGAACAGCAAGCAAGTTGCTACTCAAGAGAAGAAACCCAAACCTGGACCTAAGCCTGAAACTGAGTGCTTCTACTGCAAGCAGACTGGTCACTGGATGCGGAACTGCCCCAAGTATTTGGCGGATAAGAAGGATGGCAAGGTGAACAAAGGTATATGTGATATAAATGTTATTGATGTGTACCTTACTAATGCTCGCAGTAGCACCTGGGTATTTGATACTGGTTCTGTTGCTAATATTTGCAACTCGAAACAGGGACTACGGATTAAGCAAAGATTGGCTAAGGACGAGGTGACGATGCACGTGGGAAATGGTTCCAAAGTCGATGTGATCGCAGTCGGCACGCTACCTCTACATCTACCTTCGGGATTAATATTAGACCTAAATAATTGTTATTTGGTGCCAGCGTTAAGCATGAACATTATATCTGGATCTTGTTTGATGCGAGACGGTTATTCATTTAAATCAGAGAATAATGGTTGTTCTATTTACATGAGTAATATCTTTTATGGTCATGCACCCTTAAAGAGTCGTCTATTCTTATTAAATCTCGATAGTAGTGACACACATATTCATAGTGTTGAAGCCAAAAGATGCAGAGTTGATAATGATAGTGCAACTTATTTGTGGCACTGCCATTTAGGTCATATCGGTATAAAGCGCATGAAGAAACTCCATACTGATGGGCTTTTGGAACCACTTGATTATGAATCACTTGGTACTTGCGAACCGTGCCTTATGGGTAAGATGAAAAAAACACCGTTCTCCGGTACTATGGAGAGAGCAACAGATTTATTGGAAATCATACATACAGATGTATGTGGTCCGATGAATGTTGAGGCTCGTGGCGGATATCGTTATTTTCTCACCTTCATAGATGACTTAAGCAGATATGGGTATATCTACTTAATGAAACATAAGTCTGAAACGTTTGAAAAGTTCAAAGAATTTCAGAGTGAAGTTGAAAATCATCGTAACAAGAAAATAAAATTCCTACGATCTGATCGTGGAGGAGAATATTTGAGTTACGAGTTTGGTGTACATTTGAAAAATTGTGGAATAGTTTCGCAACTCACGCCACCCGAAACACCACAGCGTAATGGTGTGTCCGAACATCGTAATCGTACTTTACTAGATATGGTGCGATCTATGATGTCTCTTACTGATTTACCGCTATCGTTTTGGGGATACGCTCTAGACACGGCCGCATTCACGTTAAATAGGGCACCATCAAAATCCGTTGAGACGACGCCTTATGAACTGTGGTTTGGCAAGAAACCAAAGTTGTCGTTTCTGAAAGTTTGGGGCTGCGATGCTTATGTGAAAAAGCTTCAACCTAATAAGCTCGAACCCAAATCGGAGAAATGTGGCTTCATAGGATATCCAAAGGAAACTATTGGATACACCTTCTATCACAGATCCGAAGGCAAGACTTTTGTTGCTAAATTCGGAAACTTTCTGGAGAAGGAGTTTCTCTCGAAAGAAGTGAGTGGGAGGAAAGTAGAACTTGATGAGGTAACTGTACCTACTCCCTTATTGGAAAGTAGTACATCATAGAAACCTGTTTCTGTGACTCCTACACCAGTTAGTGAGGAAGCTAATGATGATGATCATGAAACTTCAGAACAAGATACTACTGAACCTCGTAGATCAACCAGAGTGAGATCCGCGCCAGAGTGGTACGGTAATCCTGTTCTGGAAGTCATGCTACTAGATCATGATGAACCTACGAACTATGAAGAAGCGGTGGTGAGCCCAGATTCTGCAAAATGGCTTGAAGCCATGAAATCTGAGATGGGATCCATGTATGAGAACAAAGTATGGACTTTGGTTGACTTGCCCAATGATCGGCAAGCAATTGAGAATAAATGGATCTTCAAGAAGAAGACTGACGCTGACGGTAATATTACTGTCTACAAGCTCGACTTGTCGCAAAAGGTTTTCGGCAAGTTCAAGGGATTGACTATGATGAGACCTTCTCACCCGTAGCGATGCTTAAGTCTATCCGAATCATGTTAGCAATTGCCACATTTTATGATTATGAAATTTGGCAGATGGATGTCAAAACTGCATTCATGAATGGATTTCTGGAAGAAGAGTTGTATATGATGCAACCAGAAGGTTTTGTCGATCCAAAGGGAGCTAACAAAGTGTGCAAGCTCCAGCGATCCATTTATGGACTGGTGCAAGCCTCTCGGAGTTGGAATAAACGCTTTGATAGTGTGATCAAAGCATTTGGTTTTATACAGACTTTTGGAGAAGCCTGTATTTACAAGAAAGTGAGTGGGAGCTCTGTAGCATTTCTGATATTATATGTGGATGACATATTACTAATTGGAAATGATATAGAATTTCTGGATAGCATAAAGGGATACTTGAATAAGAGTTTTTCAATGAAAGACCTCGGTGAAGCTGCTTACATATTAGGCATTAAGATCTATAGAGATAGATCAAGACGCTTAATTGGACTTTCACAAAGCACATACCTTGACAAAGTTTTGAAGAAGTTCAAAATGGATCAAGCAAAGAAAGGGTTCTTGCCTGTGTTACAAGGTGTGAAGTTGAGTAAGACTCAATGCCCGACCACTGCAGAAGATAGAGAGAAAATGAAAGATGTTCCCTATGCTTCAGCCATAGGCTCTATCATGTATGCAATGCTGTGTACCAGACCTAATGTGTGCCTTGCTATAAGTCTAGCAGGGAGGTACCAAAGTGATCCAGGAGTGGATCACTGGACAGCGGTCAAGAACATCCTAAAATACCTGAAAAGGACTAAGGATATGTTTCTCATTTATGGAGGTGACAAAGAGCTCATCGTAAATGGTTACATTGATGCAACCTTTGACACTGATCCGGACGATTCTAAATCGCAAACCGGATACGTGTTTACATTAAACGGTGGAGCTGTCAGTTGGTGCAGTTCTAAACAAAGCGTCGTGGCGGGATCTATGTGTGAAGCGGAATACATAGCTGCTTCGGAAGCAGCAAATGAAGGAGTCTGGATGAAGGAGTTCATATCCGATCTAGGTGTCATACCTAGTGCATCGGGTCCAATGAAAATCTTTTGTGACAATACTAGTGCAATTGCCTTGGCAAAGGAATCCAGATTTCACAAGAGAACCAAGCACATCAAGAGACGCTTCAATTCCATCCAGGATCTAGTCCAGGTGGGAGACATAGAGATTTGCAAGATACATACGGATCTGAATGTAGCAGACCCGTTGACTAAGCCTCTTCCACGAGAAAAACATGATTAGCACCAAGGCTCCATGGGTGTTAGAATCATTACTGTGTAATCTAGATTATTGACTCTAGTGCAAGTGGGAGACTGAAGGAAATATGCCCTAGAGGCAATAATAAAGTTATTATTTATTTCCTTATATCATGATAAATGTTTATTATTCATGCTAGAATTGTATTAACCGGAAACATAATACATATGTGAATACATAGACAAACGGAGTGTCACTAGTATGCCTCTACTTGACTAGCTCGTTAATCAAAGATGGTTATGTTTCCTAACCATGGACAAAGAGTTGTTATTTGATTAACGGGATCACATCATTAGGTGAATGATCTGATTGACATGACCCATTCCATTAGCTTAGCACCCGATCGTTTAGTATGTTGCTATTGCTTTCTTCATGACTTATACATGTTCCTATGACTATGAGATTATGCAACTCCCATTTGCCAGAGGAACACTTTGTGTGCTACCAAACGTCACAACGTAGATGGGTGATTATAAAGGTGCTCTACAGGTGTCTCCAAAGGTACATGTTGGGTTGGCGTATTTTGAGATTAGGATTTGTCACTCCGAATGTCGGAGAGGTATCTCTGGGCCCTCTCGGTAATGCACATCACATAAGCCTTGCAAGCATTACAACTAATGAGTTAGTTGCAAGATGATGTATTACGAAACGAGTAAAGAGACTTGCCGGTAACGAGATTGAACTAGGTATTGAGATACCGATGATCGAATCTCGGGCAAGTAACATACCGATGACAAAGGGAACAACGTATGTTGTTATGCGGTCTGACCGATAAAGATCTTCGTAGAATATGTGGGAGCCAATATGAGCATCCATGTTCCGCTATTGGTTATTGACCGGAGACGTGTCTCGGTCATGTCTACATTGTTCTCGAACCCGTAGGGTCCGCACGCTTAAGGTTTTGATGACAGTTATATTATGAGTTTATGCATTTTGATGTACCGAAGTTTGTTCGGAGTCCCGGATGTGATCACGGACATGACGAGGAGTCTCGAAATGGTTGAGACATAAAGATTGATATATTGGAAGCCTATATTTGGATATCGGAAGTGTTCCGGGTGAAATCGGGATTTTACCGGAGTACCGGGAGGTTACCGGAACCCCGCGGGAGGTATATGGGCCTTAGTGGGCTTTAGTGGAAGAGAGGAGAGGTGGCCAGGGCTGGGCCGTGCGCCCCTCCCCCCTAGTCCGAATAGGACAAGGAGAGGGGGCCGGCGCCCCCCTTCCTTCTCTCTCTCTCCTTTCCCCCTTCCCGAATCCTATTCCAACTAGGAAAGGGGGGAATCCTACTCCCGGTGGGAGTAGGACTCCTCCTCGCGCGCCCTCCTCCTGGCCGGCCGCACCCCCCCCCCCTTGATCCTTTATATACGGAGGCAGGGGGCACCCCATAGACACAAGTTGATCCACGTGATCATAGTCTTAGCCGTGTGCGGTGCCCCCTTCCACCATAATCCTCGATAATATTGTAGCGGTGTTTAGGCGAAGCCCTGCGACAGTAGAACATCAAGATCGTCACCACACCGTCGTGCTGACGGAACTCTTCCCCGACACTTTGCTGGATTGGAGTCCGGAGATCGTCATCGAGCTGAACGTGTGCAAAACTCGGAGGTGTCGTAGTTTCGGTGCTTGATCGGTCGGGCCGTGAAGACGTACGACTACATCAACCGCGTTGTGCTAACACTTCCGCTGTCGGTCTACGAGGGTACGTAGATCACACTCTCCCCTCTCGTTGCTATGCATCACCATGATCTTGCGTGTGCGTAGGAAATTTTTTGAAATTACTACGTTCCCCAACAGTGACCTACAGCTCCAGCGGTGCCTCTCTTCGCGTAGCCGTCCATGCTCGCGCCGGCCAGATCCGGAGGTTCGCCGCCCCTCGCCGTCCCTGTCGTCCCCATCTTCGGGCGCCCTGCAAGTTCTGATGTCGCCTGCTTCCTCTTGTGCGAGAATGAGACGAACGAGCGCTTCTTCCTGCTCAATTCGCCCGTGCCCGTTGACCCGCCGTCCTCCACGTGGCCCGCCAGCCAAGCCGTGCCAAGGCCTAGCACCATCCTACCTCCACTTCGCGTCTAGCCCGGCTCTACCACGGGCCCAAGGCCCTTTGGTGAGCCTCAGCCGAGCCACTGTTTAACCCTGAGCACTATTGGGCCAATCAGTTTCGGCCCGTATAGTGTTTTTTCCTTTGGACGCATTTAATCTTTTATCCCAGGATTTACAGTTTTACAGAAAAACCCTTGCTCTTCATGCATATAATAACTTAATAACCATGCATAATTTATTAAAACATTATATATGCTAAATGCTTAGATTTTCGTCTACTTTCATAATATGCCACTTTCACCCATGTTTAAAATGTTTGAAATGTTGTTTGTTAATTTTTGCTCTAATGCCATGTTAAAATGCTTTATTTCATAACTAAATAACCGTAGCTCCAAATTTAATAAACTTTATATGTAAATGGGGTATAAAATGCATAGTTTAACATGGTGTACTTACTTTGCATGTTTGACAACTCTAAAATATGGTTTAGGGCACAACAGTACCAAACCTAAAATATGCATATGAGGATTTTTCGGACTTGTTGCTTGTTGTTCCAGCCTCATTTAAACTTGCCTAGATAGATAGTTTTATTATACTTCACCCCTTGTCATGCTAACCAACATTTAATATTGTTGAGTACATAACCGAGAGAGAACTAAATAAGTGATGTGGTGTTTCGTCAATATGCAACGAGCGCCACTTAATTTGTAGTATTGTTTGTGCACTTTGCCATGTCATACCTCATTAAACCAGACATGCATCATACTTGATTGTGCATCATGCCATGTTTATGTGATGGTTGTTTACTATGTTGTTTGCTTCTTTCTGGGTTGCTTCTCTCGTTTGCTTCGGTTTCATTCCGGAGTTGTGAGGATTCATTCGACTTCGTCCGTTTGTCTTCTTCATGGACTCGTTCTTCTTCCTTGCGGGATCTCAGGCAAGATGACCATACCCTCGAAATCACTTCTATCTTTGCTTGCTAGTTGTTCGCTCTATCGCTATGTCGCTCTACCTACCACTAGTTTATCAAACCTACCAAATTGCCATGATAGCCTCTAACCTTTTTTCAACCATCCTTGCAAACCGTTGTTTGGCTAAGTTACCGCTTTTGCTCAGCCCTTCTTATAGCGTTGTTAGTTGCAGGTGAAGCTGAAGTTTGTTCCATGTTGGAACATGGATATGTTGGGATATCACAATATCTCTTATTTTAATTAATGCATCTATATACTTGGTAAAGGGTGGAAGGCTCGGCCTTATGCCTGGTGTTTTGTTCCACTCTTGCCGCCCTAGTTTCCGTCATACCAGTGTTATGTTCCTTGATTTTGCGTTCCTAACGCAGTTGGGTGTTATGGGAACCCCTTGACAGTTCGCTTTGAATAAAACTCCTCCAGCAAGTCCCAACCTTGGTTTTACATTTGCCAAGCAACCTATTACCCTTCCCTTGGGTCGGCCAACCCAAGGGTCATCTTTATTTTACCCCCCCCCCGGGCCGGTGCTTCTCTAAGTGTTGGTCCAAACCAAGCTGCCTGCGGGACCACCTCGGGGAAACTTGAGGGTTGGTTTTACTCGTAGCTAGTCTTATCCAGTGTTGCCCTGAGAACGAGATACGTGCAACTCCTATCGGGATTATCGACACATCGGGTGGCTTCGCTAGTCTTGTTTTACCATTGTCGAAATGTCTTGTAACCGGGATTCCGAGACTAATCGGATCTTCTCGGGAGAAGGAATATCCTTCGTTGACCATGAGAGCTTGTGATGGGCTAAGTTGGGACACCCTGCAGGGTTTAAACTTTCGAAAGTTGTGCCCGCGGCTATGTGGCAAATGGGAATTTGTTAATGTCCGGTTGTAGAGAACTTTATACTTGACTTACTTAAAATGCATCAACCGCGTGTGTAGCCGTGATGGTCTCTTTTCGGTGGAGTCCGGGAAGTGAACACAATTTTGGGGTTATGTTTGAACGTAAGTAGTTTCAGGATCACTTCTAGCTTCTCGGCCGTTGCGTTGCTTCTCTTCTCGCTCTTATTTGCGTATGTTAGCCACCATATATGCTTAGTGCTTGCTGCAGCTCCACCTCACTACCTTACCCTACCCATAAGCTTAAATAGTCTTGATCTCGCCGGTGTGAGACCGCTGAGTCCTCGTGACTCACAGATACTTCCAAACAGTTGCAGGTGCCGATGATACCAGTGCAGGTGACGCAACCGAGCTCAAGTGGGAGCTCGATGAAGATCTTGATCATTGTTATGTGTCTTTTCTGGTTGATTAGTAGTGGAGCCCAGTTGGGACGATCGAGAATCTAGCATTTGGGGTTGTCTTCTTTTATTTTGGTTCCGTAGTCGGACCTTGATTGTACTCTGGATGATGTACGTTTAACTTGTATTTGTGTGAAGTGGCGATTGTAAGCCAGCTCTTTATCCCTTTCTTATTCAGTACATGGGATTGAGCGAAGATTACCCCACTTGCGACTAAACCACCATGCGGTTATGCCTCTAAGTCGTGCCTCGACACGTGGGAGATATAGCCGTCTTGTGGGTGTTACAAGTTGGTAATCAGAGCCATCCCCAACTTAGGAGCCCCATGCTTCATCGAATCGCTGGCGTTGTTGAGTCTAGAACAAAATGTTTTGAGTCTTAGGAATATATATATATAGGGCTGGACTATTTTGTTACCGGTAACAGAATATTATTCTGTTACCCTCGCCCCCTATAAGGCGCGACGCGTCCACGACCGACCCAGCCCCAATCTGACTCGCTTCCTACCGCCAGAGGCAGCCGTCGCGGGCGAGCGAGCGACGGCGGCAGCCGGAGCGAGGGAGCCCGCGGCGCCGTGATTGGCCGGCGATGGATCCGCCGCCGCCTCCTCGTTCCTTCTATCGCCGGATCCATCATCGGGGTCGTCATCCCCGCCTCCTGCCTCCCTCCGTCGCCGGATCCATCGTCGGGGTCGTGATCCCCGCCTCCTGTCTCGCTCCGCCGCAGGATCCATCGACGGGGCCGTGATCCCCGCCTCCTGCCTCCCTCCGTTGCCGGATCCAACATCGGAGCCGTCATCCCCGCCTCCTGCCTCCCTCCGTCGCCGGGTCTCCTTCTCCGGGGCAGTTATCCCCGCAAGGTGCTTCCTCTACGAACCTCTTTGCCAGACGTCCACCACAAGCAGGTGTTGCATCAATGGTGTCGCCTCGCAAGAACATGCCAGTAAGACGCCCACGAGAGGTAGAAGAAGAAGACAGTACACTGGAGGTAATGTCTGCTCCCCACGTTTGTGTCACTCCATCAGTTCGTCAGTCCTGCTATGAAGAAGAACCCGATGGTACATTGCAAATGCTAGCATCAGTTCATTGACACCCCTGCCACTTGATGCACGATTAGGACGTCGAGGTTACTGTCAGTGCATCTAATATGCTATATTCAGTTCAAGTTAAAAAAATAACACATATGCATCAGTCCAGGTATAAGTGACAAGGTTCAGCTACCGCTGAGAGTTGTATGTTGTTATTCCTAAGAGTACAAGTCATGTAGTTGCGTTAGTTCGAACGAGTAACAAAACTGTTACCAAAAAAAATATAAAATTGCTACACAATAAGTTCAGTGATACATAAGCTAGCAATACTTGTAATGTATATGCATTGATGCACGATTAGGATGTCGAGGTTACTGTCAGTGCATCTAATATGCTATCTTCAGTTCAAGTTAAAAAAAGCACATATGCGTCAGTCCAGGTAGATAGTGACGAGAGAGGGCCACAGTTACACAGTAAGTTCAATGATACATAAACTAGGAGTACTTCTAGTGTAGTTGCATAAGTTACAGAAGAACAAAGGAGAAGTCATGCATGAGTTCAATGTCCAGTTTACAAAACAGTGCTAAAAAAACAGTACATCAGTACATCCGTGTTTGAACATGAACGTTCATCAGTTCGACTGAAAACGAAACCAGATTAATCCCAAAAACTTTTGAATGTTGTTTGTAGAAGCATGCAAGGTGGTGCACGCAGCAAGCATTTCATGAGCAAAACAGATATGGGGCACCACCTGGTTGGGTAACACCAGAAATACCGCCTGGATATTTCAACAGTACAGGCAGATTTGAAGATACACCGCAATCATCAGAAGCACGGACAGGTCCTTCTATACAGCAAACAGCAATGTCTGGGAATGCAAGCTTTGCCGCTACTGGGTTGCAACTAGGCCAACAATATCACCAACAACAAATGTTTTCCTTCCCCAGCGCATGCAAAAAGCCAAGGACAAGAAGGCTTCCACCAGTCGCTCCGTCAACATCAATCAGCCGTGCTGCAAAAGCAGTTGTGACGGGAAGACCACGGCAAAAAGACAGAAATTTTGGCGTCTCTAGCAGGTTCAAAATTACAAGATATGAGCCATATAGACAGGAGCAACATCACAATGAATCTGAGGAGAGACGTCCGTACAATGAGAGACAGAGATCTTCGTCATCGTTGCTCCCTCCAAGAGATGCATTGTTGCATGTGCCAAGGGTGACACCACCGGCGCCCATAAACCAGGGAGAACAACAAACACCAGAGGCAGCGTAGAGCTATACACATGTAAGTATCCATATAGAAACAAATACAAGCACAGTCCATACCATGGTGCTGTGACCACCCCATCTAACATTTTTGTTTTGTCACTGTTGTGTGCAGCCACCTGACATTGAAGCTTATGTTCTGCCAAGGCTAGAGATGAGGTTTGAAACTTTCGAAGAAACTAAGAAGTTCTACAACATATATGCGAAGCACGCTGGTTTTGCTGTCAGGGAAGGCCCCAAGTTTAAGACCAGAGCCTACCTTTATTGCACGTGCCATGGAGTTTATGAATCAAAGGTGTCTAAAGCAAATAGACAGCGTAACAAGACGACAGCCAGAACTAACTGCGGGGCTAAAATGAGGCTGAAGAAGGAAAAGGATGGAACATTGTCGTAAAAGAGATAGTCTGGGAACACAACCACAGGCTACAGCTCACCGCAGAAATGCTTGTCTTCTTGCACTCCCACAAAAACTTTGACAAAACAATCTTGGAGTACGTCAAGTACCTGCTGTTCAAAGGCATTGAACACGCCCAAATCATGAGCATTCTGGGTGGTGATGACCCTGGTAGCTACTTCCTCGAAATGAATGCCAAAGACCTGATTAACCTGTAAGTACAAACTTGTTCTCCTCCAATAAACCGCCTACATCTTTTTTCCTCTGTCAGTACAAACATATCAATCAACGCATGACCTGACACGTGTTCAACATGCATTTTTCAATGAACTTTTTATATGCAGGAAAGCAAAGAATTCAAGGATTGATGATGTGGATGATGTCCTAAAGACTGTCAACTTCTTTAGGGAGATGAAAGCTATAAACAGAGAATTCTTCTGTGACATGCAACTCGATGAGTCCGACAGAGTTAAGAACATATTCTGGGTGAACGCAAGCTGCCGAGGAGCGTATCAGGACTTCGGGGACTGCGTAACATTTGACACAACATACAAGACCAACAAGTACCATATGCCACTTGGGGTGTTTGTTGGAACTAACAACCACTTATAGACTACATTCTTTGGTTTTGCCCTGATAAGAGATGAGGATGCAGATTCATTCAAGTGGCTCTTCAGGACATTTTTAAGGTGCATGAGAAGGAAGGCTCCTACATGCATTCTCACAGGTACACCCGCTAAAACCACCCCCAACCACCACCACCCTACCAAAAAAGAAAAGGAAAATAACACGGTAAAAATCTTGTGTCAGTTGTATTGGTATATATGCACAACCATCTGCTGACCACTCCGAGTCTATTTTCTCATTACCAGACTAGTGCCAGGCAATGGCTTTGGCGATCGCAGATGTTTTCAAGAACACAGTACATAAGCTATGCCGCTGACACATTATGAAGAAGTACAGGGAACACCTCGCGTACCTGTATTTCCTGCACGAGGACCTTAAGGATGAATTCACATCAATTCTCAACTGGCCCCTCATGCCAACTAAGTTTGAGGATGCCTGGAAAAGACTCATGGATAAGTACAACCTCCACGATGATGCCACAATGGTGGGCATGTGGAACGAGCGTGAGAAATGGATATCAGCCTACTTCAAAGAAATTTTCTGCGCCAAAATGACATCCACACAGCGAAGCGAGAGCATGAACTATGTGCTCAAGAAGAACTACGTAAATGAGAGACATAACCTACACCGGTTTGTTAGCCAGGTAAACTCCTGCGTCAAAACCAGGAGGCAGACAGAGAACCAGGAGACAATGGGTAACCGGGTATAGCTCTATCACTTGTCGTAAGACAAAAAATTACATGCTTACTAAAGTAAAAACTTTATTAGAAGTTTTTCCTGCGAGAAAACTAACAATTTGATCATCATTCTTGCACCTGTAGAAGGAACAAAACACGCTGACCTTCTATGGGTTTGACACCCAGATGGCAAAGCTGTACACGCGAGCTGTGTACAGCGAGATCAGAGATAGGCTAAAACTGAGCACTCTCTTCACGGCGATAGAGACGGAAGAGCCCACAAAGTACCTAGTGCGCTACAACCACCCGTAAAAACTGTCTATGTGGGCTCAGCACGCGTTCCAGGTGGTTGCAGAGCCTGTGGGAGAAACATATGAGTGCGAGTGCAGGCTATGGGACAACACAGGTGAGGACTACAAAAAATATGTTACATACTATACTACTTTTTTGCAAAGTTTTTGTTCGAATGAAATGACAAAAAACATGCACCTCTTCCAAAAATAAATACAGGTCTTTTCTGCGTGCATGTCCTGTGCATGATGCAGACAATTAAGGCTGAAAGCGTTCCAGAGAAATACATACTCAGGAGATACACCAAATGCCCGAACATCCAGCCAACATTTGACAGAAATGACTTGAGGACAGTAGCGTCAAACAAGGCATCCCAATACTGCATTGAAAGCTCACTGCTGATGCTGAACATGAGGGTGCACAGAAAAAGCTTGAGAAGCCAAGAGCAAATGACAAGGACGCGGGTCGTCATGGACAAACTTGAACAAGAACTCGACGCCATGCATTCTGCTGAAAATGGTGGTGTCGCGGACAATGAAGCCATTGAGCAGGATATTGCTACAATGTTGTCCGAGATGAACCATATGGGAGCTATTGACCCGTTTGAGAACGAGGAAGAGGAGCAGCAGCAACCAGAGCTTGCCCGTGTGCACACTCAAGAGCACTGACAAACTCACATGCGAGATCATGAGCTTGATGGTGCTGTAGGCGAACGACATGACAATAGCACATCCTACCAGCAGCAGCAGGAAAGGGTGATTAAACCCCCAATATTCTCAAACACAAAGGGGAGGAAGAGCAAGACGCAAGCAGCAGCCAAAAAGCCACCACGCCCCATCAAGCGCGTGGAATTTGGCCCGGACGGCAAACCCCTCGGGGTAAGGGCATGCGGATTCTACAACGTCGTGAGCAACCATAACTACCGCACATGCCCACTCCGCACAGATGCCACTGTCAACAAGAACAAGCAGATTGGAGCCACCCAGCTTTCTACCAATGGAGACAACACACGTAACAGCTACACTTGCCGCAAGTGTGGCGGAACTGACGGACATAATGCCCACACGTGCAAAGTGGGCAAGGAGGTCGGTGGAGATGAACATAAACAGGGCAAGGTACAGAGTTCCAAGCAATCAAATGAAGACGATGAAGAAGAAGAGTTTGATGAGAATGACGGCCAATCAGACGAAGACAATGAAGATGACAGTGTCGGGGGCGAGGAAACTGAAACTGACGATGAAGCTGCCAAGGCTCAACCTGGAAAGAGCGCCGGCAAGGCACAACATTCGGGGACAGTTAGGAGAAGCTCAAGACTGAACAATACATAGTGGTTATTCTGCTGCGTCAACTAAAAAATAACCTTGTAGTCTCAGTTGAATCAGCACACAATGAGGAAGCATTTCACAAAACACTCTCGTTTACCAAAACTTATTTAGCTTTATCGTCAAATTCTCGATCAGAGCTAAAGTTATTTTTTAGTTTCTGATTTGTGCCCGCTAGAGCAGTGACATTATTATGTAAACCATTTGATAATCATTTTGAATGCAGTCACAAAATACGTTTGAAAAAACTTATCTGGATATATCCGGCGCAAAAGGCTACTGTGAACCAGTAACTCAGGAAAAAAATATGTCAAGGAAAATTTTAAACTCTTGTAGCATATCATTACTGATAACTCTCAGTCGTCAGTACAAGGCAGAGTACACATCAGTACTGATATAATTTCTGATTTGTGCCCGCTGAAGCAGTGACATTATTATTTAAACCATTTGATAATCCTTTTGAATCCAGTCAAAAATAAAATTGAAAAAACTTATCTTGATATATCTGACGCAAAACGCTACTGTCAACCAGTAACTCAGCAAAAAAAATGTCAGTGCTGATAACTCTCAGTCGGCAGTACAAAAGGCATAGTAATAACAAACACACCAGTGAATGACTGAAAAACAAAGCTATGCCTGCTCCTACCACTCCCAATTCAGAAAGACCATCAGTACATAAAAATAATTACCTCAAGCAAAATGCGAATATAATACATCATGTACTGGTGAAAATCTAATTTATCTGTAAAAAATACTCACAGGTTATCTTGATATAAACAATCCTTTAAAAAATATGAAAATTGTTTAAAAAAAACATTAGCACCATACATAGTATCGCTGGCATTTGGTACGTTCAATTACACTTCAATCACCAGTCCGAGTACGACAGTAGAGGAGTTCAGACCTCCACCAACACCGACGCTGACACGTGCAAGTGGGATAAGCAGCTGATAAGTACAGCTTGACTATACGAATCGGTGCCATAGTAAAATGCCATCATCACAACCGCAGAGACGTGCAAGTTGGGTTTTGCAGGTCATAAGTATAGCTTGACAAGACTAGTCAGTTCAACAGTAAAAACCATTTAACTTGGACGGTTAGTTCTTCCACGCCACCACCCACGCCACCCACTGGGCGGTTGCCACGACGAAGTGCAAACGGCGACCCCCATGACCACTACACACACGCCCTCGACGAACCGCCTCCCACACACCACCGTCGGTGCACTGAAAAAATACCCCATTGTCTTCCATCTCTCCCTCATTCCCACAAACCACCATTGCCGCTTCCATTTCCACTGCACACAAACCTCCAGCGTCTCTCTCCAAAGCCCACAGTCGCCGGAGGAAGGCCATGGCGGAGGAACCGTCCACCAAGCGTCATCATGCCGAGACGTCGAACAAGAGGAGCAACCTCATCGACATTAACGTCCCCGGCGAGAAGCGCGACTACACCAGAACGCTCAAAGGGGTTGAGCTCCACGGCAAGGAGACGCTGGAGATCGTCTGCACCAGCGAACCAGACAAGGCCGACAAGGTGATCTCCAGGCTCTGGAGGAAGCTTGGCGGCAGGATTCGTAGGATCATCGGCGTTGGTGTGCACTACACCAACGAAGATGAACCTCCCCAGATGGCGGCAGTCCTGCAGTTGTGCGTTGACGAACTCTGCTTGGTGTACCACATCGCAGCGGCCACAAAATGGTGAGAAATCCTACTCATTTGCCCTGCATATGGTTTATCTATTTTATTAGTACTGTATCCTGAAAATTTAATCGCACTTGTTTCCCAACTAGATGTACTAGTGTGGTTTGTGAAAAGTGGATGCACTACTGCATTTTCTCAAGTAGATATACTATAAATGTATTTTTGAAGCTGATACACTGGATTACTATTTGGAAAATCTTGCGGAAGATTAAATTCTGAAGTTGATCGACTAGTGTAGTTTCTGGAGTTGATACAATAGAGTAGTCTATGTACTCGATGTATTAAAAAAGATATTTCTGAACTTGATGTGGTGAAGTATTTTCTGAATTTGATGTAATGTTATTTTCGTAAGAAAATAAACTAAGGACTTGGTGAAGCACTGGTTCTGTGTTATCCTATTTCAACAAAAGTAGACTAAACTAGTACCAATGCGGAACATACAACATTGACTGAAACTATGTATAATCCAAGAAGAAGAACAACATGATGTACTTAATTTAATTTCAGAACTTTCTTTACTAGTTTTTGAAGTACATTCATCCATTGTTTATCCTACATAAACAACTACTTCATGGATTCATCACTTGTAAAACAAAACAAAAATGGATAATTCAAACATCAAAGTAATGCTAATATTCAAAATGTCTCTGCCCTTGCAGGCCCAAGCGCCTGACCGACATGCTGCAGCATGACAAGTTGTTCACATTTGCCGGTTTCAGCATTGAAAGCGACAAAGAGAAGCTGAAGTTGTCCGGTATGGAGATCAACCCCAACAAGTTCATCGACATTCAGCGCAGGTGGAGAGTTCCATACACCGGAAAAGAGTACGACTCCTTGACTGATGTTGCAGCCAGCGTCATCCACCCATTCTACAAAGGCATGAAAAACAAGATCAACACGCAGGAAGACTACAAACTGTGGGGGACAAGCGAGCTGCCAGACAACCTCATCGAGTACGCAGGAGTAGATGCGTACGCCGCGTATAAGTCATGGTTCATGATCGACTACATCATAGATGGTTCGGAATTTGCGAAAGAGCGGGAGGCTAACAACTTCTATGACCACCCCTATTGCCCCTTTATGAGATGAAGATACATCAGAGCCTGCCTTCGTTTTACTTCCGCTTGTGCTTGCCTTTTATCTTGTTGTTTCAAATTAGTAGTTTGCTCTTGTTGGGTTGAACTAGTATGATTATGTCGTGCTTGTCATGTTTGAACAAGTTTAGTTATGTCATCAAGTACAATGTTTTGCTTATCTCATTATATAAGTTTGGTTTGGTAGCTTCGTATGTTCTTAATCCATCATTTCAAAATTGAAAAAGTAGCTTCTGAATGGAACGTTGTCGTTGCTCTAAAGTACTAGTTACGATGCAACTAATCACTTGATCGGGCATTACATACTTACTACAATAAAAAGTACAAAGAAGCATCAGTCTGTAAGTGCTACTATGAATGCACTATCAGTACAACTCAGTCTACACGCAAGGACCATAGTTCTGAAAATGACACCAGAAGACACTTGAGAATAATCACAAAAACAAACACAAAAAAAGAAGGCAAAAAACTCAAATGAAAAAGATTACACTCACACAAAACTGACAAGAACTAGAACAAAAAGTATGAGTCCAAGTTACTGGAGTAATCAAGTACTAGATTCAAACAAAACAAAAAAATTGACCGCCCAAGGTCAGGAGCAGGCCCTGATAATGCTAGATACTTGAACTCGAGCCCGTGGGCGAATCCCTAGTAATTCGCACAACGTAGGACCCGTCGACCAGGGCCCACGGGTCAAGAGAGAGAGCGAGCGCCGTGTATAAGCACTTAGGTAAGTGTTCAGAGGAGTTCGACTGGTGAGCGTCGGCTGCGCTAATAAACAGGTTCGGAGCCCCCTCGACTAGCGAGGTGGGACTAAACCCAGAGCGCACGCGCACGACGCACTGCACAGGCGCGCGGACGAGCTATCTAGGCCGGGAAACGGCCCAATAGCCTCTACATCGTCAACAAAACACCCCACCAAATAAGCCCAGCTATACAAACTAGAGGGCGGGACAAAGAAATATAAACCACAAGAAAAATGTTTGTCAATTAACCTCTACAAGAAAAAAGGAAAAAATATGATACAAAAACAATGAACCTCTAAAAAGAACAAAACTTAATAGCCTTTCTGTTAAATGTACATAATTTAAAAAATAGAATTAAATATTACTTTTAAGTTCAACTACTAAAACTAAAAAAGTTCAAAACATATAATGTTTGTCAATTATGCTAAAATTCTTATTTATATAAAAACTGACAAGTTCAACTACTAAAACTAAAAAAGTTCAAAACATATAATGTTTGTCAATTATGCTAAAATCTTATTTATATAAAAACTGACAAGTTCAACTACTAAAAATCTAAAAGTTCAAACATATAATGTTTGTCAATTATGCTAAATTTCTTATTTATATAAAAACTGACAAGTTCAACTACTAAAATTCAAAAAGTTCAAATAGAATTTATTTGTCAATTCTGCTAAATTTATTATTTATATATAATCTGTCCACACCACAACGAACGATCTGCTCGTAAAATAATCTCAAACCCCCACCCCCAACCTAAGTTATAAAAAATCAATTCAAACATACATACAACATCAGTACTAAAACAGCAGGATCAGTCAGGCCACTCGCACCACTGTGACATCAAATTTCAAACCCATGCGCTGTTTGAAATTACAATTCAGTTCACACAGTACTAAAACATAAGTGCAGTAAAAATGAGAATACAAAAACTATAAAGGCGTAACTTAGGTTTGTACAGATGAAAATAAAATAAGTACAAGTTTTGAGCAACAACTCTCAGGGCACTGAAAAAAATGTTTTGACATACACTAGTGTATAAAGGCTTCAATAGAAAAACAATACTTAAATATCCACACGAAAAAACATCACAGATCCATACATCACCTAAGCAGTGCAAAATGCCATCATCACAACCACAGATACGTGCAAGTGGGATTTAGCAGATCGTAAGTACAGCTTGACAAGACTAATCAGTGCACCAGTAAAAAACATTTGTCTTGGACGGTTAGTTCTTCCAGGCCACCACTCGCGCCACCCACTGGGCGGTTGCCACGACGAAGTGCAAACGGCGACCCCCACAATCACTACACACACGCCCCCGACGAACCGCCTCCCACATACCACCGTCGGCGCACTGCAAAAAAACCCCATTGTCTTCCATCTCTCCCTCATTCCCACATAGCACCATTGCCGCTTCCATTTCCACTGCACACAAACCTCCAGCGACTCTCTCCAAAGCCCACAGTCGCTGGAGGAAGGCCATGGCGGAGGAACCGTCCGCCAAGCGTCATCATGCCGAGACGTTGGACAAGAGGAGCAACCTCGTCGACATTAACGTCCCCGGCGAGAAGCGCGAGTACACCAGAACGCTCAAAGGGGTTGAGCTCCACGGCAAGGAGATGCTGGAGATAGTCTGCACCAGCGAACCAGACAAGGCTGACGAGATGATGAGCAGGCTCAGGATGAAGGGCGGCGGCTTGTATCCGAGCTTCATCGGAGTTGGTGTGGAGTACACCGATGAGGAAAAACCTCCACAGATGGCGGCAGTCCTGCAGTTGTGCGTCGAGGAACTCTGCTTGGTGTACCACATGCAGCAGCCACAAAATGGTAACCCATACTACTGTTCATTCATCTGTTGTACCAGTACTAGTCACTAAAAACTTAATTAAAAATTGTTTCCCAACTAGATGAACTACTATAGTCTATGAAGTGGATACACGATTACATGTTTATCAAGTTAAATGCATTTCTGAAACTGTGAAGTGGATTGTTTCACCAGATTAGCATCTGAAAAAAGTTTATAGTATTCTGAACTTTATGGACCAAATTAATTTCTGAACTTGATGAACTAGCATAGATTCTGATCTTGATGCACTAGTATAGTTTATAGAATTGATGTATTAAAAGATCTTTGGTTAAGTGGTATAGGTCCATATCTTGATCCACATGTTTCTCAAACTAATTTTTGAACTTGATATAGAATTAATGCACAAAGATGTATCAAGCACTGGTATAGGTCTTTTATTCAACAAAAAAGAAAACTAAACTTGAATCAAGCAGCGCATCTATCATTGACTCTGGTAAAATGATTCTCTAATTTGGTGAAAAAAGCAGAAGAATTAAATCCTCAAAAAAGAAGACTAATCTATAAATGTGTGTCTCCCCCCTTGCAGGCCCAAGCACCTCAAAGACTTCCTGCGGGAGGAGAAATTGTACACATTTGTTGGTTTCAGCATTGGAGGTGACAAGCGGATGCTGCAGGAGTCTGGTTTGGAAATCAACCCCAACAACTTCATCGACATGCAGCGCAAGTGGAAAGATCCAAAGACCAGAAAATACTACGACTCCTTGGCCGATGTTGCAGGCGGCGTCATCCACCCATTCTACGAAGGCATGAAGAAGAAGATGAATAGGGCAGACCACAAACTGTGGGGGAACAGCCCGCTGCCAGACAACCTCATCACGTATGCAGGAATAGATGCGTACGCAACATACAAGTTATGGAAGACAATCGACAACATCGTGACAGGTTGGGATATTTCAAAAGAGCAGGAGGCTGACCCCTACTACCACTGCAACTTCACGGATGAAGATGCATGAAAGTCTGCATTTGTTATGTTGAACCAGCTACCTTATGTTGTGTGTGTCCTTAGTATTGTTGTTTCAGATTTGTAGTTTGCTTTCGTTATGTTGAACCAGCTACCTTATGCTATGTGTGTCAGGGTTTGAACAAGTTTGCCTATGTCTATCAAGTACATCGTTTGCTTATGTCGTCCAACAAGTTTGCTAGCTTCCTATTTTGTTCATCCATCATTTGAAGTTGACGTAGGTTGAAGTTGAAACTTGATGGCTGCCACGCAGCACTAGTCATGGAGAAAAAAAATAACACATGAATATTTTCGCAAAAACAAAAAAAAGTGGCAGACTAACTAAGGACAAAAGCAAATAGTAGCCTTCGACGCTCAGTACAGCTTAGACATGAACAGTAGTACTATCACGCTAAAAAATCAGTTTTTAGTTTCAGACGAACACTAAAAAGACTAAGTTTCAGCTGTGGACAACATTCAGTACTAAAAAGCATCGTGGTAAAAAGTAGTTAGAAATTCACTAAGTACTGCATCAGGAAAAGCAAAGAAACACTAGTACGTATTTCCTAGTCACTAGCATCCTAGGACTGAAGAGTTCTGGTACAGTTGAACACACGGTACGTTCATTGTACAAATATATAAAAAGGAACGGGAAGCTTCAGTTCGCATTCCTTAAAATAGTGACATACTAAGAATTAACAGTGGCAATACAACTGAAATCTCAGTACAACTTAGTCTATACAGCAAGTGCTAGGATTATACCAAACATTGCCTGGAGAAGAACCACAACCTAGAAAAAAAGAAGGCCAAAAACTAAATCAAAAAAATATAAGTTCGACAAAAGAGAAAAATCACAAGAAACACAACAAGAAGACATACTAGCATCAAACAACACAAACAATAAATAATTAATCAAAAGTACTAGCACAATTGGAATCACAGTACAACTAAGTTTATTCGGTAAGTGCTATGATGATACCAATTAATGCATTGAGAAAGAAATAGTTTTGAACTTAATAGGAATATCTCTTAAACGTAGCTAATTTAAACCAGTACTTTAACTCTTACTATGAAGTTCAACTACTAAAGTTCAAGAAGTTCAAAAAGAAATTTGGCACTAAAATTTTGAAAGCCTTACGCTGAATGAGACTTCAAATCAGTACTAACAGAACTATATCATAAGTACAAGAAAACGATAGTACAGAAACTATAAAGGTCCAAGTTAGGATGGAATCACATAAAAATAAAATAAATCTCACTTTCTGAGCAACAACTCGAAAATACACTTGGAAAAAAATTGTTTTCAGTTCAACTACTATATAAGTCTTCAGTACAAAAAAAACTTAACCAAAACGAATTCCCGATGAAACATTGTACCACACTTAAAACACAACACAAAATATACTAGTTATTACATAGTACTCGACAAGACATCAAACACTACAAAATAGAGCCTACAATGTTTTCAAGAGATATATCACACAACTATCCAATTCACTATGCAAATGATGACCATTTATCCAATGCATCAGGAGCCAAAGCCTGAACCTCCTTGGGAAGCTCCGTCACCATAAGATGGTTATTACGGTTGAACACAACTCTATACAGATTCTCAGTGTTGCAATCAACAATGCGTGGCTGCAAAACAATAAAACAAATTATCAAAAATCATGACACATAAAAAAAGGATGCATAATAAGCCAAAAACAGAAAGTGAAAAGCTCAATAAGAAACCCACGTCATTATCTCGAATGTTCTCAACGATCTTTTCACCATCATAGCATCCCGCATACTTCAGAGTATAATGGCCACATTCATTCGGTCCTTGAAGTGGAACCTTGACAAACGTTGGTTTCTTTGCAAACAGCTCCCAATTGGGTTGCTTGCTCGCATTGTACTAAGCATCACCATACACAGCCTTCATTACTTTGACCAATCTAGAAATCTGTAAAAAAACAAAACAACCCACACAGATTTAGGTCTCAGAAACAGCAGAAACAAAGATGCAGAAATATTAATCCAGTACAGATAATAAATGTCACTCACAATCTTCTCGCAGTCTTTGTGATAGGTGTTCTTCGAAGGACGGTGGTTCTTCGGATAAGGTAAAGAGTCAAGGATGTCAACGCTACTTCGGTACCGATTCATGACATATAAGGAATAGTGGCTCACTTTCCTATCCTTTGATAAAACCATAGGCTTGAATAGAGGCATCATGGTTTAAAAACAAATGACCAAAAAAGAGATGTTAAATATTCAAATTAAAAACCAGCATCACAACAAACAAATAAAAACAAAAAATCAGCTAGTAGATCTCACAAGGTCGGCACTGAGCAAGTCTTCATTAGCTTTAACATAGCTCTTGAAATCTCTCGCTGCACTCTCCACATTAAACACTTTATTTTCATCCTCGTAAAACGAACAGTCAAGCACAACCTGCAAAAAAGCCAAAATAGAAAATAGACAGCGGAAAAAGAATCAACAAGCAAAGTATTATTAAAAATCGTAAAAACAATAGACAGTCTTGTTCAACATAAAGAAACCGATCTGATTGATTACCGTGATGAAATATGGACTCAGCAATATCCTTTTCCCAGATGCGAAATCAGCATTTCTATCGGGATCTTGCTTCCAATCATCAATGAGGAAGTCAATTACATCACCCTCCATCATTTGCCCAGGTGAAAAAACTTCCCATATGCGATTCCCAGTGAAGTTAGTTACGTTTCCATCAGGCTGAGGTATCATTGAGAATGTATTCCTGCAGCACACACAAGAACAAAAAGAAGGAGAAGCAAGATAAGGCATTCATAGCAGTTTGAGTTGTATAAAAAGGAACAGTTCAGGCCATATTTATCTAGTAGTTACAAACAACAGAAGAAAAGGAAGAGGAAAAAATAATGAGAGATACTCACTCGCCATACTTCTCACGCCATTCATTACTAAGAAACAGATTATACAACCTGCGAGCCTTGTCCAGGTGAGGGAATTTATAAGGGTGAAGCTGCTGCACAGGGGAGCAAAACTTTATAGGAGCTCTGGACGCACGCTTCGTGCTTACAACATTGCCAGAATCCAAAGCGGGATCTTTCCTAGCACCACCAGCTCTACGAGCCACTATTCCAGCAAGGGGAGATAAACCTTTAGCAGCAGCGCTCCTCGTGACTCTTCCAACGCCAGCAATCTTGTCAAACACATCATCATCACTGTCTATCAATTCCACAATGAGATTCTTGGGTGTAGTAGGGCTATCTGCACAAGCAGCCGTAAAACCTCTCAGAGCTCCCAACCGCCCCTTCATAACACCAGATCTTTTCTTTTCGGGAGAACGCCCCTGGCTAAGATCAATAGCTACGCGCTCGAGCTCCAACAACTGGCTACCAAAGAACCTGTAGTCAGGCTCACCAAGATCCAGCCACTCACCTGAAAAAAAAAGAAGACCGCACAAAGCATAAGTTCAAATACATATTTCATGAAAGTACTAATAGAGAAGTACAAGCTGCAAAAAAATTACAAAAGTCCATGCACACGTACAGGGTTCGATGCCAAAAAAACCCCGGAAGTCAACATCAAACACATCGCTAGTTGTGCAGGTATACAGCAAAGTCTTCGTAATGTCCAAAATGTCTTCATGGCTGTAATTGGCCATTTCAATTACACCATCCTCCCGGCAATAATAGGTCTTGCAGTTTTGTAGCATAAAGAATCCACAATCATGCATGTAAACAAAGGAAAAATCAAAAAAATAGTACAACACAAAATCCAAAAAATACAGGAACAACATCCTCCAGCAACAAAAACAACCAGCAAAAATCATTAAAAACGGATACTCACGTGTTTTCCTGCTGAGGCACCCGCACAAACTCGCAAGAGAAACCATCAATATGCGTTGCTGAGAACGGTTTGGCCCTGTCTACACTGGACTCCCTCCAAAGCTTCTTTATATTATCTGTCATATTCCTTAAGAATCTAACTGCATCACCCCAGGTTTCATCACGGAGTGAATCAAGACACTTGAAACGACGGAACTTCAAATTCAGAACAACCAAGCACCAATGCCCAGATACTTCACTAGGCTTCATGGTAGCCACAAATGACGGCGGATCAAATGTAGGGAAAAGAAGCTGGAAAAAAATCGCAGAGGAAAAATGAATTTACCAAACAATAAAATAAAAGAGGGAAATTGAAATTCATAAGTACAAACAAAAAATCAAATAATCATAAAGAAATTATATCCACCGCCCAAGATTGATGAACAATCATATCAGTTCAATTCCCTTGCAACAATAAGTACAACTTTAATAAAAGAAGCACATATCAAGTTTATTCCCCACACCTCCCAAAACTGCAAAGAAAACATGACAGTTCTAGTTAATGAGTACAAAAAGTCCAAGTTCACCTACTTGGTCAAAACCATCAGCACCTGATCTTGTGAACCAATTTAGCACATTGGGATCAATATTTCCATCACGGATCTTGGTCTGTTGTACAAAAAGAACAACAATAGTTAGAAAATTGGCAAAACAAGTTATCATCCTATTTACAAAAAAAGCAAAATACTGACCGTCAACCATCTGGGAACTATCAACTTGTCAGTGTCTCGGTACTTCTGACGTAGAGAATATAAAACAACATCAGCACTGTCTGAGTTGAGCATGCCAGTGGGGACAAATGCTTTAGCAATAGAACCAACACTGGCATCACATTCTTTATTTTTAAACATCGGCTTGTGACTAGAAAAACACAAAAGATTACATGAATTAAAACTACTGCAACAACAACAATAATCAAACTAGAGAAAGAAAAAGAGACAAAAAATGGTACGGGCAAAATCCCAAACTAACCATTTTGTACGGTTCGTGCGCAGCCTCGTAACAGCGAAGAAAAACGTATCAACCTTAACAACATTACCACTTTCTGCTTGCAGAAAATGATGAAAAATAATAAGTTCAACAACTACAAGAGAACATGTCCAAAATGCCAAAATTGAGAAGTACACCCCATTTACAAGTCCTTACCTGGACTATCAAGGTTTGACGACGACGGTAGTTCCTGTGATGAGACCATTATGCCTCCAGCTTCAGGGTTTGACGATGGGACATCTTGAGAGGACACCAATATTGATGCGCTTTCAGGGTCTGTAGAAAGAAAATCCTGGGATGACAAGAGCGCCTCCTGCGTCAAGGGGTCAGAAGAAATTGACAGAAGTAAATCATCATCCTCGGATGGCACCTCCTCCATGCTAGAAGCATATTGCAATGCATCACCGTAATCAAGACCTCCAGGCGGGAAATTCTCCGGCGGCAAATCTTCACAACCAGAAACATTTTCATTCCCAGCAATACCAACACCAGGCGATTTGGCATCAAGTATGCTGGCAGCACCAGCATCCTCATCAGCAACTTTGGTACCAACATTGCACCCACTACTCAATGGAACATCATGAGCATCATCTCCACCACTAAGGACAACCTCACGCTCAACAATAGTAATCTGATGAAAATAAAAATTCAGAAAAAAGTAAATAATATGAACAAAACTAACAATAAAAAATAAGCTACCAATAGGTGCACAGAAAAATAAACCTTGGAAGCATTCACAGCAACATCATCGAACTTGCTGCTGGTAACATTCAAAGCGACATCACCAACAGGGAAACAAGGCTCATCGCCAACAATAGGACCCTGATTCAAATGTAATGAGACAAAAAAACAATGCTATTATGAGCAACAATAAATGGTGTGGGATAGAAAAATGAACAAGCAAGACACATCGGTGCGCATGAAATTTTAAGAAAATATTAATAAACACAATGAAAATAAAAATAACCTTGCACTTATCAGTGGATAGATCATTAACTCCACCGTCAACAGCAGCCTCAACATTATGACTGGTCTCCTGCATGAAAAGAAAAATTAATAAACAGATGTAGATCAGGAAGTTCAACTACAATACTGACAGCAGAACAACATAGTAAAAACATACAAACAATTAGGACTGACTCACATCAACAACAGGGTGCTGCGAGCCAACATCGTTAGTACGCTGATCAGAAACATTAGCCTCAGTACCATCATCAGCCCTGCTGTCGGTGCCAGCAGCCTCATCGTGATCGATCTGCATGAAAGAAAATTATTAATAAATAGAAGAACATGAGGAAGTTCAACTACAACACTGACATCAGGACAACAACATAAAAATTGCAAAACACCAAGGACTGACTCACATCAACATCAGGACGCTCAAAGCCAACATCATTCGTTTCGTGGTCAAAAACATTAGTCTCAGTACCATCACCAGCCCTGCTGTCGGTGGCAGCAGCCTCATCCTGCTCAAACTGCTTCATAACAACATTTGCACTTTCTTCATATGGCTTGCAGCGAGAGTTTTGCATAGTTCTGAAACGCTTCATGTTGTTCAAGAGGCGAACCGAGCTCTGAACTAGATTAGCGGCACCGTCGCGCATATCACCGATTAAAATTCTCTCCATCTCAATGTAGTCAACAGATTCCTCAGTGTTAAATTGATGACCTTCAGGAAGGATACCATTGATACAGCTCAAACGCTCAACTGTCGTTGGGACCTTTTGCAGCTCAGAACACACATTACTTAAGATATGCTCAGCGCACTCCAACGCTGAAACAGCAACATCAATACCAAAACCCTGCCTCTGTGAAGCACTAGCATTACTAGGGCCAGGGGGGCATAACCAGCACCCTCAACACCACGGCCATCCCTCAACTCATCGGGCAGAGATGAAAACTTCGGAACCTGAGATGACGGCATCTCCAGGACTGGCCGTTTATACACTCGGAAAAAACAACCTCCTCTTGAGTTTTCCACTACAAACAAAAGGGAAAAATAGTTAATCAATCAACGCAACACATAGGGAAAAATAAATCATGATATTAACAGATTTAAAATCAACACCACTAATAAAACTTTAACTGTCATTGCCAATTTGTTAGTATTTACCAATAGGCCAGTTGAACAAAGTTATTCAGTTCAACCAAACACGAAACAACAGTACTAAAAATCCATACCTAAACCATACAAAATATAAACAGACAACTCTATAGTACACATGTCCACTACAGCAAAAAATAGCTATACCTAAAAATAAAAAAAGGTCTGCAAGAGACAAAACAAACAAAACTCACTGGAAGCTTCCCAAACACCCAAGTCTTTGGATCTGCATTGCCTTTTTTTATCAAATCTGCATCAACCAGATCAGAAAGCTTGGCAGGATCCATGTAACATATGCGGGGGACTCGCATGTCAGGCTCTGCAGTTTTGCCACAGATAAGGCAGTCAAGGTACATTAGTGCAGGCCCTATGGCACAGCCTGTGATTGCCTTCCCCATGGTATGACCACTTTGGTACTTGGCAACAGCCCTTCTAAGCTCATCAACCATCAGCTGGCAATAATCCATATTAGCCATGTCCTCAAAGATGAGACCCTCAAACATTGTTGCCTCTCTGGAAACACGCGGGGCAGATCCAGGCAACACAACCTTCATAAACACAATAATGAAGAACACTTTCAGAGCAAGGTCATCTTTGCTAGGATCCTTGACGAGCACCTTCAGCTTATTCCTCAAATCCTTTGTCTTGATATCTTTGTCCCTGCTAATGTCAAGCTCCGATCTTAACTTCATCATAGAGTCATCATATCTGTCCTCTGCCGGCCTTGGCGCAGAACGACCACCACGAGGGAAACCAAATAATTGATGTATACCATCGCTAGTGATGCGAAGCTTCTTATTAGCCTCACCCATGTCAAGAGTCGTTGTATCACAATCTATCCTCAGGTACAAAACTCCCATCAGAGGGCGGGAAATGTTAGACTTCACCCTCCACCTGAAGATAGAACCAAAACCAGATGCATGAACCCTAGCCACATGCCGACTCTCGAGCAATTTAGCACAATCTTCAACCTCTCTCAACGAACATCGCACAGTTAAGTTCAATTTCCGTTGGTCACCTTCATCCAAGGCAACTTTTCCGGCATTGCCTCCCACCGGCTTGACCGGACTCATGACGCTAACAGGCTGTAAATGAAAACAAAAAAGCCACACCTTAAAAAAATGAATATAGAAAACAACAAAAGCATATGAATGCAAGTAAAAAGAAAAAGAAAAGATTGCACAAGTTCAACTATTAAAACAACATCAGTACCACCCCTCAATTGATGCAAACAATGATCAGCCTAACCTGGCCGCAATACCAGCCGAAACACAATTAAATCATTGCAAGTACAACTAGTAAATCACATGCAGTACAAAACACAAACCACTGCAAACAATGAATATAGAAAACAAAACAAGCATACGAATGTAAGTAAAAAAAAGATTGCACAAGTTCAACTATTAAAACAACATCATTACCACCCTCAATTAATCAATACAATGACAAGCCTCACCTGGCCAGCATACCACCCCAAACACAAATTAAATCATTACAATTACAATTAGTAAGTCACATGCACAACAAAACACATACCACTGCAAACAATGAATATAGGAAACAAAACAAGCATATGAAGGCAAGTAAAACAAAGAAAAGTTTGCACAAGTTCAACTATTAAAACAACATAAGTACCACAATCAAAATAGATGCAAAACAATGACCAGCCTCACCTGGCCAGCATACCAGCCCAAACACAATTAAATCATTGCAAGTACAACTAGCAAGACACATGCAGTACAAAACACATACCACTGCAAATTCATCTTCTGAATCAACTTCAATATCATCTTCTTTAGATGCAGAATCTTCAGCTTCAACACGAGCACGCTTCTTCACACCTTTGTTCACTTTTGCAGGATGAACTTTACGCTTCTTATTTTCTTTCAACAAAGACCGCTCTTGAAGAGGAGATGAAGAAGGCTTCTTATTTGTCAAACCTCGTGGACTCCGACGAACAGAGGAGCCACCAAGTTTGCTTGGACCAATTTTCATAGCAAAACTATCCGCATCAGCTATGCTATTACCAGGTTGGGAAACAGCTTTCACACGTGGACTACGCCTCTGTGTGCCATCAGGATTTCGATCTGACATCTTCCTCTTCAAAACAGCTTTCTTCTCCTTAACTCCATCACGATCAAACACTTGTGTCAAACGAGTTTGCATCAAGTTTGTCTTCACAGGCATGTCACTTCCATTAGATCTGACATGAACAGTTGAAAAACCCGCGTCACCACCTTCGTCGCCTACACATTTAGGAGCTTGAGCAACATCAACATCACTTTCTGGCACACAGGTAGCCTTTTGACGTTGTTCCAATTCCTTTCTCTTCTGGAATTCATACTTCTTCTTTCTTATCCTTTCATCCTCGAGCTGTAACTGCATAGGAACATCCTCAGCTTGGGTAACAGGCGTGCCATCAACACTTTGAGACTGAGTAACAGACAACTGCAAGCTGCCATCACCATCATCAACGTTAAGTGAATACATTCCATCATTAATATCTTTAACAACATCAGCAATGTCCTCTGGAACACCATGGCTGTCATTAACTGTATAAACCAATAACATAACCACGCACATAAAAAATTAAAACACAATTAACATTGCAGACACAAAAGATAAATAAAGCGCATTGCATCAGACACAAAACAAAACGGAACAACTGATGTAACTAAGCATATATATGTATTAAAGGCTGATAAAAATAGAACAAATATAAGGGAAACACCAGCAACATCCGCAAGTTCTTCTAGAGGATTTGGTGTCTCAAAAATAACATTCACAAGATCTTGAAAGCGTTCTGATTTGTCAGAATCAGGAGGCACCGGCACTCCAACATCTGCAACAACATCATAATTAGCAAAAGAAGTATAAGAACAATCAATCAGTTCAACTATGTGAACACTACAAGTTCATTGAATAAAACAAATATGAACCCACCACTTGCAGAACAAACTTCAGAAAACACAACTCTTTCAACACCATACTAGTTCTTCATTGACTACTACAACCTATTCAAATGCCAGGACAGCAGTTCAAAATACACATGGTGATAAGTACTACATCCTGTTGCATCAACTACCAAAACCATACACGGCATACAATCCAGGACAACATTAACACATATCAAAATACATACAACTTATAAAGTCGATAAGACAACAACTGTACAACATAAAAACCAGATCTATCAAAACATCATCCAAAATACAGGGAAAATCACCTGCATTCAATTTGTCCGGACTGGATGACGTACCCATTGAGATCTACAGTACTAAAATCGGCCGAACCAGATCTGCAAGACACATGAACAAAAATTAGGGATTTGAACTATTTCAGAAACGAAGCACGCCATACAAAAAGCAAAACTCTTACCAGCAAACACAAAATCCGCCACGCAATCCAGTATCACTGCCGCCAAATGCTCATTCAATAGCAAAGGAACCCTAGCAAGTGCAGCCTAGGATAGCAAAGAGAGCAAGAGATTAGAAAATAGAGAGAAAATCTAAACATAAGAGGACGCAAGCAAAGTCAATGGCAGAGCAAAAAGAACAAAAAAGAGCACCCGGACCTCCACCCCTGGGGTTGAGCCCTCCGACCGACGCTCCCGCGGCGAAATAGGAGTAACAACTCCCGCTCCGATAAAAGAAGAAGAGGGGAACAAAGACGGAATCAATTTGGGGACGGGAGAGGAGCGGAACGGGGAAGATAGGAGGTTAAAAGGTGAGTGAGAGGGTTAAAAGATGACTGGGAGAAAACGGACGCCTAAAGCCCACAACCGTCTAAAGTACAAATAATAACTCATAATAGTACAAAAAAAATTATCAAAAAAGTACAAATGAAAAAACAATTCATAACGGTGATGTTTTTCCCCTAAAAAATAAAGATAAGATAATGGGGCAAGTCATGTTACGGACTCGCCTCCGCATGCGACGCCGTGGCACTCCGCGTCGTCGCCTGCTACGGCTCGTTCCTGGCTCAGCCTCGCCGCGATGGGGGAGGGGGGTCCCTCCCCCCTCC
>NC_041388.1:532749318-532749818 GCF_002162155.2 Triticum dicoccoides
CAGTGCGCTCGTTTGACAGGCGCAGTGCGGTTATTCTGTTTCCCCCCACCCCACCCCACGCACCCACACCCCTAAGATAGATAATGGGGCAAAGTCCATACAAGGAAGATGTGTCAGTACAACTATGCCCCTTGGTACGGTTCGGTGCGGGGGCAAGTCATGTTTCCCCCACGCACCCACACCCCTAAAGATAGAAAACGCGGTTATTCTGTTTCCCCACGCACCCACACCCCTAAGATAAGATAATGGGGCAAGTCATGTTACGGACTCGCCTCCGCATGCGACGCCGCGGCATGCCGCGTCGTCGCCTGCTACGGCTCGTTCCAGGCTCGGCCTCGCCGGGATGGGGGAGGGGGGTCCCGACCCCCCTTCCCCCCCCCGGCTCGGGCTCGCCCTAACGTGGCAGTGCGCTTGTTTGACAGGCGCAGTGCGGTTATTCTGTTTCCCCCCACCCCACCCCACGCACCCACACCCCTAAGATAGATAATGGGGCAAAGTCC
>NC_041388.1:532750030-532761972 GCF_002162155.2 Triticum dicoccoides
TCCCCCCCGGCTCGGCCTCGCGCTAACGCGGCAGTGCGCTCGTTTGACAGGCGCAGTGCGGTTATTCTGTTTCCCCCACCCCACCCCACGCACCCACACCCCTAAGATAGATAATGGGGCAAAGTCCATACAAGGAAGATGTGTCAGTACAACTATGCCCCTCGGTATGGTTCGGTGCGGGGGCAAGTCATGCCATAGTACTATATTCAAACAAACAAACAAAAAGAAAAAGAAAAATTGACAGCACAAGGACAAAAAAGTACCAGTCCAAGTTACTGGTGTAGTCAAGTACTAGATCCAAAAAAACAAAAACAAAATTGACCGCCCAAGGACAGGCGCAGGCCCTGACAATGCTAGATACTTGAACTCGAGCCCGTGGGTGAATCCCTAGTAATCCGCATACCCGCAGGGCCTGCCGTCTAGGGCCCACAGGTCAAGAGAGAGAGAGAGAGCGAGCGCCGTGTATAAGCGCTCAGGTAAGTGTTCAGAGGAGTTCGACTGGTGAGCGTCGGCTGCGCTTATAAACAAGTCTAGAGCCCCCTCGACTAGCGAGGTGGGACTAAACACATAGCTCACGCGCACGCCGTGCTGCATAGCCGCGCGAGAGAAGCTATCCGGGCCGAATACAACGACCCAGGCCGATGGCCCAACAAAGTACTTCGCCCCATTACAAAAATACAGTAGATCACGCACGACAAAAAATAAAAAATGAAAATAATTTTAAAAAACTCACAAGAAAAATCAGTTAATAAACAAAAATATTGTGAAAAAGTTCAAACACATCTTAATGGTAAGAAGTAAATATATATATATAAGACTGTAAATAAAAATTTCATAAACGAATTTACAAAAAAGTTCAACTACTACAATTCATAAGGTTCAAGTACAAAAATAAAAAGAAAGTACTGTGCAGCGAAGATTAATTTTTTTATTTTATAAAATACCAAAACTATCATTATTCATCTATAAAAAAGAAAAAAACATGCTCCAAAATTCATGTAAAAAAGTAAGAAAAATATATTATACAACAAACAAATTTGATTGGTGATTGACACCCTAAAATAGAGCAGTACTATCATTAACAGAATGTAAGTTCAGCAAAACTGAATAACAAAAAAGGGTTCTAAAAAATCATCAGCGTATAGAACCGTCTCCGAGTTATGAACATGACAAATATACCAGCCAAAACAAAGGATGCCCATCAGTTCAATTATGGAAAATGTTCCAGTACTAATATAAAAAATGTATAAATAAAACACTTATAATTGAGCAGAACAATAGGAAAAACATTACATAACTAGTTCCACACCATTCTGATAAAACCATACAATTCAACCATCTCACATGAAAATGTTTTAAAAGAAAAAATACTGCAACATAATCAACCATACACAAATCTCAAAGCCGGCGTCATTTGCCACACTTAAACCTACAGCACATAAATTCTGAACGTTAGAGAGTCGTCTTCTCTCAAGAACATAACCATAACCACATCACCATCCTCAAATCCAGACTCAGCCGCAAACTCCTTCCACCCAGTACTTAGGTTGATGCAACCATCAAGGTCGATGTGGTAGGCAACATCCATCAACTGATACCCATTCTTGTCTGAAGTCTCCATCTTCAGAACACCGGAACTAGGAGCAACAATCCTGATCCTGGGTGACATTTTCTGCAAATGGACATGGGAGTACAAAACAAAATGAACACCTGACATAACTAAATTTTTACACAGATATAGGAACGATTTGCATAACAAACTAAAATGGAAAAAATCTGAACCAAAACAATAACACAAAACTAACTAGACATGTGAACTGACTAAACTCAAAAATATACATATCAATACACCTACAATAAAACATCTATTCATAAACAAATCAGGGATTATACAAAAAATGGTTTAAATACTATTAAGTAATGAACAAATACACACAGAATGGTCTAAATAAACAAATCATGATCCTGGGTGACATTTTCTGCAAATGGACATGGGAGTACAAAACAAAATGAACACCTGACATAACTGAATTTTTACACAGATATAGGAACGATTTGCATAACAAACTAAAATGGAAAAAATCTGAACCAAAACAATAACACAAAACTAACTAGACATGTGAACTGACTAAACTAAAAAATATACATATCAATAAACCTACAGTAAAAACATCTATTCATAAACAAATTAGGGATTATACAAAAAATGGTTTAAATACTGTTAAGTAATGAACAAATACACACAGATTTCGAACAGTTATTTTATAGACAAGCTATTCATAAGACAAAACTGCAGATCCAGTCCATGGGTTTCGAAAAGAAACCAACAAGAAAGTAGAAAACAAAACGAATAGAAACACATACCCATGATTCCTTCAAGTCACCATCCGTCAGGCGACAAACATAGGGTGTACGAAACCCATGGTTGCCGTACAGCAAACAAGAAAGTTGCCCACGCCGCTGAGTCTGAGTGAGCTCCAAACCAGACTCGTACACACAGCCGTCAGCTATACGCGCCATCTTTACCAGGCATCCGCATGAACAATCCTCCATCGAACACACAAGAACAGAGAAAAAGGCAACGAAGAGAAGAGAGAGGAACCTAGATCTGATTCTAGAAGAATGAATAAAAGGGAGGGGGAAGACTTGGCCACACACCACACATAGATGGATAACGTTTATAGTCAGGGACACTCGCAGATTATAAAAATAATAAATAGGCAGATGGGCAGCCAGCTGGTAGGAAATAGTTATTACACAAGCCATCCAACATTTGACCGCAAATCAGTTCAACTTCAGAAAACCAAGCAGTTCAAAGGTGCACATGTCGAACATATGCAGACAAAACAACACATTCAGAGACAAAAACAAAGTTGAATTCATTTAGTCATTCGAACATCTGCTCCCTCACAACAAAAATCTTAAAAACATAATATTCACTACTTCAGTCATAACGGTCAAAGAAACGACGACATTTTGCCCTGGTGGACGAATGTGGAGCCGTGGCTGCTCTCGCCCTAGCCCAACTAATAATCTGAATATGGTTCCTTCCCCTGCCCTCTGGGAAAAGAAGCTCCAATTCATTGGAGTTGCAAGTATCCATCACCTCACGCGCAAGTCGTCTGTTCAACTCTGCCTCCAGTTCCTCCTCGGCAGCACGTCGCGCCATCTGCCTGCGCCTGCGCCTCCTCCTCCTCTGCTCCGCTTGCAGCCCTAACATCTATGGCGTCCCCCTCCTCCTCTGTAACCTCTCCCAGCTCAGGATCCATCTCCCTTTTCTTTGGTTGCAGCTCATAGAATGAAACTAACAGAGGGCCCGGGCTTTATAATCAAAGTGCAGAGCCATCGGTGCGGCTCCCATGTCAACACACAGTAACAAAACTTTGACACGGCAGTAGTCCAACTACACATACGGGCATCAATTCAAAACAACACTGAAAAACATGCAACTAATTACACAGTTTGACCAGATTACCTGAAATCGCAGCTTATAGTCAGCCGCCATACACAACCTCCGCCAACGACAAAACAACATGGGAATCCGGGGTAGAAACAACTCAAAAAAGCAAAATTGACAACGCAAATCTTTTCATACAGTCCTTATATCTCTCCCTGCAACAGCAATTCGAAAGTAAAACAACAGAAAAAGAAGAACAGATTTCCATGGCGGGCGTGGAAAACGACCAAGAACACAAAAACTTGTAATCATAAATTACAGATGAAAAAAATCTCAAAAAACTATAACATACCGATAATTCTCACATCAAAAACGACAAACACGACGTAAATTGAGGCCCACGAACACCACAGTAAACACTGTCGCCCAAAATCACGTCCGCCGCCAAAATGCCCATGTCGTCACCTCCGGTGACTACAGATCGCAAAACTCATCCAGTTGAGCGGGCGGACGTGCGGAACCCCTTACATGTCTCCTCTAGCAACGAATGGCCCGCAGCATCGCGCTGGGGAACGACCGGAAGCTCCATGTTGCATCCCCTGTTTCCGTCCGTCGTGCACGCAGGAAGATCAGTTCTTGTTGAAAAACACGCCAGTCCAAACTATGAACCATGTCAGTTCAAAAAGGGTAACAGAATAATATTCTGTTACGCGTAACAGAATAGCCCAGATGTATATATATATATATATATATATATATATATATATATATATATATATATATATATATATATCGGAGAGTAGGATTCTTTTTACTCCTCAGTCCCTTCGTCGCTGTGGTGAGGCCTCCTGACGTAGAAGTTTTGACTTTTCTCTTCTCAAATTTCACAAAAAAAATTAGGATCACGCGGGTATCTTGGAATCATTCTGACAGTTTTGTAACGAGAACATTATTCTTGGTGCCTCCTGACATTTAGGGGTTGTGGCAGTGTCCCGGGGAGTTGATCTCTGAGGTGTTGTCGTCACAATTTTATCATTGCAGTTCTGGAATACCTGAGTTCGCCGACATTGAAAATCTCTTTTATGCAGTTGTTGGTGAGATAACCTCGACGCCACCCAGTACTGGGCGGGAGTTCAGGAGTATTGCCATAACTCGTATAACGGATGCTTTTCGAAGGTTGAGGTACATGATTTCCGAAGGTTTCTTGGTTATGTGTTGAAGGATGGATACAGCTGGATGTAGGGATTGTTAGTTTGGGTGAGATATTATGCTTCCCTTGTATCCCCAACACCTGATTCCATAACCAGAAAGTTTCGGGAGTTTATAAGTGGGAATTCAAGTAGCTCATAGGATATCTTTCCAATAGACACATGATACGATATGGGATCTATCATATGTTTCTTTCCAGCTTATCCTGCAAACCAAATCCTTTGTTTTGTTTTGAGTTGTGGTATTCGAGTTGCTTCAATGTCAAGTGTTGATTACATACCTTTCCTAAGCGGTGTTCTCATATTTCTATGTGGATGCTAATCCGCCATGATCATCGAGATTGTCATGTCAATTCTTTCCAATCGGTGTGATTCTCTTCAAGATGATCCTATCATTTTTTTCCATTCGCAAAGATCCAATCTCAGTTTTCCTCAATGGTGTTTGTTCATCCGTCCCAAGTTGTCTTTGTTTTCCCGCCCTCCCACCCTTTTTCTTCAAGGACTCAGATGTCTTAATCAAGTATCCATCTTATGGATGCGAAGTCTCTTCATTGTTTTCATTCAATGTTCTCACCCGATGATTCTTCATGAAGATACTAACGAAACTTCAAGTTACCATTATTCATTCTTTTTCTTCTCTGGTGGATTCAATTCAAGCTTTGTTGATCATATTCCTTTCCTCGTTTTAAATGTTGTCTCATGTCGGTGCATGTCTTAATCGTTCATCTCTCTCTATTCATATCCTAACTGCTGAAGATATCTCAGAAGATTCAAGTTTCCATTCTCAATTCGCTCAAGTTCTTTTGAGGATGTTATCTCATTCAAGCCATTTAATTCAAACGGCGCAATCTTCATTTTAAATCGTTCAACGGTGTTTCTTTTGAGTGGTCCTAACCCACAGGTCTTTTCCCAGGATCTTACCTGACTCTTCTAATTTTCTGGAGTTATTTTCAAATTCATTTCAAAGTGTGACATAAGAATGAATTGTCATCAGTCATATGTCTTTCTCCAAGATCTTTCAAATTCTTTCATCGTTGGTTCAACCTTTATAATTTTCATTTCGGAGTGTCTCAACAATTCATGGTGGTGTTTCTCGTCGTCATTCTTGAATCTTGAAGACCGAAGAAGAGTTTCTCTTCGATCATATATGTTCTCTTGAAGATTCATGGTTCTAACGTTATGCCATCCTCTCATAATTGTTTTCGATTGTGAGAATTCTTTTCACCAATACGGAGCAATTAAGGAGTCTTTTTAGTTTGATTCTTCGGAGCCCATCATCTCAGAATAATTTCATTTCAGCTTTCAACTCTCATTCTCCAAATCCTACCGGTGCATCATTTAAATATTCTCTAATCAAGCATCTTCATTCATTTGCTAATTCTTCCCGGTGTTTCGCTATCTTTTCTTTGATCGTTTTTAATTCTAACGGTGGTTCGTCCAACATTCCTCTTCCATCATTATCGTATCAATGCATTCGTGCTTTCCAAATCCTACCGGTGGTTCGTTGAAGTCCTTCTCAAGTTTGCGCTATAACTCTCTTAATCCTATCTATGAGAATAAGCAGTATGCCAAATCCATTACTTCGCATCAATTTAAATTGATGAAGGATAAACATACAGTAATTCTTATTCTTATTTCCTCGAGTAAATTCAATTCCTTATTACAGAGGTTCATCAAAATTCTTGATCTCAATTGCTCATCTTTCTTTTCCCGGAGTTCCAAGCTCTCTCAACTATATCATCACGAAGATCCATCTAAATCATTGCAAGGCTTCAATATTATTCTTTGCATCCTTCACTTCTTACCAGAGTTCTTCATGGAGGCTCAACATGGTGGCTCATCAAGGATTCTTTTCATTCTTCAATTGCTCTTCAAGATTTCTCTTGAAGTTATGATCCGCCAAGCTTTACTCTAAAATAAACATGGTGTTCAGCACATGTCTTATTTTGAGGAGTTCAAACATTCTTCATCTTGCATTTCTAAGTGCAATTATTTCTACCTTATCTTTTGAGATGGTGTTATGTTATTGTTGACAATTTCACTTTGTGTTTCATGATTCATAAGTTGTCCGGAATGACATATTTTAAACCCATCATTTTCAATTCATTCATGAGTTCCTTTGCAACCCATCAATCTCTTCTTTGGAGTTATCTTGGGTTATACTTCACCTAAAGCTTTCCCTAAGGATTGTTGCTATTTATGGTGCTCATAAATGACCCAAGTTCTTCATTTATCCTCTCGGTGAAATAAGTTTCTCGTCTCCTTGTTCATATCAATCCAATCTATTGTTTTTCGTTAGTGGCAGAATTTCACCTCAAGATTTCAAGATGTTTTCCATAAGCCCACAACAAGCTTACTCTTTTCGTTGTTGGTTTTCCAACAACTCCGTTATAACCTTCTTGTAAGGGTGCCTTCCAAGCTCATTTGTGGCAGAAGTTGGCATTTTCAACTCCATTCTTTTATTACAATGATCTAGTTTCTATTCTTTTGTTCCAGAGGCATTGTGATGTTGCTATCTTCACTCATCATCTCGGGTTGTGAGGACCATGTTTTTATCCATTTTCAACCGAAGTGTAGTGTCCTTCATTCAAGTTCTCTCATCTTATCAGTTTTACCTCCCTTCTCAACCGGAGTGCTGTCTGAAATCTTTCTTACCCGTTGTGCCTTTCTTTCAATAGTTCCGGAGGCAGTGTGTTGTTGATTTCATCAAGTATCCTCTCATCTTGTCAAGTTCTTATTATTTCCTTCCATTTGCAGTCGGAGTGCTGTCCAAATTATATCAATTGTATTCCTTCTCTATCTTGTTTTAACCGGAATGTTGTGGATATCGTTCCTCTTCTAACTGAAGTCTCATCCAAGTGCTTTCATTTTGCCAAGCTCATATTCTTTACCTTCCATGTCCAACCGGAGTGTTGTCATAATTGATCTTTATCGTTCCTTGTACATCTTGTTTCTACCGGAGTGCTTGCATGTACTTCTTGTCCATTGCACCCCTTTTCTTATGTCTTTCAACCTACAAGATTCCTTGTTCCTCTTTTCTAACGGAGTGTTTTCAACTTTGTTCATCTTCGTTGTATTCTTTCTTTCGATTTGTTCAACCTCTCAAGGTTCTTTGGTTTCACTCATTTGTCAAAGAAGCAACTTAGTTTTACCTCTTCCCCTTCATCTTCTGTTCCCCTGGTGCCATCCTAGATCTCGGGACGAGATCCTCTTGTAGTGGTGGAGTGTTGTAACGCCCCGAGACCGTTGTGCCAGGTGTCTTCCAGTTATGCGTCGTCATTGCCATGTCATTTGCTTGCATGTTGCATTTCATCATGTCATCATGTGCATTGCATCATCATGTTTTTGAAACTTGCATTCGTCCGGGTCTCCCCGTCCTCTCTGTTGTCCGTTCTGAGCCCAACCACACTCGCACGCGCCCGCGGCATGTCCGAAATAATATTGTATAAGTGGCCGGAAAATGTTCTCGGAATGGGTTGAAAGTTGGCATGCGGTGTTGTTATAGTGTAGATAGGCCGCCTGCCAAGTTTCATCGCATTCGGAGTCCGTCTGATGCCCCAACGGATAACTATAGCGACAATATAGTCGGTCAAATCGTCGGACGTTTTCGGTCTCCAAAACCTGTTGTCGGGCTTTCCTTTTCTTTCCTCCCTAGACTATCTACACAGTCCACTACCAACCGCTAGGCCCAATCTAACCCTCCTCACGTCCGGAGCCGTCCGATTGTGATGAGGACCCCGAAACCCCCTTGCCTCCGTGGCCTTTTGTCAGACCCCCTCTCCGCACAGTTCTCAGATCCCCTCGCGCGTCCGAAAACTTCCCCGAACCCGATCGGGGACTCATGACTGTTGAGTCCGGATCAACCCCAAAATATCACAATATTTTTTTTTTATTCTTTTGACTACCCAATTGACCTGGAACCGTCCGATGACGATCAGACGCCCCAAAAACCCCTTCCGCCTGCTATATATACAGACGGAACCCTAAAATTTAGGGAGATGTTCCATCCATTCCATCACCGCACCGCCCTCCACCTGGTCTCTCCTTCCACCTCGGGATCTTCCCAGATCCAAATCCTCCCGCAGCCAACCATCTCCCTCCTCGTGTTCAGCCACCACCAACCAGCAGGCCAGGCCGGACTCCCCATCGCGTCCCTATCCTTCTTCCTTCCCTTCTTCTGGAATTCATCTCTCTCACCCGACTCCCTCTCTCTGTTGCGTTCAGGGAACCAACCCCTGCCACCTTGGGCCTCATCGCCGCCGCCCGGATCTCCACGCCCGCGCTGCGCTAGGCCACCTCATCACCGGGAATGGATTCCCCAAGTCGCAGCCGTCGTCCCGTGCCCAAGCTCCTCCGCCCCTCAGCAGACTCATCTCCGGCCGTGCCGGCGACCAGCGTCTACTCAGGGCCGGCCCTGAGGGGGGGCAGGAGGGGCGGCCGCCCCGGGCCCCCGGTATGAAGGGGCCCCCGATGGATTGGTTTCCATATACGTACATGATGTTGCCCATGCAACAGATCGACTGATTCCAAAGAAACCAGAGAAAAAAAGGTAACAGATCGCCATCTTCTAGACTTGCCGCACGGGCGCTATCTTCTCGCCTTCTAGTCCGCTTCACAATTGGCAACGGATCAGCGTTTCCGGCTGATTCCGGCTGCGTCCCCGGCTGTGTATTCTAATCGTGATTTTCTGTTCCTACACATGATTAATGGAAGAAGGTAATGCAATTTTCTAGATTCCGATCAACCTCCTCTTCAATGCAAATTCGTCTTTTTCTATGAACTTTATGTAGATCATTCATTCGTTTCATGAAGATCATTCCCATACATATTTCTTTCTCACACTTCAATTTCTTGTGTTGGTTGGCATTACAAAAGTGGAGCTTGGATTTTTGTTCGTGACTAATAAGCAGCAGCAATATCTTGCAATTTTCTAATTTTACATCCATCCAGGTACCTTGTTCCAAGCCTTTCTTAGCAAAATTTTATATTTATTTAATTAATAGTACTTTTAATTTCGTGTATCATATGTTTGTGTGCTAATTAGTAAGATGTTATCTAGAAAGTATCCATTTGGTAATGAGTGAAGAAAACAAACTTGCATATGGGTTGATTGACAATCAGAAAGGAGATAGTATTAATTTTTCTAGAATAGATCATACAAGTACTTCTGCTAGAAATTCCGAGGAATGCCTTTAGTTACTATTGAAGAATAGGTACGAACATAACTGAAACATATAAGTGCCGACTGAGAAGAGCAACCATTTTTTCTGTGCATGTTTATGACCTTGGTTTGTTGTATAGTCTACATGACAAGGCAACATAAATATAGTGCATCGAGTATTTAGTTGCAATTGAAATAAAGAAAATTTTAGCTTTAGGGCCCCTTTTTGTTGTCTTGTCCCGGGCCCCTGAAATCTCAGGACCGGCCCTGCGTCTACTCGCCGGAGCACACCGAACCGGCAGCTGCTCCAGGCCATCGCCCCAGTCTTCCTCAACCTTCACGGCCTCCTCCCCGTCCCGTTCGTCTGCACCGCTGCCGTCACGCCAAGGCCATCATCCCTCTGTTCGTCTCGAGCTCAAGCCCCGCCTCTGCTGCCCTTGCTTCGTCTAAACCGCGCCCCCGCCATTGCCGTGACCTACAGCTCCAGCGGCGCCTCTCTTCGCGTAGCCATCCATGCTCGCGCCGGCCAGATCCGGAGGTTCGCCGCCCCTCGCCGTCCCCGCCGTCCCCATCTCCGAGCTCCCCTGCAAGTTCTGCTGACGCGTGCTTCCCCTTGTGCGAGAACGAGACGAATGAGCGCTTCCTCCTGCTCGATTCGCCCGTGCCCGTTGACCCGCCGTCCTCCACGTGGCCCGCCAGCCAAGCCACGCCAAGGCCCAGCGCCATCCTCCCTCCACTCCGCGTCTAGCCCAGCTCCACCACTGACCCAAGGCCCTCTGGTGAACCTCAGCCCAGCCACTGTTTAACCCTAAGCACTATTGGGCCAATCAGTTTCAGCCCGTATAGTGTTTTTTTCCTTTGGACGCATTTAATCTTTTATCCCAGGATTTACAGTTTTACAGAAAAACCGTTGCTCTTCATGCATATAATAACTTAATAACCATGCATAATTTATTAAAACATTATATATGTAAAATGCTTAGATTTTCGTCTAGTTTCATAATATGCCACTTTCACCCATGTTTAAAATGTTGTTTGTTAATTTTTGCTCTAATGCCATGTTAAAATGCTTTATTTCATAACTAAATAACCGTAGCTCCAAATTTAATATACTTTATATGTAAATGGGGTATAAAAATGCATAGTTTAACATGGTGTACTTACTTTGCATGTTCAACAACTCTAAAATATGGTTTAGGGCAGAACAGTACCAAACCTAAAATATGCATATGAGGATTTTTCGGACTTGTTGCTTGTTGTTCCGGCCTCATTTAAACTTGCCTAGATAGATAGTTTTATTATGCTTCACCCCTTGCCATGCTAACCAATATTTAATATTGTTGAGTACATAACTGAGAGAGAACTAAATAAGTGATGTGGTGTTTCGTCAATATGCTACTCGTTGCATATTGAGCGCCACTTAATTTGTAGTATTGTTTGTGCACTTTGCCATGTCATGCCTCATTAAACCGGACATGCATCATACTTGGTTGTGCATCATGCCATGTTTATGTGATGGTTGTTTAGTATGTTGTTTGCTTCTTTCCGGGTTCCTTCTCTCGTTAACTTCGGTTTCGTTCCGGAGTTGCGAGGATTCGTTCAACTTCGTCCGTTTGTCTTCTTCATGGACTCGTTCTTCTTCCTTGCGGGATCTCAGGAAAGATGACCATACCCTCGAAATCACTTCTATCTTTGCTTGCTAGTTGTTTGCTCTATCGCTATGTCGCGCTACCTACCACTTGTTTATCAAGCCTCCCAAATTGCCATGATAGACTCTAACCTTTTTTCAACAGTCCTAGCAAACCGTTGTTTAGCTAAGTTACCGCTTTTGCTCAGCCCTTCTTATAGCGTTGTTAGTTGCAGGTGAAGCTGAAGTTTGTTCCATGTTGGAACATGGATATGTTTCTCTTATTTTAATTAATGCATCTATATACTTGGTAAAGGGTGGAAGGCTCGGCCTTATGCCTGGTGTTTTGTTCCACTCTTGCCGCCCTAGTTTCCGTCATACCAGTGTTATGTTCCTTGATTTTGCGTTCCTAACGCGGTTGGGTGTTATAGGAACCCCTTGACAGTTCGCTTTGAATAAAACTCCTCCAGCAAGTCCCAACCTTGGTTTTACATTTGCCTAACAACCTATTACCCTTCCCTTGGGTCGGCCAACCCAAGGGTCATCTTT
>NC_041388.1:532762245-532816730 GCF_002162155.2 Triticum dicoccoides
CTTCTCTAAGTGTTGGTCCGAACCGAGCTGCCTGCGGGGCCACCTCGGGGAAACTTGAGGGTTGGTTTTACTCGTAGCTAGTCTTATCCAGTGTTGCCCTAAGAACGAGATACGTGCGACTCCTATCGGGATTATCGACACATCGGATGGCTTCGCTGGTCTTGTTTTACCATTGTCGAAATGTCTTGTAACCGGGATTCCGAGACTGATCGGGTCTTCTCAGGAGAAGGAATATCCTTCGTTGACCGTGAGAGCTTGTGATGGGCTAAGTTGGGACACCCTGCAGGGTTTAAACTTTCGAAAGTTGTGCCCGCGGCTATGTGGCAAATGGGAATTTGTTAATGTCCGGATGTAGAGAACTTTATACTTGACTTACTTAAAATGCATCAACCGCGTGTGTAGCCGTGATGGTCTCTTTTCGGCGGAGTCCGGGAAGTGAACACAATTTTGGGGTTATGTTTGAACGTAAGTAGTTTCAGGATCACTTCTTGATCACTTCTAGCTTCTCGGCCGTTGCGTTGCTTCTCTTCTCACTCTTATTTGCGTATGTTAGCCACCATATATGCTTAGTGCTTGCTGCAGCTCCACCTCACTACCTTACTCTACCCATAAGCTTAAATAGTCTTAATCTTGCGGGTGTGAGATTGCTGAATCCTCGTGACTCACAGATACTTCCAAACAGTTGCAGGCGCCGATGATACCAGTGCAGGTGACGCAACCGAGCTCAAGTGGGAGCTCGATGAAGATCTTGATCGTTGTTATGTGTCTTTTCCGGTTGATCAGTAGTGGAGCCTAGTTGGGACGATCGGGGATCTAGCATTTGGGGTTGTCTTCTTTTATTTTGGTTCCGTAGTCGGACCTTGATTGTACTCTGGATGATGTATGTTTAACTTGTATTGGTGTGAAGTGGCGATTGTAAGCTAGCTCTTTGTCCCTTTCTTATCGAGTACATGGGATTGAGCGAAGATTACCCCACTTGCTACTAAACCACCATGCGGTTATGCCTCTATGCCTCGACACGTGGGAGATATAGCCGCATTGTGGGTGTTACAAATGCCAAACTCACTAGGGGGCTTCTTGATCGTATTCGAATCATAGCTTAACCCCTTTTGGGTCCGACTTGGATCGTATTCGAATCAGGGTCGTTAAAAACCTCTCAAGGTCATTTGGGGGCTTCCTGTTCAAACATAGGTCGTATTCGAACCAAAGAGAACACAGCTGCCAGTACCCTCTTGATCGGTGCAACGCCAAAGCCACTGGGGCTACATGATCATATTCGAATCCTAGCTTAACCCCTTTGGTCCGGTTTACTGATCGTATTCGAATCAGAAGCCCCAATTTATTGTATATTGCTTAAGTTTTTTGCAAGTAGTCTTTGTTTTTTCTTAAGATTTTTCCAGATCTAAGTATGAGCATGGTTTAAATTTAACCCGGTTTGGTTCTGACTATAAGTCGCCAGCATAAGATACAATCCGATGTTTACTGACTCAGCTTGTTTTTTCTGACTATAAGTCGTCGGTATAAAGGTCTTGGGTTATCGCCCTTACTACACTGGTTTGACGAAATCAACAATGTGATCAACTATCACAGGTATGAAATAAAAATTCCAATCATATATGATTATTATTTTAACCATGCACCCATGGTTAAAATTCATGATAAAGTTCATCTTGAGGCATTATGACCCGTCCAGCGGTAAACCGCCAGGACACTTTTTATGTGTTGAATGCAGGAGCAGATTCAAATTCTTAAAAGGGGCACATGGCATATATTCACAGGATGGATAAATAAGTGGCATAATATGCACGATGGCATAGCAGAACAAGAAGTTTAAATACTAGCCTATTACAAGGCATTTGGAGCCAAAAAAGGATAAAACTGTTTCTCTCGCGCACAGCAGATGATAAGTTAAGCCGGTGCATGACTCGAGGCCTGGCTAACTTGATGGTTGCGGTTCATCCCTTGCCGGTTCGTCCTCCTCCACCGTCTGGAAAATGGATTTGGTCCAGTCAAAGCCAAGTAGGGCGATAAATTCAGCCTCATCATCTATCAGACCAGACGGGTCAATCTCAGGGGCGAAGGTGTGCTTACGGCTCGGCGGGAGTAAATCCATCACTTTGTATGAAGGCGTCGCTATCTTCTTATTTTCAGTATCAAAACCCGGCTGATATTTGTTAAGATCGGTCTCATCGACAAGGATTGTAGCACACAGGCGGATTTCTTTCACGCAGGCCGCAAAGTCTTGTTGGTCAAAAGGTGTTCCATCTTCCTTGAAGCTAGGATACCCCTTGGTTATGTTTGCCGGGTCAAGCTCTGGCATCCAGGCTTTAGAGCGGCTTAAAGCTGACACAGCTCCGGCTCTAGCGCAGGATCGCTTGATCTCTTGGAACCTAGCAGGGAGGACGGATAGCTTTTTCAAGACGTCGCTCAATAAGTTTGGCTCTTGGTTCACTGGGGAGATAGTGTCAAGAGTCCGTTGAGCTTCGGTGTACAATTGCTCCACGAGTGTGTAAAACCGCCTTCAGCTTTATCAACGAATCTTGGCTCAAATTGCTGCTCCTGGGGCCTGTGCAGATTATACAATGGGTTAAGTGGCGGCTTATATTATGATGACAAGGATTCACTTTGAGTAATTGACAACATGACTTACCAAAGATGGCGGAGACCATCTGAGACACATGGTTCTTTAAACCAGTGAGTTCAATGGTAACTTTTTCCAGAGCCGCCTCAGCTTTTTCGGCACGATGGGTCAAGGCAGTTTTTTCATTGGCACAAGCTTCCTTTTCTGCACTGAGGTTGGTCTTCAGCTTCTCTGTTTCAGACACACTAGCCTGCAATTTGGATTCAGCCTTTTGGGTCTCCGTCTCCTGAGCCGCCAGCCGGGTCTTCGTCTCATTCAGTTGCGTATCCAAGTCAGCTATAGCAGACTGCAGACAACACAGGTTTATCAAAGTATGTTCACAAGAGGATTACAACAGTTAAAGTCCCAAGCACTTTGTCAAACAAACACACTTGGCACTTGGGGGCAAATGCCCGCCAAAGAAATTTTTCTCTTCTGAAAAGTCCCAAGTGTCTTACAAGTAACAACGCTTGGCACTTGGGGGCTAATGTATGTTGCGCAAAATTTTATCTATGAGACGGATAAACTGTCGATAGTTTCAGCTAATACATAAGGGATACGAAGATAAGTATTGCTCTTTCTAAATGACCGGTTCATTCATGCTGATTAAGCCGGCCCTTGGGGGCTAGAGATGCAGAAGTATGTTATTACTAAAATCCGGTTTAAAGTTCTTAAATCGGACTTGAAGGAAGACTAAAACGGAAGCTTATAAATGTTTTAAGTCTACAGACATTCAAATTTATCATAATCATAAGACTTGGGGGCTGGTAGAGTATATAATTCATGAAAGTCGGGGAATGTACCTCATATTTTTGCTGGATCTGTTTGACCATCTCAATTTCTGCATCTCGGTTGGAGTGTGCTTGACTGAGATAACCAGATAGCACATCACTTATACTCAAATGAGCATAGTGAGAAATGTCAAACCTCACTTTCTATCTCTCCATAACTTCTTGCTTGGCGGAGTGTTTTGCCAGCACAGTTGGGTTCTCTGGTTCAACGAATCTGGAGCCAGTAATCAAAATATCACCGCCATGGATCTTTGGCGGCTTAACTAAGCTTGTCGGTTCAACAGTTGAGAGATCACGAGCAGTTTCATCAACAGACGGTTCAGGAAAAACTGGATGAATGTTGACAACAGGATCCTCCGGTGCTTCAGACTGTTCTGGTACAAGAGGCGGCTGCTCAGATTCAATAGCTTTTGGATCCTCAGCCGGTTTTGACACCTTCGCTTTTTTAGGCTTGGCTTGACCGCTATAAGAGAATTTGTGATGAGTCGGCATGATAACAAAGATATAAAGGGACATAAAGAGAGGTAGTTATCTTTACCCAGGGGCAGTCTTGAAAGCCGGTAGTTGAGTCTATGAAGAATCACCAGAAGAACGAGAGACCTCCTACAAAAGTGCAATCACAGTTAAGAGAGCAATAGAATAAACTCATTGGTAAGGGCAAAAGTCAAGGATGAAAGGAACCTCATTCTAGCGTTTCCAAGGAGTCTTTGGTAAACCGGAGGGTAAATTGTCGTCTCCGCCGGTCCGGGTCTGGCAGCGGCTCTCATGTTGCTGTCGTTTCAAAAGAAAATGGGGATCTAAATAAGCCAAGGGGTGTGAAAACTTACTTTCCGGGTTACCCGCCGAGGTTTCTGTCTTGGTAAAGTTTCTGAGTCAGAGGAAATAAGAGTTACCTCTTCTTCGACTGCATGGCTGGTTCCCGTGTCACCCTGATAATAGTCAGTGTCAATAAAGTTGTTAAAAAAGTGGTCAAGAGAGTCAAGAGCTACCTCCAACTCAAAGGTGTCGTCCAGCTTGAGTAAGTCAGAGGCAGTTTGTTTCTTCCTAGATTTTCTGCTGGTCTTCTTGGCGGCTATCATCGCAGCTTTAGCTTTCTTGGCAGCCTCTTGGTCATATTTGCCTTTCCAAAAATCAGATTTGGCCTGGGAAAGGATAACATGTTGAAATCTGTTCGAATACTTAACTGTCGAAGGAAAAGAAGTTAAAAGGATTTACCTCTGGAGCCGGGTTAAGCTTGCAGAAGGGATTTAAACCCACGACATTGCAATCTTCATATTTGCTGTTAACAAGAGTGCTTGCCATTTCAACGATTGCCTCTTCAGTCAGACGTAGAGTACTATGGCGCAGAGGGCCATCTGTTCCTCCGGTGTAATTACACATCAAGCCGAGTCGGTGGCTTAGAGGGATGATCCTCCATGCGATCCAACAGCGGGTCAAGTCAACTCCGGTTAAGCCGTTTGCCAGCAAGGCTTGAACCCTTTTGATTGTTGGGTGAAGTTTCTTGTGTTCAGCGGCAGAAAGTTTATCAGGGAGTGAATACTTAGCGTCAAGACGCTCAGCACGATAACCCGGCATTGGCTTCTCATCAGTCGGCGATGTATCTTTGCAATAGAACCAGGTTTGGTTCCAGTCTTTGGGATGGCTTGGCAAGACTACTAAAGGAAAGACAGCATCCCATCTGCGCTGGATCGAAATCCCGCCAAGTTCCAAGCTGGGGTCGTTGGTGTACTCATTCTGGCGGTTCAAATATAAGTATTCTTTGAAGAGTTCAACAATAGGTTCTTCTTGAAGATAAACCTTGCAGAAAACTTAGAAGTTACAGATGTTTGATATGGAATTGGGTCCAATGTCTTGCGGATGAAGTTTGAAAAAGTGTAGAACATCTCTAAAGAATTTTGAGTCGGGCGGCGAAAAGCCCCGGTTCATATGATCAGTGAAGACGATGATTTCACCATCCTTTGGCTGAGGTCTTTCTTCGGTCGGGTCAAGGGCGTGGTAAGACATGATGCTCTTCTCTGGTAAATATCCGACGGTGACAAAATCCTTTAGGGTATCTTCAGTGACTATGGAAGTGACCTAGTTGCAGACTATCATCATCTTCGTAGGCATGGCGAAAAGACAATCTAAAAAGAAGTAATTTGCCGGCTCAAACTAAGTGGTAGAATTACAAGCTAATAGTTGCAGTACAGATGTGTAATGGCGGCTTAAATAAGGGCTAATGGTATATGAAGGAAAATAAGCCGGCATGGTAAGCCGCCATGAGAAAAATATTCAAGAGTTGCCCGCAATGAAAAGTTGGCTAAGTACTAAGATAAACAAGTTTCACAAGTTGCAGCTACTATTTTGGATCAAAGGTTGTCCAGGAAAGGAAAAATAAATCTAGACCTAAAAAACCAGTATAGATGAGTTCATGAGCTTGCACGAGTTTGTTCTTCCAGGAAAGGGGATCTACTGATACTAAAGGTGGAAATAAAACAACTACCACATTGGTTTAATGCCATTTTTCAGATCAAAGAAGCTCACAACACAACCTGGGAGATGAACTACGATGAACAATGAAGAACACAGAGGAGCTCGCAAACCCTAGTGCGGATCTAAGGTATGAAAAAGCAGAAACTTACAGCTGCAGATATGCTATGGAGGGTCGCCGCCGTTATCTGGATCGATTCAGGTTGATGCAGCGGCCGAGGTTGAGGAAGACGAAGTGCTCTGCGGCGGCGGTGGAGCTCGAGTGGCAGAGGGGTTGCGAGAGAAGGAAGAAGGAGAAAAATGTGAGATGGCTTTCAGATCCTATTTATAAGGAAAGGGGCGATAGGCAGGCGCGAAAGACGAGGAGGCCAAAACAATGGTTATCCAGCTAGATGGACGCCTCGATGAGAAAGGATGAGAAAGGATTATAAGGTTCGGGTTATCCCTCATCTGTTGTAAAAACCTTATATCCATGGTTATCCCTCATTGTGACAGTTGTGGCTAAAGGCAGCCAGTGCTTCCGCATCGGGGGAGTTGGCTATTCTGTTCTTAATGAACAAGAATCATGACCAAAATTCTCGAATTGTCTCTTCGGAATGTTGTTTTACGTCTAGCGGGTCGCAGACATTGGGAGGCCCCGAGTTACTTGGACAGTATTCAATGTGGGTGGTGGGTGGGGTAAAAAAATCCTAATCCAATGGGGGGGGGGGAGCTCTGAGGCTCCCCCATGTCCTTTGCGGGGAGAGTGCACTGAAGAGGAAGTCCCCGGGCTTGGCTTGACATCCGAAACACCAGCATCTCCTGGCTTATTATTTTCATGCTTACTCCTCATGGGAGGGCTTGGATCCGAGGTTCCTTTAGGTTGGATTCCGTTGGCCAAACTGGTAAAAGGAGCGTAAAGCTCCAGAAGACTTCCCGATCGTGCCCTGCCACCTCGAAGGGGGAATGCGATTCGAGATCTGTCGGGTCTCTGGATGGCCCGTTGGCGAGAGTCGTCGATGCGTCTATGGCGCTAGGGAGACTCGGATAATCGGTTGGTGAAGCCATCGGTCCGGGGCGATCAACAGTGAGGTGTCAATGAAAGCACTAATGTCGGTGTCAAAACCGGCAGACGTCGGGTAGGGGGGCTGAGCTGTTAGATTGGATCGATGGGTAACAAGAGATAGACGACATGGTGTTTTTACCCAGGTTCGGGCCCTCTTTAAGGAGGTAAAACCCTACGTCCTGCTCTTGCTTATATTATGGATGTATCAAAGTACATAGTTGATCTACCTCGAGATCGTGAGTTGTGGTCTAAACCCTAGGGGTATGAGGATGATGAATGTATGAAATGCGTCTAAGGACTAAACCCGCTGGTTTATATATGAACTAAGGGTATCTAGAGTTACACATGGTCAGTTGGCATCTAGGGTTTGCATGCCGAATCTAATAGATTTTCTTGGAGCACACGCCACATCTTTGGTGAAGCCGGATACACATAGGTTGGAGGTCTCCGGAGTCCTTCCTCATTAACAGGCCACTAGCTCGACCCACAAACTAAGCCACCTGGGCCGAGGCCCCCTAGTCTAGGACACCTTCAACCGTCCAGTATGCCTATAAAGGAATTTATCACTCTCGGTGATGAGCATCATGAAATTGTTGATGGAGAATGGTTGGTGATGACGACGGTGGCGAATCCCTCTCTCCGAAGCCCAGAACAGACTCCAAATTAGTGCTCTCGATGAAAAACATGAGGGGTGGTTGCTCCGTATCGTAAAACACAATAAACTTTTTCCTCTGGAGGAGACTGAATATATATATGCTTGGAACTAGGTCAGACAGAAGCTCGTGGGATGACACGCCACACTTGTCATTGATAGAATATGAAGGTATGGGCAGACACCCCACACTTGTCATTGATAGATTTCTCATTGATTCAGTCGTGGCTGATATTAAGCATGTGACTGATGTCTTTGCCTCATGTGCTACCTAAATCATGTAAAAATTATGTTAGTTTTTGTGTTTTTCATTCTGATCCGGATTGCATACGGGCGACTCTTTGCAGTGTTGCCATTTGATCAATAAAGTAACCTTATCTTAAAAAAACTTTGTTGCCACTGCAAAGTATGATAAATGTGTCACCACTTCAAAATTTGGTAAGTGCGTTATCATTGCAGCCCGCACCTTCCACATCTGTAAGGCAAAAAGTAGCACTCCCTCCATTTTTGTATACAAGGCCACTATCAAAATTACAATTTGCATCTATACAAGGCCACTAACATCAATCGATGTAAAATTGATGAGGTTTGCCTCGTACTAACAACCGAGGACATTAATATCCCTTGCATGCATGTGGGAATGAGAAGGTTGATTTTCGTGTATCACATTAATCAACCAATGAGGAGTGAGAGGGTTGTCTTGTTGTGTGTTGAAGAGAAAATGCACATTAATTAACACGTCAAGTGAGAAAAAAGACTAGCTTGCAACATTGGCTTAAGTAGGTATTGATTTCTACCTTGGTACATGTAATATGAGTTTGTGGCCTTGTATACAAAAATGGAGGGAGTATATATAGTTTTCCAGGCAGTAATCCAAAATTAGGCATGAGGCAGCATACCAAATATGTCACTCTTTTAAAAAAGACAGCGACGCACCTACCAGTAGACATTTGGCGGGAGAAGAGAACCACCCAGCGACGGATTCACAGCCACACACACGGCCCTTTTCTAGTTCGTGGCGCACGCCTCTCTTGGGCCCACCTCCCCCTAAAAATCAAATCCCAAATCCACAAAACCCACCCACCCACCACCACCACCAGGCCCATCCGAGAAGCCTCTACGTGTCAGATCCAGCCAGCCCAGGATACCCCTGCCCCACCGTCAGCGGCGCGGGTCGGCCATTTTATCCGGTACCCGAAGCAGCCCCAAAGCTGGGCGTCCCCCCTCCCGCTTTACAGCGGCATGAGCCGGGTCCATGCGCCGGAGGTCGGCACGCCGCAGAGACGCCGGGGGGGCCCGCGCGCCGTACGGCCCGCGGCCGCGTGGGCCGGGTCCACGGGGGTGTGCGCCCGTGGGTCGCGGGGCCCCACCGCCGATCCCGCGGCGGCTTCCGCACCACCAGTCCCGCGGGAGTCCTCCGCCTCCAGCTCGCGAGTCGCTGCCACATCACATCTCGCCTCCGCCTCCTCCCTCCTCCCTCCCTCCCCACAAACACCCCCGGCTCCCGCCGCTGCCGCGTCTTCTACCCGTCCAGTCGCCCTCCCCGCTGCCGACTTGTCGCCGCAGCCGAAGCACAGCACAGCACAGCGCGGAGGCGGAGAGAGGTCGATCCGAGGGCGGAGAGAGAGGACGTAGCGCGCGGAGGGGAGTGAGGAGGGAGGGCGGGATGGAGGGCGGACGATGACTGCGCGCGCCGCGGCGGGATGAGGACGATCTGCGATGTGTGCGAGAGCGCGGTGGCGGTGCTCTTCTGCGCGGCCGACGAGGCCGCCCTCTGCCGTCCCTGCGACGAGAAGGTGCGCTCTCTCTCCCTACTCCCGCGACCATCTGTCCAGCCACGCGGATCGGGCTACGCCTTGGCGTTGCTGCCTCAGTATGCGGTGTTGACCAGCCACGGGTCGCTGGCTGTTGCTCCGATGGCTGGGTAGATCTGGAGCTGCGATCGAGAGAATCGCTCCACTACGTTCGTCTTCTCGCATGGTGGATCTGGGAGAGCTGTCCTGACAGCTCTGACGTTTTTTGAAAAACAACTTTGAAAAGGCTACTCCCTTTATCTGAAATTTTTCGTTCACTATGGCGTTGGCTTCATACTACAGTAGTAAATTACTAATATTCCTGCTATATCTACGTATTTCGAGTCTGGTGATTACCATGGGCTTGCACCCCGAATCCCACATATAGTTGGTGACTCTGTAGAGATTATGGTTTAGCTGACCTTGCGAGACTACAAATTTCTCAATACGGTGCGATGGGGCAAAAAAAAAGGGTGATTGGTTTACACAACTTTGTTGCTCATGTGTCAAACGTTGTTCTTATCCTCGAAAACTTATGCTTATGGATCACTTGAAGTTCAGTTCCGAAATGGCCAATCTGTATAAATGAGAATATTCTCTATTCTTTTTCTCATTCTTTTAGTGGTAAAACTAGTTATGCGAAATGCAAATGATATTCCCTACACAGTATACCTTATGATGTAGGCTGTGACCTTGGTTTATTTGTTTTCTGAGAAGCTACAGAATCGGTATCATGCTATTCAAAATCAGCAGTGCATACAAAGTACATATTGTTTTTTAGGTGAACATTCCAACTTGGCATGAAATGCTTTTTAAACCAGTTTAAATGTACCGAGGTGGATGCTGCTGTCTGATAAAGCTATAGCTGATGTTGATGGTACTATATGTGGGTTATTGTGCATGTGGGTGGGCTGAGGTCCCGGTGGCTTCATGCGCCCAATCATTTCTAGATTTTGATCATTTTTGTTTGACATATTATGAAACACATTTCATAAACAATAGTTCTTTGAACATTTTTGGCTTGTTGCTATTATTTTTATATTATGTCTTGATTTACCCATTAATTACTTTATCTGTCCGTTCTGTGCTATTGCTGTGCTTTGTTGGAGGTGTCAAATGCTCTTATAAAAATGTTCAAATGATAATCTTTTGCGGTGCCTATTATCATCTTATAACCATTGTATGCTCGTTTTTCTTTCCTTTGATGTTCTGTAATACTCCCTCCGTCCCAAAATAAGCGTCTCAACTTTGTACTAACTTTAGTACAAAGTTGCACTAAAGTTGAGACACTTATTTACAAAGTTGCACTAAAGTTGAGACACTTATTTTGGGACGGAAGGAATACATGTTTAATGAACAGTACTTGTCAGCATTAGATCTTCTACAGAACTCATGCACGCTGATTGCCCAACATAAGAACCCAGGTCTTCTCATGAACTTAAAAGAAGGTGTCACACTAGCTAGTGTTTGTCACAGTATGCTAGGACTATGTTTCTGTTTCCAGTTGATAATAAATTGTGTAGTTGTGTACGAAACTGTTGCCTTGTCAAAGCATGTGTATGTGATTAGAAGACAATACTATTTTGCTAATTAGCAAGTATACTACTGGGACTAGAAGTGGTCCCTCCACCTACCAATTTTCTGCAACCTACTGGAAGTTCCCAAACTGCTAGGATGTTCGTGGCATGTTGCACGCTGGAGCATACGTTTTCCGAGCAATTTGCTCCGTTACCAAAAGAGTGCCTACTTGACCTTTTGCAGAACTGCAAATGAGCCCAAATAGTGATTAATGCAACAACAACAACAACAAAGCCTTTAGTCCCAAACAAGTTGGGGTAGGCTAGAGGTGAAACCCATAAGATCTCGCAACCAACTCATGGCTCTGGCACATGGATAGCAAGCTTCCACGCACCCCTGTCCATAGCTAGCTCTTTGTCGATACTCCAATCCTTCAGGTCTCTCTTAACGGACTCCTCCCATGTCAAAATCGGTCGACCCCGCCCTCTCTTGACATTCTCCGCATGCTTTAGCCGTCCGCTATGCACTGGAGCTTCTGGAGGCCTGCGCTGAATATGCCCAAACCATCTCAAACGATGTTGGACAAGCTTCTCCTCAATTGGTGCTACCCCAACTCTATCTTGTATATCATCATTCCGGACTCGATCCTTCCTCGTGTGGCCACACATCCATCTCAACATACGCATCTCTGCCACACCTAACTGTTGAACATGTCGCCTTTTAGTCGGCCAACACTCCGCGCCATACAACATTGCGGGTCGAACCGCCGTCCTGTAGAACTTGCCTTTTAGCTTTTGTGGCACTCTCTTGTCACAGAGAATGCTAGAAGCTTGGCGCCACTTCATCCATCCGGCTTTGATTCGATGGTTCACATCTTCATCAATACCCCCATCCTCCTGCAACATTGACCCCAAATACCGAAAGGTGTCCTTCCGAGGTACCACCTGGCCATCAAGGCTAACCTCCTCCTCCTCACAGCTAGTAGTACTGAAACCGCACATCATGTACTCAGTTTTAGTTCTACTAAGCCTAAACCCTTTCGATTCCAAGGTTTGTCTCCATAACTCTAACTTCCTATTTACCCCCGTCCGACCATCGTCAACTAGCACCACATCATCCGCAAAGAGCATACACCATGGGATATCTCCTTGTATACCCCTTGTGACCTCATCCATCACCAATGCAAAAAGATAAGGGCTCAAAGCTGACCCCTGATGCAGTCCTATCTTAATCGGGAAGTCATCGGTGTCGACATCACTTGTTCGAACACTTGTCACAACATTATTGTACATGTCCTTGATGAGGGTAATGTACTTTGCTGGGACTTTGTGTTTCTCCAAGGCCCACCACATGACATTCCGCGGTATCTTATCATAGGCCTTCTCCAAGTCAATGAACACCATATGCAAGTCCTTCTTATGCTCCCTATATCTCTCCATAAGTTGTCGTACCAAGAAAATGGCTTCCATGGTCGACCTCCCAGGCATGAAACCAAACTGATTTGTGGTCACGCTTGTCATTCTTCTTAAGCGGTGCTCAATGACTCTCTCCCATAGCTTCATTGTATGGCTCATCAGCTTAATTCCACGGTAATTAGTACAACTCTGAACATCCCCCTTGTTCTTGAAGATTGGTACTAATATACTCCGTCTCCATTCTTCTGGCATCTTGTTTGCCCGAAAAATGAGGTTGAAAAGCTTGGTTAGCCATACTATCGCTATGTCCCCGAGACCTTTCCACACCTCAATGGGGATACAATCAGGGCCCATCGCCTTGCCTCCTTTCATCCTTTTTAAAGCCTCCTTCACCTCAGACTCCTGGATGCGCCGCACAAAACGCATGCTGGTCTCATCAAAGGAGTCATTCAGTTCAATGGTAGAACTCTCATTCTCCCCATTGAACAGCTTGTCGAAGTACTCCTGCCATCTATGCTTAATCTCTTCGTCCTTCACCAAGAGTTGGCCTGCTCCATCCTTGATGCATTTGACTTGGCCAATATCCCTCGTCTTCCTCTCCCGGATCTTAGCCATCTTATAGATGTCCCTTTCACCTTCCTTCGTGCCTAACCGTTGGTAGAGGTCCTCATATGCCTGACCCCTTGCTTCACCAACAGCTCGCTTTGCGGCCTTCTTCGCCATCTTGTACTTCTCTATGTTGTCTGCACTCCTATCCAGGTATAGGCGTCTGAAGCAATCTTTCTTCTCTTTAAGCGCCTTCTGGACATCATCATTCCACCACCAGGTATCCTTATCTTCGCTTCTCCTTCCCCTGGACACTCCAAACTCCTCCGAGGCCACCTTACAAATGCAAGTCGCCATCTTCATCCACACATTGTCCGCATCCCCTCCTTCCTCCCAAGGGCCCTCCTTAAATACCCTCTCCTTGAACACCTGAGCTACCTCCCCCTTGAGCTTCCACCACTTCGTTCTAGCGACCTTGGCACGCTTATCCCGCTGGACACGAATCCGAAAGCGGAAGTCAGCAACCACCAGCTTATGCTGGGGTACAACACTCTCCCCAGGTATCACCTTACAGTCTAGGCACGCACGCCTATCTTCTCTTCTCGAGAGGATGAAATCAATCTGGCTAGAGTGTTGGCCACCACTAAAAGTCACCAGATGTGATTCTCTCTTTCTAAAGAGGGTGTTAGCTACAATCATGTTGTAGGCTAAAGCAAAGCTTAAGACATCTTCTCCTTCTTGATTCCTGATGCCATAGCCAAAGCCCCCATGCGCCCCTTCAAAACCTGTGTTAGATGTACCCACGTGGCCATTGAGGTCTCCTCCTATGAAGAGCTTCTCACCAATCGGTACACTCCTAACCATGTCTTCCAAGCCTTCCTAGAACTCCCTCTTGGTGTTCTCATTGTGGCCTACTTGCGGGGCATATGCGCTGATAACATTGAGAACCAAGTCCTCAGCTACCAGCTTGACCAGGATAATCCGGTCCCCACGTCTCCTGACGTCTACCACTCCATACTTGAGGCTCTTGTTGATCAAGATGCCTACGCCATTTCTGTTTGCAGCCGTCCCCGTGTACCACAGCTTGAAGCCGGTATCCTCCACCTCCTTCGCCTTCTGTCCTCTCCATTTGGTTTCTTGGACGCAAAGGATATCAACACATCTCCTCACTGCTGCATCAACTAGCTCCCGAAGCTTCCCTGTCAGAGACCCTACGTTCCAGCTACCTAAGCGAATCCTCCTAGGCTCGGCTAGCTTCCTTACCCTTCGCACTCGTCGAGTCAAATGCGAAGACCCTTGCTCATTTTCCACTACATCCGGGCGCCGATGTAGCGCGCCACTAAGGATGCGACGACCCGATCCTCGCTCACTTGCCACCGTATCCGGATCAAGATACGGCGCGCCACTTGGGGGGTGACGGCCCGGCCCTTGCCCATTTTCCACCACACCCGGGTTCCGATGTGGCGCGTCGCTGAGAGGGTTACGCCCCAACGAAAATCTTTTGGGTTTCATCTCCATAAGAGTGGCTGAGTTTTTACGTTGGCTCGCCAAGCCTATCACAACCCTCCTCCTTTACCCGGGCTTGGGACCGGCTATGTTGAGACAACATAGGCGGAGTTGAAAAGGGCAACCTGGTGCATGTAGCTCCCGCTTGCGCAGGGTCCAGGGAAGGGTCCGACCACTTTGGGTCTATAGTACGCAGCCTTTCCCTACATTTCTGTAAGAGGCTGTTTCCAGGACTTGAACCCATGACCTCATGGTCACAAGGCAGCAGCTTTACCACTGCGCCAAGGCTCCCCTTCAATGCCCCCCCTCCAAATAGGTGTTCTGACATTGCTAGTGTGGTGACATTGTCGGGAGCATTTGTGTTGCACAACATATTAAAGTTGCTTAAAGGTGAAAACACCATTTTTGTCAGCAAAATTTTACAAATAGTATAAATGGTAGTCCCAATTTCATACAGAAAAATGGGGAAGGCTATATCCTGTTATTTTTTCATACGAAGAATGATGCTACTTATGTTGGTTTACAATTCATCACAAGCACTGGCGTTCCAAAGTCTATTCAGTATCTTATTTGGTCAAGCTGGAGCAAATGTTGTGCTCTTGATTTGTAAATTCAAATGATAAAAGTTATGGCTCTATTATGCTTTTAGGTAATATATAGCCATACTATTGTCCAAAGTAGTGCATGTCTGATGCATGTGCAAATCCTTTCTGCAGTACTATTAAAAAAGATACACGTTCCAGTTTTCATTGCTTCAAATCATTATAACTTGAATACTTGATTGTCAAGGCACAATCTTCATCTTCCAGTTTCTGATATTTCTTTGAATGTTGTACTCCAGGTACATATGTGTAACAAGCTTGCTAGTCGGCATGTAAGGGTTGGGCTTGCGGACCCTAATAAATTAGTACGCTGTGATATATGTGAAAGTTCTCCTGGTATGCATTTTCGACCTTAAAACAATTCTTATGTCACTTATCTATTAAAGTTTGATTTCATCAGCTTTCGACCTGTCTATGCAGCTTTCTTCTACTGTGACATAGATGGTACATCACTTTGCCTGAGTTGTGATATGGCTGTTCATGTTGGTGGGAAACGAACCCATGGAAGATACTTGCTGCTAAGACAACGAGTCGAAGTATGATTTTAATTGTTAATCAACTAATGGTTGAAATCTCATGTACTATATTATATTATTACTTGAGGTTTGAAATTTTGATTAGTTTCCAGGAGATAAACCAGGGCATATGGACGATGTAGCCATGCAACAGATGGAGTCTGAAAACCCAAGGGACCAAAATAATGCTCATTCGGTAGAGAAGGAGCAAATGGTGAACCACCACCACAATGCCTATGATCCGGCCTCAGATGGCAATTGCAACGGCCAGGGTGCCATTGACTCAAAAATGTTTGATCTTAATATGAGGCCAGCTCGTAATAATGGGCAAGGTTCAAGTTCCCAGGTCTGTCCTATTTTTGCCATAACAGAAGTAACTTGTCTCAAGTGTTCTTTCCCAAGTACTTACAGTCTCTCCTCTTGTCTCCATTACTCTTCCTGGTGGCAAATCCAGACTCATGGAGTGGATCATAGCCACAACAACAACCATGACTCTTCAGGAGTGGTCCCAACATGCAATTACGATGGAGCCACCGACAAGTAAACATTGGAATCTCAGAATGTAAATTGCTTCGGTTGCTGTTATAAACATTTCGTCCGCACCGGGAGCTTGAATTAGCTTTAGCCTTAGTGGCCAGGCTAAATGTATCGTTGCAGGGACCTTAGAATGTGTGTTGTTTTTTAATAGAGACGAAGCTAACGACTGTATCTGGATTAAGCATGGCATGCACTAGACGCTGTGCTGCGGATTTCTGTTGTATGCTATCGGGAACTGTACAAAGAAATAATAGATCTCTCATTTTGTGTACTGGAACTGCTATACATGCCAACTACTGTGAATGCCAGAACTAATATGTTGCAAGGAGTGCTCTCTCTTTCTCTCTCTAAAAAAAAGAGATGCTGCTAGGAGTACGTGTTATCTATGAGCATTTGCGGCCGCTTGACGTAACGAAGCCGGAGTGCGAAAGGCCGCTGTTGTGCAAGCTGTGATCTTGTTTACTTTGCTGCCAAAACATAAAGTTTGGCAATGCCTGTTTTGGTACAAAAGAGTGGTAATGCCAATGAAACTTTCTCAAGGTTTGGTTGGGCACCAAATTTTTGGCTCGCTTCTGGGCAGTAAACCAAACACCTGACCTGTCCATACATTGGTTTGGCCAATTGTTTGAAAACAAACGTGTCTGGTCTCTTTCCAGTTTCTGCAATGCCATGGTTTGGGTATCACCAGATCGATCATCTTGCAGCCAACTAAGCCAACCTCCTGATTCTCTGTAGAAGTTTCCAGGGACTCTGAAGTTCATCTCAACCAATCCAATGCATCTCTCTGGCATGATCCTCTTCACCTGGCCTGCTACTGGGTGCCTAGCTACATGGCCACTTGCTCCGTTGTTAGGCTGTTACATTTGCATCTCTACCAAGATATGCAGGCATCTTCGACCGAGATTTATTCCAATCTCCGGAAGCGCTGGCAACTCTGCCTCGCTACCGTGCAAACCTCCGAACGAGATATCTGTCACACATCGTTCCGACAGGTGAACTGGTTTAAGCAGTTGATCCCGCCAGCCAGCCAGCCACAGTACGAAATATGCCATAAGGACACCTCCAACTCTAAACCGGACACCGTATCTGCCTGCGGACCGGGGGACCAGTTCATGGATACGAACAAGCCGGCCATCCAACCATAGCCACAAATGTCCGGAGACATTTCAAACGGAATTTAATGGAAATAAACAAATTTGATGAATATTTAAACAAACCAAATGATTTTCATTCATACTACATAAAACTAGATGCTTTTTCATCTAAACTGGAGCAAAATCATTATATTTTAACATATTTTAACTAAACTGTACTCTAAACCTAGTTTAAATGACCGTTGACGCTTGTTCCCCATGTCCGGACAGCCATGAGAGCCAGGAAATGAAGCTGCACCTCCTCAGCCTACAAGCGGCTAATCGGCCAACGATGACGACCCCGCTAAGCTTAGCTTCATATATCAAGGTTTGAGATTGGGAGGGGAGAAGTAGTGGCCTTCTTGGGACCCGAGCGTCGGCGGCCTCTGATGCTCTACTCTTCCTCGCTGCCAGCGGCGCCCGCGGATGTATCGGCTTCGTCGTCCCGGCGGCGGGGCGCGGCCGAGGTGGAGTTGGCGACGTCTTCCTCGTCCTTGCCGTAAACTTCATCTATCACCTCGTCGATCTCCTTGAAGGCGGCTTCCACATCCGCCTCATGGACGCGGTACCGCTAGCGGCCGCGGCGGATGTTGCTGGCGGAGCGGTAGGATTGGAGCAACATCTCCTGCTCGCCCATGTCCACGTCTGTCGCGATGCCTGTGCTGGTAGTGAGTTGCTCCTTCGCGCGCCGGTGCTCGAGGAGGCGGAGATTGTAGGCCTCTTCTGTTGGGGAACACAATATTTCAAAAAAATTGCTACGATCACACAAGATCTATCTAGGGATGCATAGCAACGAGAGGCAAGAGTGTGTCTACGTACCCTCGTAGACCGAAAGCAGAAACGTTAAGTAACACGGTTGATGTAGTCGAACGTCTTCGCGATCCAACCGATCAAGTACTGAACGCATGGCACCTTCGCGATCTGCACACATTCAGCTCGGTGATGTACTTCGAACTCTAGATCCAGCTGAGGCCGAGGGAGAGTTTCTTCAGCACGACGACGTGTTGACGGTGATGATGAAGTTACCGACGCAGGGCTTTGCCTAAGCACTATGACAATATGACCGAGGTGGAAATCTGTGGAGGGGGCACCACACACGACTAAGAGATCAACTTGTGTGTCTATGGGGTGCACCCTTCCCCCGTATATAAAGAGGGGAGGAGGAGGAGGAGGGCTGGCCTCAAGGGGCGCGCCCAAAGGGGGGATTCCTACTCCTAGTAGGAGTAGGTTTCCCCCTTTCCTAGTCCATGTAGGAGAAGAAGGAAGGAGAGGAGAGGGAGAAGGAAAGAGGGGGGCGCCGCCCCCTCCCTAGTCCAATTCGGACCAGCCCATGTGGGGGGGGGGTGAAGCCTCCCCTTGTGGCCCTTCTCTCCATTCCACTAAGGCCCATGAAGGCCCAATACTTCTCCCGACGAATTCCCGTAACTCTCCGGTACTCTGAAAAATACCCCAACCACTCAGAACCTTTCCGATGTCCGAATATAGCCTTCCAATATATAAATCTTTATGTCTCAACCATTTTGAGACTCCTCGTCATGTCCGTGATCTCATCCGTGACTCCGAACTATCTTCGGTACATCAAATCACATAATTCATAATACATATCATCATTGAACATTAAGCGTGCGGACCCTACGGGTTCGAGAACTATGTAGACATGACCAAGACTCATCTTCGGTCAAATAACCAATAGCGGAACCTGGATGCTCATATTGGTTCCTACATATTCTACGAAGATCTTTATCGGTCAAACCGCATAACAACATACGTTTGTTCCCTTTGTCATCGGTATGTTACTTGCCCGAGATTCGATCGTCGGTATCATCATACCTAGTTCAATCTTGTTACCGGAAAGTCTCTTTACTCGTTTCGTAATGCATCATCCCGCAACTAACTCAGTAGTCACATTGCTTGCAAGGCTTATAGTGATGTGCATTACCGAGAGGGCCCAGAGATACCTCTCCGACAATCGGAGTGACAAATCCTAATCTTGATCTATGCCAACTCAACAAACACCATCGGAGACACTTGTAGAGCATCTTTATAATCACCCAGTTATGTTGTGACGTTTGATAGCACACTAAGTGTTCCTCCGGTATTCGGGAGTTGCATAATCTCATAGTCATAGGAACATGTATAAGTCATGAAGAAAGCAATAGCAATAAACTAAACGATCATAGTGCTAAGCTAACGGATGGGTCTAGTCCATCACATCATTCTCTAATGATGTGATCCCATTCATCGAATGACAACACATGTCCATGGCTAGGAAACTTAACCATCTTTGATTAACGAGCTAGTCAAGTAGAGGCATACTAGGGACACTATGTTTGTCTATGTATTCACACATGTACTAAGTTTCCGGTTAATACAATTCTAGCATGAATAATAAACATTTATTATGATATAAGGAAATATAAATAACAACTTTATTATTGCCTCTAGGTCATATTTTCTTCAGTCTCCCCTTGCACTAGAGTCAATAATCTAGTTCACATCGTCATGTGATTTCACACCAATAGTTCACATCTTTATGCGATTAGTTCACATCTTCATGTGACTAATACCCAAAGGGTTTACTAGAGTTAATAATCTAGTTCACATCGCTATGTGATTAACACCCAAAGAGTGATCATGTTTTGCTTGTGAGAGAAGTTTAGTCTACGGGTCTGCAACATTCAGATTCGCATGTATTTTGCAAATTTCTATGTCTACAATACTTTGCATGGAACTACTCTAGCTAATTGCTCCCACTTTCATTATGTATCTATATCAAGACTTAGAGTCATCTAGATTGGTGTAAAAAGCTTGCATCGACGTAACTCTTTACGACGAACTCTTTTATCACCTCCATAACCGAGAAATATTTCCTTAGTCCTCTAAGGATAGTTTTGACCGCTGTCCAGTGATCTACTCCTAGATCGCTATTGTACTCCCTTGCCGAAATCATGCTAAGGTGTACAATAGGTCTGATACAACATAGCATACTTTATAGAACCTATTACTGAGGCATAGGGAATGACTTTTCATTCTCTTTCTATTTTTGGCCATGGTCGGGTTTTGAGTCTTTACTCAATTTCACACCTTACTACTCAGGCAAGAACTCCTTTGACTGATCCATTTTGAACTCCTTCAAAATCTTATCAAGGTATGTACTCACCGAATGTCTTATCAAACGTCTTGATCCGTCTTTATAGATCTTGACCCAATATGTAAGTAGCTTTACAAGTAATTCTTTCTTTGAAAAACTCCTTTAAAATTCTCCTTTATGCTTTCCAGAAAATTTTACATCATTTCCGAACAACAATATGTCATTCACATATACTTATCAGAAAGGCTGTAGTGCTCCCACTCACTTTGTTGTAAATACATGCTTCACCGCAAGTCTGTATAAAACTATATGCTTTCATCAACTCATCAAAGCATATATTCCAACTCCGAGATGCTTGCACCAGTCCATAGATGGATCGCTGGAGCTTGCATACTTTGTTAACACCTTTAGGATTGACAAAACCTTCTGGTTGCATCATATACAACTCTTTTTTTAATAAATCCATTAAGGAATGTAGTTTTGATATCCATTTGTCAGATTTCATAAAACGCGGCAACTTCTAACATGATTCGGACAGACTTTTAAGCATCGATACGAGTGAGAAAATCTCATCGTAGTCAACACCTTGAACTTGTCGAAAACCTTTTGCGACAATTCGAGCTTTGTAGATAGTAACACTACTATCAGCATCCGTCTTCCTCTTGAAGATCCATTTATTCTCAATGGCTCACCGATCATCGGGCAAGTCAATCAAAGTCCATACTTTGTTCTTTATACATGGATCCCATCTTAGATTTCATGGCCTCAAGCCATTTTGTGGAATCTGGGCTCATCATCGCTTCCTCATAGTTCGCAGGTTCGTCATGGTCTAGTAACATGACTTCCAGAAAGGATTACCATACCACTTTGGTGCGGACCATACTCTGGTTGACCTACGAGATTCGGTAGTAACTTGATCTGAAGTTTCATGATCATCATCATTAGCTTCCTCACTAATTGGCGTAGGAATCACTAGAACTGATTTCTGTGATGAACTACTTTCCAATTCGGGAGAAGGTACAATTACCTCATCAAGTTCTACATTCCTCCCACTCACTTCTTTCGAGAGAAACTTCTCCTCTAGAAAGGATCCATTTTTAGCAACAAATATCTTGCCTTTGGGTCTGTGATAGAAGGTGTACCCAACAGTTTCCTTTGGGTATCCCATGAAGACGCATTTAACCGATTTGGGTTCAAGCTTATCAGGTTGAAACTTTTTCACATAAAAATCATAGCCCCAAACTTTAAGAAACGACAACTTAGGTTTCTTGCTAAACCACAGTTCATATGGTGTCGTCTCAACGGATTTAGACGGTGTCCTATTTAACGTGAATGCAGCTGTCTCTAATGCATAACCCCAAAACGATAGTGATAAATCGGTAAGAGACATCATAGATCACACCATATCTAATAAAGTACGGTTATGACGTTCGGACACACCATTACGCTATGGTGTTTCAGGTGGCGTGAGTTGCAAAACTATTCCACATCGTTTCAAATGAAGACCAAACTCGTAACTCAAATATTCTTCTCAGCGATCAGATCATAGAAAATTTATTTTCTTGTTACGATGATTTTCCACTTCACTCTGAAATTCTTTGAACTTTTCAAATGTTTCAGACTTATGTTCCATCAAGTAGATATACCCATATCTGCTCAAATCATCTGTGAAGGTCAGAAAATAACGATACCTGCCACGAGCCTTAACACTCATCGGATAGCATACATCAGTATGTATTATTTCCAATAACTCAGTTGCTTGCTCCATTGTTTCGGAGAACGGAGTCTTAGTCATCTTACCCATGAGGCATGGTTCGCAAGCATCAAATGATTCATAATCAAGTGATTCCAAAAGCCCATCAGCATGGAGTTTCTTCATGCGCTTTACACCAATATGACCTAAACGGCAGTGCCACTTATAAGTTGCACTATCATTATTAACTTTGCATCTTTTGGCTTCAATATTATGAATATGTGTATCACTACGATCGAGATTCAATAAACCATTTATATTGAGTGTATGACCATATAAGGTTTTATTCATGTAAATAGAACAACAATTATTCTTTGACTTAAATGAGAACCGTATTACAATATACATGACCCAATCATATTTGTGCTCAACGCAAACACCAAATAACATTTATTTTAGGTTCAATCCTAATCCCGAAGGTAAAGGGAGTGTACGATGGTGATCTTATCAACCTTGGAATCACTTACAACACACATCATCACCTTGCCCTCAACTAGTTTCTGTTCATTTTGTAACTCATGTTTCAAGTTACTAATCATAGCAACTGAACCAGTATCATATACCTAGGGGCTATTATGACTAGTAAAGTACACATCAATAATCTGTATATTAAATATACCTTTTTTCACTTTGCCATCCTTCTTATCTGCCAAGTATTTGGGGTAGTTCTATTTCCAGTGACCATTCCCTTTGCAATAGAAGCACTCGGTTCCATGCTTAGGTCTAGCTTTGGGTTTCTTCACGGGAGTGGAAACTTGCTTGCCATTCTTTGAAGTTCCCTTTTTTTTCCTTTGCCCCTTTTTCTTGAAACTAGTGGTCTTGTTAACCATCAACACTTGATGCTCTTTCTTGAATTTTACCTTCGTCGATTTCAGCATCACGAAGAGCTTGGGAATCATTTTCGTCATCCCTTGTATATTATACTTCATCACGACGTTCCAGTAACTTGGTGGTAGTGACTAGAGAACTCTGTCAATCACTATCTTATCTGGAAGATTAACTCCCACTTGATTCAAGCGATTGTAGTACTCAGACATTCTGAGCACATGCTCACTGGTTGAGCTATTCTCCTCCATCTTGTAGGCAAAGTACTTGTCAGAGGTGTCATACCTCTCGACTTGGGCATGAGTCTGAAATACCAATTTCAGCTTTGGGAACATCTTATATGCCCCATGGCGTTCAAAACAGTTTTTGAAGTCCCGGTTCTAAGCCGTAAAGCATGGCGCAGTAAACCATCAAGTAGTCATCATACAGAGCTTGCCAAACGTTCATAACGTCTGCATCTGCTCCTGCAATAGGTCGGTCACCTAGCGGTGCATCAAGGACATAATTCTTCTGTGTAGCAATGAGGATAATCCTCAGATCACGGACCCAGTCCGCATCATTGCTACTATCATCTTTCAACTAATTTTTCTCTACGAACATATCAAAAAATAAACGGGGGGCTATAACGCGAGCTATACAACATAATTTGCATATACTATCAGGACTAAGTTCATGATAAATTAAAGTTCAATTAATCATATTACTTAAGAACTCCCACTTAGATAGACATCCCTCTAGTCATCTAAATGATCACGTGATCCAAATCAACTAAACCATGTCCGATCATGACGTGAGATGGAGTAGCTTTCAATGGTGAACACCACTATGTTGATCATATCTACTATATGATTCACGTTCGACCTTTCGGTCTCAGTGTTCCGAGGCCATATCTGCATATGCTAGGCTCGTCAAGTTTAACCCGAGTATTCTGCATGTGCAAAACTGGCTTGCACCCATTGTATGTGAACGTAGAGCTTATCACACCCGATCATCAAGTGGTGTCTCAGCACGAAGAACTAACGCAACGGTGCATACTCAGGGAGAACACTTGTACCTTGAAATTTTAGTAAGGGATCAACTCATAATGCTACCGCTGTACTAAGCAAAATAAGATGCATAAAAGATAAACATCACATGCAATCAAAATATGTGACATGATATGGCCATCATCATCTTGTGCCTTTGATCTCCATCGCCAAAGTACCGTCATGATCTCTATCGTCACCTGCATGACACCATGATCTCCATCATCTTGATCTTTATCAACGTGTCATCACATGGTCATCTAGCCAACTATTGCTTTTGCAACTATTGCTATCGGATAGCAATAAAGTAAAGCAATTATATGGCGCTTGCATCTTATGCAATAAAGAGACAACCATAAGGCTCCTGCCAGTTGCCGATAGTTTCAACAAAACATGATCATCTTATACAACAATTTATATCTCATCACGTCTTGACCATATCACATCACAACATACCCTGCAAAAACAAGTTAAACGTCCTCTACTTTGTTGTTGCAAGTTTTACGTGGCTGCTACGGGCTTAGCAAGAACCGTTCTTACCTACGGCATAAAAACCACAACGTGGTATAGTGTTTGCTTTTTGATCTTCAGAAAGAACTCTGTTCATTGAATCCGATTCAACTAAAGTTGGAGAAACAGACACCCGCCAGACACCTGTGTGCAAAGCACGTCAGTAGAACCAGTCTCGTGAACGCGGTCATGTAATGTCAGTCCGGGCCGCTTCATCCAACAATACCGCCGAATCAAGAAACAACTAGTGATGGCAAGCAATATGTATATACCCACGCCCACAACTCCTTTGTGTTCTACTCGTGCATATAACATCTACGCATAGACCTGGCTCGGATGCCACTGTTGGGGAACGCAGTATTTCAAAAAAATTCCTACGATCACGCAAAAACTATGTAACGCCCCGATAGTTAAGCTACAGTAACCACACACCCTAATGGTGACATGTCATCGGTGTTAATTTTCTAATCACTTTGATCCAAACCGGATTCAAATTCAGTTTAAAATAAAGTCAAATTATTATTTCTTCAACCGGTAAAACAAAAATGTTCGCTGGGTTGCAAAAATTTCACTATCTAATTGTCCTGATTTTACCAACATTATTTGAATTATTAAGATGCCGTTAACCTATTTTAAACTAGGCCAAACAACCCCTTTTATCTCATTTAAATTCCACCGTATATTCTGGGAGACACAAATTGTCCCTAAAACCTTTTGTGGTAGTGGAAATTATTGCAATATATTTAAAAATGGCCAATCTCCATAATTTAATTGCAAACAGTGGCTTATTTAATTGCAAACAGTGGCTGTTTTAAATGTCAGAAAAGGGAAATGAGAAAACTAGCTACTGTGCCAATGGGCTCTACCTACTACAGTAAACGGCCCAGCCCACTACCAAGGCTTTTCCTTCAACCTCTGTACAGAGGGAACAGATGCCCCATCGTGGACTCCGCATGCCCGTCCATGCCGTGGATGTCACCGTGTCGACCATCCTGCGGTCGTGCAGTTGGATAAGAGCATCGTTGCGAGTCCCCTGGCAAACCTGAACACTTCCCCCTCCCCTTTCCTCCCTCGCTCGCCTCTCTCTCGATCTGGATCGGAGCCGAGCGCGGTGATCGCCGTTGCTCTGGAATCGCCATAGCCACCCTCCTCCCCAAGCTGCGCCAAGGCGTCTAGGAGGACCTTCACCCTCGTCCTCGTCCTTCTTGTGTACCAAGACGAGCCGGACCGCCCCGCAGCTCGCCGGCATCATCGTCCTTCCCCGCACGCGCTCCTCAGTTTTGCCGCCTCCCCGAGTCGCTCCCGAGCACCCTGTGAGCTCACCGCCTCCACACTTTCCCCCTTCTTTCCATCCCGTAGCAGCCACCACTGTCACGCCTGCCCACGCTTGTCTGCGGTCGTCTCCGACCGCGACCGCGGTGCTCCCGGTCATCGCTAGTTACGGCGCCCCATCCTCGACCCAAACACTCCCGCATGCGCTCTGCTCTCCTCAACCGTGCCCCCGCCCGCTGGTGCCTCTGCCCCGTGCCCGCGCGCCGGCTGCCCTGCTGCAGCCACGCCCACGTGCTGCTAGCGCCGCCCGCGCGTCGCTCCGGCTGCCCGGTGCCTCCCGCTGCTATACTACTGCTGCTTCTGTTGCCGTTGGCAACTGCTCCTGTGCCGCTGATTGCTACTACACGCCTGTTGCCGTCACTGCTGCTGCCAAGCGCTGCGGCCTCCGCCTCCTGCTGCTACCCGCACCCCCGTGAGCTCCCAGCCGCCGTAGCTGAACGGTCCCGCGCCCCAGCCCCGAGCTCGGCCGCGCCGACACCGCCCCTTGCCGACGTGGCCCCACTGCAGCCCAGCCATGCGCTGGCCTCTCCGGCCCCGTCCCGCAGCCGCCTCCGCCTTGCCGCGCTCGACCGCCGCGACCTCTGCTAGCCGGCTGCGCCGAGCCGGGGTCCCTGCCATGGCGCGAGCAGGCCTCTGGCCGCCGACGCCTTGAGCGTTCGTGCGTGCCCTACCTGGGAGGCCGGCTATGCCTCTGCTAGTGGGCCAACCCAAACTAGATTAGGGGGCCTAATTAACTCTATTAACTTAGCCTTTTACTAACCTTTCTCTTACATGTGGGTCCTCCTGCTAATAAAACGTGGCTAAATAAGTTTACTAAAACTGTGTCAATGACATGTGGCCCCACATGTCAGCTTGACCTGGTCAACCTTGACTCTGTTGACCCACTGGTTGGGCAGTTGACGAAGTCAACTAGTCCCACATGTCATCCTCTCTGGTTATGTACCCACTGGGTACGGATAGCCTTTTTCTATTTAATTTCGAAATAAAACAATTCTAGAAATTTCAAAATAATATTAAAACTTTGAAAAAATCATAGAAAATAAACCGTAGCTCGGATGAAAAAGTTTTCTACATGGAAGTTGATCAAAACGACGAGACGAATCCGTATGCAAGGTCCGTTCATTCGCCACATGTCCCTAGCATAGCGAACATGCAACTTTTCCCCTCCGGATCATCTGCCCGAAAACGCGGAACACCGGGAATACTTTCTCGGATGTTTCCCCCCTTCACCGGTAGCACTAATACTGTGTTAGGTCATCCCTAGTACCGCATATTGCCATGTTATGCTTTTTGATGATTTGATTGCTCTGTTATTTATTGTGTTCCCCCTCCGTTACTTCTTTTCGGTAGACCCCGAGACCGCGGTTGAACCAGTGATCGACTACTTCACCTTCGAGGGTCTGTTTCTGTCTGTAGAGCAACCAGGCAAGCCCCCTGATCATAAGATATCGCCTATTCTTCTCTCTATTGCTTGCATTAGAGTAGTGTAGCATGTTACTGCTTTCCGTTAATCCTATCCTGATGCATAGCCTGTCTTTGCTACTACTGTTGTTACCTTTACCTGCAATCCTAAATGCTTAGTATAGGATGCTAGTATTCCTTCAGTGGCCCTACATTCTTGTCCGTCTGCCATGCTATACTATCGGGCCGTGATCACTCGGGAGGTGATCACGGGTATATACTTATATACTTAATATATGATACTTGTGGTGACTAAAGTCGGGTCGGCTCATAGAGTACCCGCAAGTGATTCCGATGTGGGGGCTGAAGGGGCAGGTGGTTCCATCCAGGTAGTGGTGGGCCTGGGTTCCCGACGGCCCCCGACTGTTACTTTGTGGCGGAGCGATAGTGCAGGTTGAGACCACCTAGGAGAGAGGTGAGCCTGGCCCTGGTCGGCGTCCGTGGTTACTTCAAAATAACCCGCTTAACGAGATCTTGGTATTTGATCTGAGTCTAGCCACTGGCCTATATGCACTAACCAACTACGTGGGAACAGTTATGGGCACTCGACATCATGGTATCAGCCGAAGCCTTCTTGATGTCAGCGACTAAGCGGCGCGCGCCGGATTGGATTGGAACGCCTGCTCTTGTATTAGGGAGGCTAGGTTTGCTTACCGGCCGCGTTCGCAACGTGCAGGTGTGAAATGGGCGATGGGCCCAAACCCCTGCGCCATAGGATTTAGACCTACGTGCTGACCTCTCTATTGTGCCTAGGTAGGGCTGTGATGTGTTGATCTTCCGAGGCCGGGCATGACCCAGGAAAGTGTGTCCGGCCAAAGGGGATCGAGCGTGTTGGGAAATGTGGTGCACCCCTGCTGGGAAGTTTATCTATTCGAATAGCCGTGTCCCCCGGTAAAAGGACGACCCGGAGTTGTACCTTGACCTTATGATAACTAGAACCGGATACTAAATAAAGCACACCCTTCCAAGTGCCAGATACAACCCGGTGATCGCTCTCTAATAGGGCGACAAGGAGAGGATCGCCGGGTAGGGTTGTGCTATGCGATGATACTTGGTGAACTTACCATCTACTCTCTTCTACATGCTGCAAGATGGAGGCGGCTAGAAGCGTAGTCTTCGATAGGACTAGCTATCCCCCTCTTATTCCGGCATTCTGCAGTTCAGTCCACATATACTACCCCTTTCATTGATACCAATGCATATGTAGTGTAGCTCCTTGCTTTCGAGTACTTTGGATGAGTACTCACGGTTGCTTTGCTCCCCCTTTTTCCCTTTCTATACCCGGTTGTTGCGACCAGACATTGGTGTCCAGGAGCCAGACGCCACTGTCGATGACGACTCCTACTACACTGGAGGTGCCTACTACTACGTGCAGGCTGCTGACGACGACCAAGAGTAGTTTAGGAGGATCCCAGGCAGGAGGCCTGCGCCTCTTTCGATATGTATCCCAGTTTGTGCTAGCCATCTTATGGCAACTTGTTTACTTATGTCTATACTCAGATATTGTTGCTTCCGCTGACTCGTCTATGATCGAGCTCTTGTATTCGAGCCCTCGAGGCCCCTGGCTTGTAATATAAAGCTTGTATTATTTTAATTTGTGTCTAGAGTTCTGTTGTGATATCTTCCCGTGAGTCCTTGATCTTGACCGTACACATTTGCGTGTATGATTAGTGTACAGTCAAGTCGGGGGTGTCACAAGTTGGTATTAGAGCCGACTGCCTGTAGGAATCCCCCTTCCACACTCCTTGGTTGAAGTCGAGTCTAGTCATTGCAATTTTTTTTACTAATATGGCTGTGTGTCTTACGGGCCCCCGTCACCATTGGGTGATATTAGGATCTTTTATTCCTCGACCTATGCTCTGGGACTCTGATCTCTCTTCTATTCGGGTTTAAATGAATTTACTAACTCTAACATTAGGATCTCGTGATCATATCCACCCGGAGAGCCCCATATTACAGATGATCGCCTGCTGCACCAGAAGATTTCGAAGATACTCTTCGATGATTGTCGAGACCCTTGTGCCCTCTACCTTTTCAATTCCTTACTACCAATATATCCATATGGATAACGATATACACATGTTGCTCTTACAATCACTCCCAATTGCTCTTGTTATTACAATATACATTGAATTGTTCTCCGACTTTTATGAATCCAATGTGCCACTGCCTTATAGTTCTTGCTGCAGAAATACCCCTACGGATAATTCCTCGTACTTATCGAGTATCCATTCATCCCAAGTTGATCATGTGTTTCACAAAAGTCTTCGAAATACCACCCGATCTTTCAAAAATCCTCAGCAACCTATTACTCTTGTGATTCTTGCTTTCTTACATGGTTAATCCTATAAGTCTAGTAATCTTGTTGGTATCCTTTGTGTTTACCATTTTCAGCCCTTTGATTTGATATGTTTGTGAATGGTCACAATCATTAGTTGAAACTAGAATTCATCCTTCCGGACCAGACATAATTTTAGACATGAGCTGGATCTCGACCAATCAGATTGCCACCGATTGTACCCCTAATCCTATGCAACTTATCCATCCTTAATCAGAGCATTTGCTTCTGATCCCTTGATTTGGAAATCATAAATCTTTTGCATCTGAGCTTTGAATTAGTCAGTTGTTTCTATAATCTGACCCCCTTGCATTTTTCTTCCTCTGGTTGAGTACCGATGCTCACATCAGATCCCTTGAGGACCATTGAATCCTTTGTTGGATTTTATCTGACAGCGTCCTTCATATTTAATCACTTTGGAAGTTCTTTCTCTAATATGTAATGCCATTGGTAAACCCTATCCTCTGATTGGCCAATCATGCTCTGCTTTTAAGCTGGTGATATTTACTCTTGAAACTTGTTGTATATGTTCCTAAGATGCCCTGATGGGTTCAACCTATGCCTTCCTTTACCCCTGTGAACCTGAAAGAGATCATGGGTTATACTAATCTAATATTTCACCAGGTAAAATTTTCAAAACTAATGTCATTTTTGAAACACGAGAAGTGAATGGAAGGTTATGCATTGGAGAAGTGGGAGTCGACCTTGAACTTGTGTTCATGCCCATGGAAATGATGTATATCTTATCAATAAAGCTTCTCTTAAATTAAATATTCCCTTGGTATAAGTTCGTCTTATATCTGGGATCTGGCCTTTTGCAACCGTGGTTCCGGCCATGTTCTCGTTTTAAATAACATTTCTCGGACAAGTTGAAGTTCTTTTCTTCTACAGAGCAATATCCCAGTCCAACCTCTACTTTGATCTGTCGTCGAGTATTACCCCCTGGTATCTCGAGATTATCACCGAACATCATAACTTCTTATGAGATCTTCATCAAGTACTACATTCTCACCGATTCCAATTTTTCCTGGGTTGTGAGTGGTTAGTCACTCGAGTACACCGATAACTGAATCGTGTCCGTTCTACGATTCAACAATTCTTAGCAATCTTTTTTGCTTACGAGTTTGTACCCGATCACATCATTCCTAGCCTGCTTGGCTATATCATTATCGTGCTGATTTTATCTGTGCTACCTGGTTCTTAATTCTAGAGCACAACTTTCGATGATGAGCTAGGCTTACATTGATTTTCCTCATCATATCCTTTCGCCTTGAACAACAAGCTTGATTTCGAGCTTGTGTCATACCCATGGTTCCAATAACCTTTCACTTCATCATTCCTTTGACTTGATGTCGTCGCTGATTGATTACAACTTCATGAAATCTCTCGACACATGTGTCGTGATCATCATCAACCTTATGAGCTCTTACGGGATATCAATCGAATTCATGATGAGAAATACCATCCTTGCCGTCGATGATTTGTGTTATCATCGGCCACTTTATTTCCCTCCCTCCAACACAAACTTGTTCGTGTTTTGTGTTATACCTTGAGTTCCTTGCTATCCAGCATTTATTCTTCTTTACCTTAGGATATTTCCACCTTTTATGTCAAAAATTTCGTGGGAATTTCACCACCTCTGATAATTCTTAATACAAGTGATACTTCTCACCATCACCATTCCTTCTTGGTCCCCGTGTTGTTTATAGCCAGAATGCCGACAAATGAACTATGTTGTGTGAATTCAAAACTTCTAGCAACTATTGCTTGTATGTTACGAATGATAGTTTCTTTCTTCATGTGTTGATTATTGACTCATCATCCAAACATAGATCGTGCTACCTAGTCCAGATTTCCGGGTGCACCCGTCTATCATTGTTAAATTGTGTATGTTTTCCTCGAGCATACCTCATTATATCATTTGATCTAACTAATGTTATCTCCTTGTTCACATAATTATGGAAATATATCTTTTTTGGAAATCTCGGTGAGTTGTCGCCAAGTCCATCAGCCACCTCCTCATCCTCTCCTTGGTTTAATGATGAACTCTTGTTTCAGGACTTGCTTCCATTCATTTCCCGAGAATTTTACAATGTCATCTCGTTAATTTGTGTTGCACCTTTTTCTTCTCAGGCATACTGAGTCTGAGGTATCCTGACACCAATCAGATCTGAGTCTCGGTCGGATATGATGGTTGGAACATATTTCCAAGAGTTATAACATTGGTCTTTATATGACCTGGTAAGGTGATGTGATGCCTAGCACACCTGGCCAGATGACCTATTGTTATAGTTTTCCTTTTTAGCAAGCTTAGCGATTCTTCTATGAGGAAATCGTAAGACTTATTTTATAAGTTGTTCCTGATGGATCCTTTGTGTATCCAAAGTCCGACCTTTGCTTGAAGACCATGTCAATGCTATCTCGAAGCATGTATGTGGTACTCCGATTTTTAATAAGAATATTTGAAGCATAATGCTAAATCTTGTTTATCAAATTATCCAAACACCATTGTATGGGTAATGGCATGAAATTTCTTCCCCCCTTTCCTAAAGGGTTTTCTACATTATATCATGTCGTGGATATCATGCTCTGTTTTTCCTTGGGAAGGATATACCCCTGAATAATGTGTTTAAACACATTTTCCTTTCCATTGTTCTATTTAATCCGATGATCACCTTTTCCATTCCATTGTTTTGTTTAACCTTTCTGGTGATCTATATGATCTAAGCAGTAATATTCTTCTGCTTATGTAAACACCTAGGTGTACAATCGTGTCGGTAAGACCCTGTTACTATTGTTGATGACATTCCGGTAACCAACGATGGACGAGAGCTTTGCCTATTGGTCCGCCTCGTTCAACGAGCAGGAGAATGGTTCTCTTCGTCCCTCGCCCTTGGTACCAATGTTGTTGTTGACATAACTGACAGGCTATCCTCTAGCATTGATTACATGATCATGCAAATCGTCACCGCCTTCATACTTTTAACCCACATGGTGGGCCCATAACCCACAGTTCCACAGGATCGAAACCTGACTCTCCTGTACACCCCCTATTCCTAAGTTTGTTCCTCGCGCATGGCCTCGTATGTAATTCATGAGCCACCTTCCGAGAGATCATCAATTCTGGTATCAGACAAAATACTTATTCTTGTTGCTTTGAACCCCTTTCACACCTGTAACAGGCATCGAACGATTGCCTACCGGCTCGAAACTTCCCAGGATACCTCCTTACTTTGCTCTTGATATTTTCTTAAGTTCCAATTCGAGAGTTACTTTCCGCCACCTTCCCCGATGTTATCGACTAGATAATCATCCTTGCAGAGGACCGTTCTCCGGGAATACCCACCCTTTATTCTTTCGTAAGTACGATGGAGTTACTGAAGAAAGGATGCCAACTTCATCGTGATGACCTGAAACAAAGGAATGAAGACATCACTGAAAGGTTCAACTTCTTCGAGAAGATCCGTTAGAATTTCGTAACTAGAACTTTCCCCCTCACTCCACCTCTTAAATCTCGGGACAAGATTTCTTGTAGTGGAGGAGATTTGTAACGCCCCGGTAGTTAAGCTACAGTAACCACACACCCTAATGGTGCCATGTCATCGCTGTTAATTTTCTAATCACTTTGATCCAAACCGGATTCAAATTCAGTTTAAAATAAAGTCAAATTATTATTTCTTCAACCGGTAAAACAAAAATGTTCGCCGGGTTGCAAAAATTTCACTATCTAATTTTCCTGATTTTACCAACATTATTTGAATTATTAAAATGCCCTTGACCTATTTTAAACTGGGCCAAACAACCCCTTTTATCTCATTTAAATTCCACCATATATTCTGGGAGAAACAAATTGTCCCTAAAACTTTTTGTGGCAGTGGAAATTATTGCAATATATTTAAAAATGGCCAATCTCCATAATTTTGCAAAGTCATTTGGTGACTTATTTAATTGCAAACAGTGGCTGTTTTAAATGTCAGAAAAGGGAAAAGGGCAAACTAGCTACTGTGCTAATGGGCTCTACCTACTACAGTAAACGGCCCAGCCCACTACCAGGGCTTTTCCTTCAACCTTTGTACAGAGGGAACAGAGGCCCCGACATGGACTCCGCACGCCCGTCCACGCCACGGATGTCGCCGTGTCGACCATCCTGCGGTCGTGTAGTTAGATAAGAGCATCGTCGCGAGTCCCCTGGCAAACCCTAGAACACTTCCCCCTCCCCTTTCCTCCCTCCCTTGCCTCTCTCTTGATCTGGATCGGAGCCGAGCGCCGTGATCGCCGTGGCTCTGGAATCGCTGTGGCCACCCTCCTCCCCAAGCTGCGCCAAGGCGTCTAGGAGGACCGGCGCCCTCATCCTCGTCCTTCTCGAGTACCAGGACGAGCTGGACCAGCCCGCAGCTCGCCGTCATCATCGTCCTTCCCCGCACGTGCTCCTCTGCTTTGCCGCCTCCCCAAGTCGCTCCCGAGCCCCCGGTGAGCTCACCGCCCCTCACTTTCCCCCTTCTTTCCATCCCGTAGCAGCCACCACCGTCGCGCCCGCCCGCGCTTGTCGATGGTGCTCCCGGTCGTCGCTAGTTACGGCGCCCTGTACGCGACCCGAACACTCCCGCACGTGCCCTGCTCCCCTCAACCGCGCCCCCGCCCACTGGTGCCTCCGCCCCGTGCTCGCACATCGGCCGCCCTGCTGCAGCCGTGCCCGTGCGCTGCTAGCGCCGCCCGCGCGTCGCTTCGGCTGCCCGGTGCCTCCCGCTGCTATACTACTGATGCTTCTGTTGCCGTTGGCAACTGCTCCTCTGCCGCTAACTACTGCTATGCACCTGTTGCCGTCACTGCTGTTGCCAAGCGCTGCGGCCTCCGCCTCCTGCTGCTACCCGCGCCCCTGCGAGCTCCCATCCGCCGTAGCTGAACGGTCCCGCGCCCCAGCCCCGAGCTCGGCCGCGCCGACACCGCCCCTTGCCGATGCGGCCCCGCTGCCGCCCAGCCATGCGCCGGCCCCTCCAGCCCCGTCCCGTGGTTGCCTCCGCCCTGCCACGCTCGACCGCTGCAGCCTTTGTTGGCAGGCTGCGCCGAGCCGGGCTCCCTGCCATGGTCGCGAGCAGGCCTCTGGTCGCCGATGCCTTGAGCGTTCATGCGTGCCCTGCCTGGGTGGCCGGCTAGGCCTCTGCTAGTGGGCCAGCCCAAACTAGATTAGGGGGCCTAATTAACTCTATTAACTTAGCCTTTTACTAACCTTTCTCTTACATGTGGGTCCTCCTGCTAATAAAACATGGCTAAATAAGTTTACTAAAACTGTGTCAATGACATGTGGCCCCACATGTCAGCTTGACCCGGTCAACCTTGACTCTGTTGACCCACTGGTTGGGCAGTTGACGAAGTCAACTGGTCCCACATGTCATCCTCTCTGGTTATGTACCCACTGGGTACGGATAGCCTTTTTCTATTTAATTTCGAAATAAAAAAATTCTAGAAATTTCAAAATAATATTAAAACTTCAAAAAATCATAGAAAATAAACCGTAGCTCGGATGAAAAAGTTTTCTACATGAAAGTTGATCAGAACGACGAGACGAATCCGAATGCGTGGTCTGTTCGTTCTCCACATGTCCCTAACATAGCAAACATGCAACTTCCCCCCGGGATCATCTTCCCGAAGACGCGGAACACCGGGAATACTTTCCCGGATGTTTCCCCCCTTCGCCGATAGCACTAATAATGCATTAGGTCATCCCTAGTACCGCGTATTGCCATGTTATGCTTTGTGATGATTTGATTGCTCTGTTATTTATTGTGTTGCCCCTCCGTTACTTCTTTTCGGTAGACCCCGAGACCGCGGTTGAACCAGTGATCGATTACTTCACCTTCGAGGGTCTGTTTTTGTCTGCAGAGCAACCATGCAAGCCCCCCCCCTTGATCATAAGATATCGCCTATTCTTCTCTCTATTGCTTGCATTAGCGTAGTGTAGCATGTTACTGCTTTTCGTTAATCCTATCCTGATGCATAGCCTGTCTTTGCTACTACTGTTGTTACCTTTACCTGCAATCCTAAATGCTTAGTATAGGATGCTAGTATTCCTTCAATGGCCCTACATTCTTGTTCGCCTGCCATGCTATACTATTGGGCCGTGATCACTCGGAGGTGATCACGGGTATATACTTATATACTTAATATATGATACTTCTGGTGACTAAAGTCGGGTCGGCTCATAGAGTACCCGCAAGTGATTCCGATGTGGGGGCTGCAGGGGCAGGTGGTTCCATCCAGGTAGTGGTGGGCCTGGGTTCCCGACGGCCCCCGACTGTTACTTTGTGGCGGAGCGACATGGCAGGTTGAGACCACCTAGGAGAGAGGTGGGCCTGGCCCTGGTCGGCGTCCGCGGTTACTTAAAAATAACCCGATTAACGAGATCTTGGTATTTGATCTAAGTCTAGCCACTGGCCTATACACACTAACCAACTACGCGGGAACAGTTATGGGCACTCGACGTCGTGGTATCAGCCGAAGCCTTCTTAACGTCAGCGACTGAGTGGCGCGCGCCGGATTGGACTGGAACGCCTGCTCTTGTATTAGGGAGGCTAGGTCTGCTTACCGGTCGCGTTTGCAACGTGCAGGTGTGCAATGGGCGATGGGCCCAGACTCATGCGCCATAGGATTTAGACCGACGTGCTGACTTCTCTGTTGTGCCTAGGTAGGGCTGCGACGTGTTGATCTTCTGAGACTGAGCATGGCCTAGGAAAGTGTGTCCGGCCAAAGGGGATCGACTGTGTTGGGAAATGTGGTGCACCCCTGCAGGGAAGTTTATCTATTCGAATAGCCGTGTCCCTCGGTAAAAGGATGACCCAGAGTTGTACCTTGACCTTATGACAACTAGAACCGGATACTTAATAAAACACACCCTTCCAAGTGCCAGATACAACCCGGTGATCGCTCTCTAATAGGGCGACGAGGAGAGGACCGCCAGGTAGGGTTATGCTATGCGATGATACTTGGTGAACTTACCATATCCTCTCTTCTACATGCTGCAAGATGGAGGCGGCCAGAAGTGTAGTCTTCAATAGGACTAGCTATCCCCCTCTTATTCCGGCATTCTACAGTTCAGTCCACATATACTACCCCTTTCATTGATACCAATGCATATGTAGTGTAGCTCCTTGCTTGCGAGTACTTTGGATGAGTACTCATGGTTGCTTTTCTCCCCTTTCCCTTTCTATACCCGGTTGTTGCGACCAGACGTTGGATTCCAATAGCCAGACACCACCATCGATGATGACTCCTACTACAATGGAGGTGCCTACTACTACGTGCAGGCCGCTGACGACGACCAGGGGTAGTTTAGGAGGATCCCAGGCAGGAGGCCCGCGCCTCTTTCGATATGTATCCCAGTTTGTGCTAGCCATCTTATGGCAACTTGTTTACTTATGTCTGTACTCAGATATTGTTGCTTCCGCTGACTCGTCTATGATCGAGCTCTTGTATTCGAGCCCTCGAGGCCCCTGGCTTGTAATATAAAGCTTGTATTATTTTAGTTTGTGTCTAGAGTTGTGTTGTGATAGCTTCCCGTGAGTCCTTGATCTTGATCGTACACATTTTTGTGTATGATTAGTGTACGGTCAAATCGGGGGTGTCACAATCTATCTAGGGATGCATAGCAACGTGAGGGAAGAGTGTGTCTACGTACCCTCATAGACCGAAAGCGGAAGCGTTAAGTAATGCATTTGTTGTAGTCAAACGTCTTCGCGATCCAACCGATCAAGTACAGAACGCACACACCTCCGTGATCTGCACACGTTCAACTCGGTGATGTCCCTCGAACTCTAGATCTAGCTGAGGTCGAGGGAGATTTTCTCAGCACGGCGGTGTGTTGACGGTGATGATGAAGTTACCGACGCAGGGCTTCACCTAAGCACTATGACAATATGACCGAGGTGGAAATCTGTGGAGGGGGGCACCGCACACGGCTAAAGAGATCAACTTGTGTGTATATGGGGTGCCCCTTCCCCCGTATATAAAGGAGGGGAGGAAGAGGAGGGCCGGCCTCAAGGGGCGCGCCCAAAGGGGGGATTCCTACTCCTAGTAAGAGTAGGTTTCCCCCTTTCTTAGTCCATGTAGGAGAAGAAGGAAGGAGAGGAGAGGGAGAAGCAAAGAGGGGGGCGCCACCCCCTCCTTAGTCCAATTCGGACCAGCCAATGGGGGGGGCGCAGCCTCCCCTTATGGCCCTTCTCTCCTTTCCACTAAGGCCCATGAAGGCCCAATACTTCCCCCGGCGAATTCCCGTAACTCTCCGTCACTCTGAAATATACCCCAACCACTCAGAACCTTTCCGATGTCCGAATATAGCCTTCCAATATATCGATCTTTACGTCTCGACCATATCATGTCCGTGATCTCATCCGGGACTCCGAACTATCTTCGGTACATCAAATTACATAACTCATAATACATATCATCATCGAACGTTAAGCGTGCGGACCCTACGGGTTCAAGAACTATGTAGACATGACCGAGACTCATCTATGGTCAAATAACCAATAGAGGAACCTGGATGCTCATATTGGTTCTTACATATTGTATGAAGATCTTTATTGGTCAAACCGCATAACAACATACATTTGTTCCCTTTGTTATCGGTATGTTACTTGCCCGAGATTCGATCGTCGGTATCATCATACCTAGTTCAATCTCGTTATCGGCAAGTCTCTTTACTTGTTCCATAATGCATCATCCCACAACTAACTCATTAGTCACATTGCCTGCAAGGTTTATAGTGATGTGCATTACCGAGAGGGCCCAGAGATACCTCTCCGACAATCGGAGTGACAGATCATAATCTTGGTCTATGCCAACTCAACAAACACCATCGGAGACACCTGTAGAGCATCTTCATAATCACTTAGTTACGTTGTGATGTTTGATAGCACACTAAGTGTTCCTCCGGTATTCGGGAGTTGCATAATCTCATAGTCATAGAAATATGTATAAGTCATGAAGAAAGCAATAGCAATAAACTAAACGATCATAGTGCTAAGCTAATGGATGGGTCTAGTCCATCAGATCATTCTCTAATGATGTGATCCCGTTCATCAAATGACAACACATGTCCATGGCTAGGAAACTTAACCATCTTTGATTAACGAGCTAGTCAAGTAGAGGCATACTAGGGACACTATGTTTGTCTATGAATTCACACATGTACTAAGTTTCTGGTTAGTACAATTCTAGCATGAATAATGAACATTTATCATGATATAAGGAAATATAAATAACAACTTTATTATTGCCTCTAGGGCATATTTCCTTCATCTTCGGGCTGCGCCTGTCAACACCATGTCGGTGTAGTGAGCACGAGTCTTGCCCATGGTGATGCTGGCATGGGCCGGCGATGACATTGGCAGTGGCTCGTCATCGACCGCCTCTTACATTGGGTCCTCCGCAGCGCTGGCCTCCAGTGAGCTCGTCCGTGTGCCGGCCTGCCAGCCCGGTTGCAATGGCGATGATCTCCTTCTTTTGCTTGGACGAGAGGTTGTCCCAGAGGACTTTGGAGCTCGAGGAGGCCATGTCGCGTGTGGTGCTGAGAGGAGATAGAGAGTGGAGGAGGTTGGATGAAGTTGTTTCTGGGCCTGGGGTTTAAATAGCAGGCAGATGGTAGGGCATGCGGTGAGGTGGTTAATGGTGGGCGGCAGACAGATGCACGGGTGGCGCCGGAGCAGGTTCCTCGGCAACCGCACATTTTTAATGTAGGGAGGCGGATGAACGGGCTTTCATTTGGACAAGGAGTAGCCGCATGAGGCGAGGGTGATGCGCTTGGCCGGCATGCCGCTTCAATGCCGGAGCGATATGAGAGGTCACGTCCACTCTTGAGCCAGAATGAATGTGGCACTGACGCTCAGGAATGGTATTGACCGCTTTGGACGGGAAAGGGCGCTGGCGAGGGAGTGTTTTTGGCTGGGCCAGGGTTGTCGGACGCTTGTGTGGCAGCAATCCGGACGCCTGCAAAGCCCCACACCCCTAGTTGACTTCCGGCTTGGCAAAAAAATGGCGTTCGAACCACCGAACGGATCGATACAGAACCGTGTAGGATGGCCAAACATGTCCGGACCGCGCAATCTGAACGGTTGCGGGTGGTTTAAGGGTCCGCATTTGAGATGCCCTAAGATTACAAGTCGTTATTTCCTCCTCATGGAAGTGTTGGAAATATGAGCAATTTACCGAATGATTTTATTAACAGAAATACTAGATAAAGTGTGACTTATAGCAGAGATAAAACAAGTCATGTGATCTGACAGAGAGAAGGTAAATAGCATCTGCATATATGAACTGTAGTCAAACATATCTAGAGCAGACAATAGAGCAAGTTGCATATATGAAGTAGAACTTAACAAATGTAGGGCAAACACTAGAACAAGGAACTGTGGCAGGACCTCTAACAGAAAGAGCAAGAACACGTATGGAACAACAGCAGCAACAGAAGCACTGGACTTGGGGTCGACATCCTCGCCAACCATGTCGTCGAAGAGATTGTCAATGTCGGGGAAGAAGTCGTTGTTGGGGAAGTAGTCGTTGGTGTCCGGAGCATCCGTGATGAACCGGTCAGTAGTCGCGTAGAGTGCTCCCCAAAATGCTTATCACCCTTCTCCCGTACAGGACTCAAAGCGATGGGGTTTCGGAGGCCTACTGTCCCGACTCGCGGTGCATGCCGCAAGCCGTGATGAGGAAGACAACAGCAGCTCAGAGATTGGAACCGGTGGCGAGAGGAAGAAGTTCTGGTGCACCTCTCTGAGAGGAGCGACCTCCCTTTTATAGGCGCAAGAGAAGGAGGCGAGAGGCCAGCAACGAGAGATGAAGCAAAAGAGGGAGGCAAAGCAAACGGACTTCTGCCGAAGAGGCGCGCCATTCGGATTTAGTGTGCACTACAGAAAAACATTTCAGCTCCCGTGTGACCTTTCGTTACCCGTCGTGCCTGGCAAAAATTTAGACATCGGCCCGACTCATTCCTGCAACCCGCGGCGCGTCTTGATGAGGCGTGGCAAGGCGGGCAGCGGAGGAGGAGCGCACGTGGATGTCCCTCTTGTTCTCATGCTCATACATGTGGGGAAAGAACCTTCCTTATAAAAAGGTCCAACTCCCTCTAAACTAGAAATGTGGGACTAAACTTTAGTAGTGCCCCTTGCCTTGCACGAATGGGCTAAGTGGGCCTCTAGGATTTATTAGGAATTTCTGAAAGTTTTATATAGAGGTATTGCAGTGGAGACTGTTAAGTTGAACTTCTACCTAGAACTCTATGCTACGCTAGTAAGCAACTTGAACAGTGGTCTGGGCCTTGAACTACAAGTTTTCTGTGAATCTAGCTTCACACAAAGCCTTGACCAATACTAGGCTACCGTGGGTCTTCCCCGCGGGTGGAGCTTATGCGTCATACTCCGTGACCATTCATGAGTTTACTAGAGAGAACCCTACTCTCATAGATTGCGACGTTTGAAAATCCGGCTCATATAGGTGTGTTCTTCAAAAGATGTTCTGTAGGAGAACATCTCTGCTTAAATGAACCATTTAGAACACATTAATATATACATCAACCTGCCATGCAGATTTAGGAGAGTATTGCATCTTCATGGAGTGGTATTGTTAACAGTAAGGATACTCTCCTCTGAGTTGACCAACAGCTTGTCTTCCACATCTAATTCACGGGATCTCCGATCACATAGACTAGGTTACCACTGTGAACAACTCATATTGCGGGTCTTATACCCATCTCCTTCGATGCATTATCTATCCAGTCACGTGATAGACCCTTAGTAAAAGGATCTGCCAGATTTTTAGATGTTTGGATATAATCCAATGCAATAACTCTAGAGTTTTTCATTTTCCTAGCAGACTTTAACCTTCTCTGAACGTGTCTTGATGACTTCATGTTATCCTTTGAGCTTCTCACTTTCATGATCACAATTTGATTGTCGCAGTTCATAAGGACACCCGGTACAGGTTTGTTGGGGAACGCAACATGCAATTTAAAAAATCCTACGCTCACGCAATATCTATCTAGGAGATGCATAGCAACGAGAGGGGGAGAGTGTGTACACATACCCTCGTAGACCAAAAGCGGAAGCATTTGACAACGTGGTTGATGTAGTCAAACTTCTTCTCATTCCGACCGATCAAGCACCGAACGTACGACACCTCCGAGTTCTGCACACGTTCAGCTCGATGACATCCCTTGAACTCTTGATCTAGCAAAGTGTCGAGGGAGAGTTTCGTCAGCATGATAGCGTGGTGACGGTTATGGTGAAGTGATTCGCGCAGGACTTCGCCTAAGCACTACGACAATATGACCGGAGGCGTAAACTGTGGAGGGGGGCGCCGCACACGGCTAGGAATCAATGTTGTGTGTTCTAGTGGTGCCCCCTTCATATATATAGGTTGGAGGGGGGAGAGGCAGCCAAGGGGGCGCCCCAAGTAAGAGGATTCCTACTTGGGCGCCTCCCAATTCGGCCTTCCCCCTTCCATATTCACCCGGAGGGGGAAGGAAGGAGGAGGGAGGAGAGAAGGAAGGGGGAGGCCGAATTGCTCCCCTTCCTTTCTCTCTTCCCCTCTTTCTTCCCCTTTATTTTGGCCTACATGGGGCGCAATACTCATCGGTCTTTTGTTCCAGCAGTCAAGATATAGCTTCTAGCTTTGACCCTGGGTAACGGTACATGCATTCCCGTGAGCATTTCCTATCCCATTGCTCTCTATTCTCTAATTCCCTTAATCAAACAAAGTTTATATACCCTCGAACGCAGAGGAAAAGAAGTAAGATACCCCCGCCCCCGAGCCGGGACTCCTACCAACCCCTTAGGGGCTGGTCTGTCCCCTTGTTGGCCCATTAGGCCCATGTAGTTGCTCGGGGGATGCCCAAAACCCCTTCCAGTGACCCGATATGTACCCGATACCCCCGGAGCACTTCCGGTGTCCGAATATCATTGTCCAATATATGATCTTTACCTCTCAACCATTTCGATACTTCTCATCATGTCCATGATCTCATCCAGGACTCCTAACAACATTCGATCACCAAATCACGTAACTTATATAATACAAAATCGTCATCGAACGTTAAGCGTGCGGACCGTACGGGTTCGATAACTATCTAGACATGACTGAGACACCTCTCTGGTCAATAACCAACAACGGAACCTGGATGCTCATATTGGTTCCCACATATTCTACGAAGATCTTTATCGGTCGTGCCGTAATGACAACATACGTTATTCCCTTTGTCATCGACATGTTCCTTGCCTGAGATTCGATCGTCGGTATCTTCATAGCTAGTTCAATCTTGTTACCAGCAAGTCTATTTACTCGTTCCGTAATGCATCATTTTGCAACTAACTCATTAGTCACATTGCTTGTAAGGCTTATTATGATGTGCATTACCGAGAGGGCCCAGAGATACCTCTCCGATACTTGGAGTGACAAATCCTAATCTCGATCTATGCCAACCCAACAAATACCTTCGGAGATACCTGTAGAGCATCTTTAAAATCACCCAGTTACATTGTGACGTTTGATAGCTGATACGTCTCCAACGTATCTTTAATTTTTGATTGCTCCATGCTATATTATCTACTGTTTTGGACATTATTGGGCTTTACTATACACTTTTATATTATTTTTGGGACTAACCTATTAACCGGAGGCCCAGCCCAGAATTGATGTTTTTTGCTTGTTTTAGGTTTCGAACAAAAGGAATATCAAACGGAGTCCAAACGGAATGAAACCTTCGGGAACGTGATTTTCTCAACAAATAAGACCCAGGAGACTTGGACCCTACGTCAAGGCACAAGAGAGGAGGCCACGAGGTAGGGGGCGCGCCTGCCTACCCCAGGCGCGCCCTCCACCCTCGTGGGCCCCTTGTTGCTCCATCGACGTTCTCCTTCCTCCTATATATATCCACGTACCCCCAAACGATCAGATACAGAGCCAAAACCTAATTCCATCACCATAACTTTCTGTATCCATGAGATCCCATCTTGGGGCCTGTTCCGGAGCTCCGCCGGAGGGGGCATCGACCACTGAGGGCTTCTACATCAACACCATAGCCCCTCCGATGAAGTGTGAGTAGTTTACCTCAGACCTACGGGTCCATAGTTAGTAGCTAGATGGCTTCTTCTCTCTTTTTGGATCTCAATACAATGTTCTCCCCCTCTCTTGTGGAGATCTATTCGATGTAATCTTCATTTTGCGGTGTGTTTGTTGAGACCGATGAATTGTGGGTTTATGATCAAGTCTATCTATGAACAATATTTGAATCTTCTCTGAATTCTTTTATGTATGATTGGTTATCTTTGCATGTCTCTTCGAATTATCAGTTTGGTTTGGCCTACTAGATTGATCTTTCTTGCAATGGGAGAAGTGCTTAGCTTTGGGTTGAATCTTGCCGTGTCCTTTCCCGGTGACAGTAAGGGCAGCAAGGCACGTATTGTATTGTTGCCATCGAGGATAACAAGATGGGGTTTTCTTCATATTGCATGAGTCTATCCCTCTACATCATATCATCTTGCTTAAGGTGTTACTCTATGTTTTAACTTAATACTCTAGATGCATCTGGATAGCGGTCGATGAGTGGAGTAATAGTAGTAGATGCAGGCAGGAGTCGGTCTACTTGTCTCGGACGTGATGCCTATATATATGATCATGCCTAGATATTCTCATAACTATGCTCAATTCTGTCAATTTCTCAACAGTAATTTGTTCACCCACCGTAGAATACTTATGCTCTCGAGAGAAGCCACTAGTGAAACCTATGGCCCCCGGGTCTATCTTTATCATATTGATCTCCTACTACTTAGTTATTTCCTTTGCTATTTACTTTGCCTTTATTTTACCTTGCATCTTTATCACAAAAATAACAAAAATATTATCTTATCATATCTATCAGATCTCACTCTCGTAAGTGGCCCTATAGGGATTGGCAACCCCTATTTGCGTTGGTTGCGAGGATTTATTTGTTTTGTGCAGGTACGAGGGACTCGCGCGTAGCCTCCTACTGGATTGATACCTTGGTTCTCAAAAACTGAGGGAAATACTTACGCTACTTTGCTGCATCATCCCTTCCTCTTCGGGGAAAGCCAACGCAGTGCTCAAGAGGTAGCAAGAAGGATTTCCAGCGCCGTTGCCGGGGAGGTCTTTGCAAAAGTCAACATACCAAGTACCCATCACATACCCTTATCTCCCGCATTACATTATTTGCCATTTGCCTCTCGTTTTCGTCCCCCCACTTCACCCTTGCCGTTTTATTTGCCCTCTCTCTCTCTATCCTGCCTCTCTTTCTCTTTTTGCCCGCTTGCTTTTTGTTTGCTTGTGTGCTAGTTTGCTTGCTTGCCTCTATGGCCCTACCTAAATTTGGTGATCTCCACCTTAAAAGGCTAGAAGAGATCGAAAGCAATGTCAGGAGATTTATGGTTTTGCAATTTGAACACAACAGTTTCTTCAGAAATGAGCTTAAAGAACAGAAAAGTTTTACGAGTTTTATGAATAAAGAGCTTGATCATATGTCTAAAGAATTCGATGGTTTGAGATCCCAAATTGCTCATCTTGAGAAATTAACTGCTGAAATTTCGGATAAGCAGGCTACCTTAGTTAATAAGATGGCCGCTAAACCGGATTGCTATGAAAATAAAGATGAAGATCTAAAAGTTATTGATGTGTCCCCTATTAAATCTTTGTTTTGCAATATGAATCTTGATAATGATGGGACTGAATATGATCCACCTTTACCTAGAAGGCGTTCTAAGAATTCGGAATTTGTTGATCTTGATGCTAAATTTGATAAAAGTGGGATTGAAGAAATTAAAACCCTAGATGTTGCTAAACCCACTATTATAGATTTAAAGGAATTTAACTATGAAAATTTCTCTTTGATTGATTGTATTTCCTTGTTGCAATCCGTGCTAAATTCTCCTCACGCTTATAGTCAAAATAAAGCGTTACTAAACATATCGTTGATGCCTTGATGCAATCTTATGAAGAAAAACTTGAATTGGAAGTTTCTATCCCTAGAAAACTTTATGATGAGTGTTAAGCAACTATTAAAATTAAAATTAAAGATCATGAATGCTATGCTTTATGTTATTTGGGTGCTAGTGTTTCCACGATTCCGAAGACTTTGTGTGATTTGTTAGGTTTCCGTGATTTTGATGATTGCTCTCTAAACTTGCACCTTGCGGATTCCACTATTAAGAAACCTATGGGAATAATTAATGATTTTCTTATTGTTGCAAATAGGAATTATGTGCCCGTAGATTTTATTGTTCTTGACATAGATTGCAATCCTTCATGTCCTATTATTCTTGGTAGACCTTTCCTTAGAACGATTGGTGCAATTACTGATATGAAGGAAGGAAATATTAGATTCCAATTTCCATTAAGGAAAGGCATGGAACAATTTCCTAGAAAGAAAATTAAATTACCTTATGAATCTATTATGAGATCCACTTATGGATTGCCTACCAAAGATGGCAATACCTAGATCTATTATTACTTGTTATGCCTAGCTAGGGGCGTTAAACGATAGCGCTTGTTGGGAGGCAACCCAATTTTATTTTTATTACTTGCTTTTTGCTCCTGTTTAGTAATGAATAATTCATCTAGAATCTGTTTTGGTTGTGTTTTTTGTGTTTAATTAGTGTTTGTGCCAAGTAGGACCGTTGGGAAGACTTGGGGAAAGTCTTGTTGAACTTGCTGTAAAAAACAGAAACTTTAGCGCTCACGAGAACTGCTGCAATTTTTATTTGGAAAGTGATATTTAGTTAATTCTTTTTGCAGATGATTAATAGATAAATTCCTCACGTCCAGAAATTTATTTTAGAATTTTTTGGGGTTCCATATCTTGCTCTAGCTACAGATTACTACAGACTGTTCTGTTTTTGACAGATTCTGTTTTTCGTGTGTTGTTTGCTTATTTTGATGAATCTATGGCTAGTAAAATAGTTTATAAACCATAGAAAAGTTGGAATACAGTAGGTATAAAACCAACATAAATAAAGAATGAGTTAATTACAGTACCTTGAAGTGGTCTTTTGTTTTCTTTCGCTAACGGAGCTCACGAGATTTTCTACTTTAAGTTTTGTGTTGTGAAGTTTTCAAGTTTTGGGTAAAGATTTGATGGATTATGGAACAAGGAGTGGCAAGAGCCTAAGCTTGGGGATTACCATGGAACCCCCAAGATAATCTAAGGACACCTAAAAGCCAAAGCTTGGGGATGCCCCGGAAGGCATCCCCTCTTTCGTCTACTTCTATCGGTAACTTTACTTGAAGCTATATTTTTATTCGCCACATGATGTGTGTTTTGCTTGGAGCGTCTTGTATGATTTGAGTCTTTGCTTGTTAATTTACCACAATCATCCTTGCTGTACACACCTTTTTAGAGAGCCATACATAATTTGGAATTTGTTAGAATACTCTATGTGCTTCGCTTATATCTTTTGAGTTATATAGTTTTTGCTCTAGTACTTCACTTATATCTTTTAGAGCATGTTGGTGGATTTTTTTTATAGAAACTATTGATCTCTCATGCTTCACTTAGATTATTTTGAGAGTATTAATAGCATGGTAATTTGCTTAAAATCCTAATATGCTAAGTATTCAAAGTTAGGAAAATTTTCTTAAGAGTGTTTTGAATACTAAGAGAAGTTTGATGCTTGATGATTGTTTTGAGATATGGAGGTAATAATATCAAAGTCGTGCTAGTTGAGTAGTTGTGAAATTGAGAAATACTTATGTTGAAGTTTGCAAGTCCCGTAGCATGCACGTATGGTAAACGTTATGCAACAAATTTGAAACATGAGGTGTTATTTGATTGTCTTCCTTATGAGTGGCGGTCGGGGACGAGCGATGGTCTTTTCCTACCAATCTATCCCCCTAGGAGCATGCGTGTAGTACCAAGGTTTTTGATGACTTGTAGATTTTTGCAATAAGTATGTGAGTTCTTTATGACTAATGTTGAGTCCATGGATTATACGCACTCTCACCCTTCCATCCTTGCTAGCCTCTTCGGTACCGTGCATTGCCCTTTCTCACATTGAGAGTTGGCGCAAACTTCACCGGTGCATCCAAACCCCGTGATATGATACGCTCTTTCACACATAAACCTCCTTATATATTCCTCAAAACAGCCACCATACCTACCTATTATGGCATTTCCATAGCCATTCCGAGATATATTTCCATGCAACTTTCCATCATTCCGTTCATCATGACACATTCATTATTGTCATATTGCTTAGCATGGTCATGTAGTTGACATAGTATTTGTGGCAAATCCACCGTTCATAATTCTTTCATACATGTCACTCTTGGTCCATTGCATATCCTGGTACACCGCCGGAGGCATTCATATAGAGTCATCTTTTGTTCTAGTATCGAGTTGTAATCATTGAGTTGTAAATAAATAGAAGTGTGATGATCATCATTTTCTAGAGCATTGTCCCAAGTGAGGAATATAAAAAAAGAGAAAAGGCCATAAAAAAGAGAAGGCCCCAAAAATAGAGAAAGGCCATAAAAAAAGAGAAGGGCAAAAAAAATGAGAGAAAAAGAGAGAAGGGACAATGTTACTATCCTTTGCCACTCTTGTGCTTCAAAGTAGCACCTTAATCTTCATGTTAGAGAGTCTCTTGTTTTGTCACTTTCATATACTAGTGGGAATTTTTCATTATAGAACTTGGCTTGTATATTCCAACAATGGGCCTCCTCAAGTGCCCTAGGTCTTCGTGAGCAAGCAAGTTGGATGCACACCCACTAGTTTCTTTTGTTGAGCTTCCATACATTTATAGCTCTAGTGCATCCGTTGCATGGCAATCCCTAATCCTTGCATTGATATCAATCAGTGGGCATCTCCATAGCCCATTGATTAGCCTCGTTGATGTGAGACTTTCTCCTTTTTGTCTTCTCCACATAACCCCCCTCATTATATTCTATTCCACCCATAGTGCTATGTCCATGGCTCGCGCTCATATATTGCGTGAAAGTTTATAGGTTTGAGATTACTAAAGTAGGAAACAATTGCTTGGCTTGTCATCGGGGTTGTGCATGATGAGAGCATTCTTGTGTGGCGAAAATGAAACATGACTAAACCATATGATTTTGTAGGGATGAACTTTCTTTGGCCATGTTATTTTGAGAAGACATAATTGCTTAGTTAGTATGCTTGAAGTATTAAAATTATGCCAAGTAGCACTCCGCATCAAAAATCCTGTTTTTATCATTTACCTACTCGAGGACGAGCAGGAATTAAGCTTGGGGATGCTTGATACATCTCCAAAGTATCTATAATTTTTGATTGCTCCATGCTATATTATCTATGGTTTTGGACATTATTGGGCTTTATTATCCACTTTTATATTATTTTTGGGACTAACCTATTAACCGGAGGCCCAACCCAGAATTGCTGTTTTTTTGCCTGTTTTAGGGTTTCGAAGAAAAGGGATATCAAACGGAGTCCAAACGGAATGAAACCTTCGGGAACATGATTTTCTCAACAAATAAGGCCCAGGAGACTTGGACCCTACGTCAAGGCACAAGAGAGGAGGCCACGAGGTAGGGGGCATGCCTGCCTACCCCAGGCGCGCCCTCCACCCTCGTGGGCCCCCTATTCCTCCACCGATGTACTCCTTCCTCCTATATATATCCACATACCCCCAAACGATCAGATACGGAGCCAAAACCCTAATTCCACCGCCATAACTTTCTGTATCCACGAGATCCCGTCTTGGGGCCTGTTCCGGAGCTCCGCTGGAGGGGGCATCGATCACGGAGGGCTTCTACATCAACACCATAGCCCCTCCGATGAAGTGTGAGTAGTTTACCTCAGACCTACGGGTCCATAGTTAGTAGCTAGATGGCTTCTTCTCTCTTTTTGGATCTCAATACAATGTTCTCCCCCTTTCTTGTGGAGATCTATTGGATGTAATCTTCTTTTTGCGGTGTGTTTGTTGAGATCGATGAATTGTGGGTTTATGATCAAGTCTATCTATGAACAATATTTGAATCTTCTCTGAATTCTTTTATGTATGATTGGTTATCTTTGCAAGTCTCTTCAAATTATCAGTTTGGTTTGGCCTACTAGGTTGATCTTTCATGCAATGGGAGAAGTGCTTAGCTTTGGGTTCAATCTTGCGGTGTCCTTTCCCGGTGACAGTAAGGGCAGCAAGGCACGTATTGTATTGTTGCCATCGAGGATAACAAGATGGGGTTTTCTTCATATTGCATGAGTCTATCCCTCTACATCATGTCATCTTGCTTAAGGGTTACTATATTTTTAACTTAATACTTTAGATGCATGCTGAGCGGTCAATGAGTGGAGTAATAGTAGTAGATGCAGGCAGGAGTCGGTCTACTTGTCTCGGACGTGATGCCTATATACATGATCATGCCTAGATATTCTCATAACTATGCTCAATTCTGTCAATTGCTCAATAGTAATTTGTTCACCCACCGTAGAATACTTATGCTCTCGAGAGAAGCCACTAGTGAAACCTATGGCCCCCGGGTCTATCTTTATCACATTGACCTCCTACTACTTAGTTATTTCCTTTGCTATTTACTTTGCCTTTATTTTACCTTGCATCTTTATCACAAAAATACCAAAAAAATTATCTTATCATATCTATCAGATCTCACTCTCGTAAGTGGCCCTATAGGGATTGACAACCCCTATTTGCGTTGGTTGCGAGGATTTATTTGTTTTGTGCAAGTACGAGGGACTAGCGCGTAGCCTCCTACTGGATTGATACCTTGGTTCTCAAAAACTGAGGGAAATACTTACGCTACTTTGCTGCATCATCCCTTCCTCTTCGGGGAAAACCAACGCAGTGCTCAAGAGGTAGCAATAGCACACAAGGTATTCCTCCGGTATCCGGGAGTTGCATAATCTCATAGTCAAAGGAATGTGTATATGACATGGAGAAAGCTATAGCAATAAAACTAAACGATCAACATGCTAAGCTAGCGGATGTGTCTTGTCCATCGCATCATTCTCCTAATGATGTGACCCCGTTCATCAAATGACAACACATGTCTATTGTTAGGAAACTTAACCATCTTTGGTTAACAAGCTAGTCTAGTAGAGGCTTACTACGGACACAGTGTTTTGTCTATGTATCCACACATGTATCAAGTTTTCGGTTAATAAAATTCTAGCATGAATAATAAACATTTATCATGATATAAGGAAATGTAAAATAACAACTTTATTATTGCCTCTAGGGCATATTTCCATCAAGGTTTCTCAACAACCGACAAGTCATTTAAGAGCCGATGAAGCCAATATGCTTCGACCGTAGTTATATCTAGTGTTGTGAGTTCTACTTCCATTGTTGACCTCATTAAGATGGTCTGCTTGCAAGACTCCCAAGAAACAGTGCCACCTCCGTGAGTGAATACATAACCGCTCATGGCCTTTATCTCATCAACATCTGAAATCCAGTTTGAGTCACTATACCCTTCAAGCACCTTTGGGTGCCCAGTGTAGTGAATTCCATAATTCGCAGTGCCTTTCAAATAACGCAAAACTCTCTCTAGAGCTTTCCAATGCACATCTCCTGGTTTTGAGACAAACCGACTTAGTTTGCTAAAAGCAAAAATGATGTCAGGTCTTGTAGCACTGGCTAAGTACATAAGCGAGCCAATAATCTGAGAATATTTCAATTGATCTCTAGCAATTCTTCGATTCTTTCGAAGCAGCACTCTAGCATCATATGGTGTTGGAGAGGGCTTGCAGTCACTATAGCCAAAAGTAACTCAAGATCTTTTCCACATAGTGAGATTGAAGCAATGTAATCCCACCATCATCGTCTCTCAACAACTTGATGTTCAGAATGACATCACCCACTCCTAAATCCTTAATCTCAAAACAGCAAGATAGAAAATCCTTGACCTCCTCAATAACATTCAGATTTGTTCCGAAAATCAGTATGTCATCAACATTCAAGCAAAGGATAACTCCCTCGCCCCCACAATGGCGATAGTGCACACATTTATCAGCTTCGTTAACAACAAATCCTACAGATGTTAAAGTTCTTTCAAACTTCTCATGCCACTTCTTGGGTGCTTGCTTAAGTCCATACAAATACTTCAGCAACTTGCACACTTTTCCTTCCTGACCATCTACTACAAACCCATCTTGTTGTTCCATGTAAATTTCCTCATCCAACTCTCCATTTTGCATCATGTTTTCCTACTGTTATTTATGATGTTTTTAGCCATAATAATGATTTTTGGAGTAATTCTAATGCCTTTTATCTCATAATATGCAAGGTATACACAATGAGGGAGAATTCCGACAGTTGGAAATCTGGACCTGGAAAAGCCATGTCAGGCTACCTATTTTGCACAACTCCAAACAGGCTGAAACTTCACGGAGAATTTTATGTAATATATGATGAATATTGGAGCAAATAAGTACTGGAGGAGGCCCACCAGGTGGGCAAAACCCACCAGGGCACGCCAGGGAGCCCAGGCGCGCCCTGGTGGGTTGTGCTCACCCAGGCCCACCTTCGGTGCCCATCTTTTGGTATATAAGTCATTTTGACCTAGAAAAAAATAAAGAGATGACTTTCGGGACGGAGCGCCGCCGTCTTGAGGCGGAATTTGGGCAGGAGCACTTTTGCCCTCCAGCAGAGCGATTCCGCCGGGGGAACTTCCCTCCCAGAGGGGGAAATCATCGTCATCATCATCACCAACAACTCTCCCATCTTGGGGAGGGCAATCTCCATCGACATCTTCAACAACACCATCTCATCTCAAACCCTAGTTCATATCTTGGGTTCAATCTTGTTACCGGAACTATAGATTGGTGCTTGCGGATAACTAGTAGTGTTGATTACATCTTGTAGTTTATTACTATATGGTTTATTTGGTGGAAGATTATATGTTCAGATCCAATATGCTATTTAATACCCCTCTGATCTTGAGCATGATTATCATTTGTGAGTAGTTACTTTTGTTCTTGAGGTCATGGGAGAAATCATGTGAACTTGATATGTGTTCGATATTTTCATAGTATGTATGTTGTGATTCCCTTAGTGGTGTCATGTGAACGTCGACTACATGACACTTCACCATATTTGGGCCTAAGGGAATGCATTGTGGAGTAGCAATTAGATGATGGGTTGCGAGAGTGACAGAAACTTAAACCCCAGTTTATGCGTTATTCCGTAAGGGACCAATTGGATCCAAAAGTTTAATGCTATGGTTAGAATTTATTCTTAATACTTTTCTCGTAGTTGCGGATGCTTGCGGGAGGGTTAATCATAAGTAGGTGGTTTGTTCAAGTAAGAACAACACCTAAGCACCGGTCCACCCACATATCAAATTATCAAAGTAGCGAACACGAATCAAACCAACATGGTGAAAGTGACTGGATTGTGTATCCTCAAGAGCGCTTTGCTTATCATAAGAACCCGTTTTGGCTTGTCCTTTGCCTCAAAAGGATTGGGCTACCTTGCTGCACTTTTGCTACTATTATCATTACATGCTCGTTACAAATTATCTTGCTATCAAACTACTCTATTACTTACAATTTCAGCACTTGCAGACATTACCTTGCTAAAAACCACTTGTCATTTCCTTCTGCTCCTCGTTGAGTTCGACACTATTACTTATCGAAAAGAGCTACAATTGACCCCCTATAATTGTGGGTCATCAAGGCTATTTTCTGGCACCGTTGCTGGGGAGTGGAGCGCCTTTGGTAAGTGGAATTTGGTAAGGAAACATTTATATAATGTGCTAAATTTTTTGCCACTTGTTACTATGGAAAACAATCCTTTGAGGGGTTTGTTTGGGGTATCTTCACCTCGACCGAAACCACAATTACCTACCCCTCAACCTACTGCACCTACTAAAAATATTGAATATGAAATTCTTTCGGGTATGATAGAACAACTGCTAGCTAATCCTTATGTAGGGGACGAAACCGAACATCCTGATATGCACTTGATATATGTAGAACAAATTTGTGGATTGTTCAAGCTTGCAGGTTTACCAGGAGATGAATTTATGAAGAAGGTTTTCCCTTTATCTTTGAAGGGAAAAACATTGGCATGGTATAGGCTATGCAATGATATTGGATCCTGGAATTGGAATCGATTGAAATTGGAGTTCCATCAAAAAATTTATCCTATGCATCTAGTTCATCGTGATCGGAATTATATATGTAATTTTTGGCCTCGTGAAGGAGAAAGTACCGCTCTAGCTTGGTGGAGGCTGAAGTCAATGTTACACTCATGCCCCAATCATACCCATCTCCTTCGATGCATTATCTATCCAGTCACGTGATAGACCCTTAGTAAAAGGATCTGCCAGATTTTTAGATGTTTGGATATAATCCAATGCAATAACTCTAGAGTTTTTCATTTTCCTAGCAGACTTTAACCTTCTCTGAACGTGTCTTGATGACTTCATGTTATCCTTTGAGCTTCTCACTTTCATGATCACAATTTGATTGTCGCAGTTCATAAGGACACCCGGTACAGGTTTGTTGGGGAACGCAACATGCAATTTAAAAAAATCCTACGCTCACGCAATATCTATCTAGGAGATGCATAGCAACGAGAGGGGGAGAGTGTGTACACATACCCTCGTAGACCAAAAGCGGAAGCATTTGACAACGTGGTTGATGTAGTCAAACTTCTTCTCATTCCGACCGATCAAGCACCGAACGTACGACACCTCCGAGTTCTGCACACGTTCAGCTCGATGACATCCCTTGAACTCTTGATCTAGCAAAGTGTCGAGGGAGAGTTTCGTCAGCATGATAGCGTGGTGACGGTTATGGTGAAGTGATTCGCGCAGGACTTCGCCTAAGCACTACGACAATATGACCGGAGGCGTAAACTGTGGAGGGGGGCGCCGCACACGGCTAGGAATCAATGTTGTGTGTTCTAGTGGTGCCCCCTTCATATATATAGGTTGGAGGGGGGAGAGGCAGCCAAGGGGGCGCCCCAAGTAAGAGGATTCCTACTTGGGCGCCTCCCAATTCGGCCT
>NC_041388.1:532818311-532820071 GCF_002162155.2 Triticum dicoccoides
GTTCCGTAATGCATCATTTTGCAACTAACTCATTAGTCACATTGCTTGTAAGGCTTATTATGATGTGCATTACCGAGAGGGCCCAGAGATACCTCTCCGATACTTGGAGTGACAAATCCTAATCTCGATCTATGCCAACCCAACAAATACCTTCGGAGATACCTGTAGAGCATCTTTAAAATCACCCAGTTACATTGTGACGTTTGATAGCTGATACGTCTCCAACGTATCTTTAATTTTTGATTGCTCCATGCTATATTATCTACTGTTTTGGACATTATTGGGCTTTACTATACACTTTTATATTATTTTTGGGACTAACCTATTAACCGGAGGCCCAGCCCAGAATTGATGTTTTTTGCTTGTTTTAGGTTTCGAACAAAAGGAATATCAAACGGAGTCCAAACGGAATGAAACCTTCGGGAACGTGATTTTCTCAACAAATAAGACCCAGGAGACTTGGACCCTACGTCAAGGCACAAGAGAGGAGGCCACGAGGTAGGGGGCGCGCCTGCCTACCCCAGGCGCGCCCTCCACCCTCGTGGGCCCCTTGTTGCTCCATCGACGTTCTCCTTCCTCCTATATATATCCACGTACCCCCAAACGATCAGATACAGAGCCAAAACCCTAATTCCATCACCATAACTTTCTGTATCCACGAGATCCCATCTTGGGGCCTGTTCCGGAGCTCCGCCGGAGGGGGCATTGACCACTGAGGGCTTCTACATCAACACCATAGCCCCTCCGATGAAGTGTGAGTAGTTTACCTCAGACCTACGGGTCCATAGTTAGTAGCTAGATGGCTTCTTCTCTCTTTTTGGATCTCAATACAATGTTCTCCCCCTCTCTTGTGGAGATCTATTCGATGTAATCTTCATTTTGCGGTGTGTTTGTTGAGACCGATGAATTGTGGGTTTATGATCAAGTCTATCTATGAACAATATTTGAATCTTCTCTGAATTCTTTTATGTATGATTGGTTATCTTTGCATGTCTCTTCGAATTATCAGTTTGGTTTGGCCTACTAGATTGATCTTTCTTGCAATGGGAGAAGTGCTTAGCTTTGGGTTGAATCTTGCCGTGTCCTTTCCCGGTGACAGTAAGGGCAGCAAGGCACGTATTGTATTGTTGCCATCGAGGATAACAAGATGGGGTTTTCTTCATATTGCATGAGTCTATCCCTCTACATCATATCATCTTGCTTAAGGTGTTACTCTATGTTTTAACTTAATACTCTAGATGCATCTGGATAGCGGTCGATGAGTGGAGTAATAGTAGTAGATGCAGGCAGGAGTCGGTCTACTTGTCTCGGACGTGATGCCTATATATATGATCATGCCTAGATATTCTCATAACTATGCTCAATTCTGTCAATTTCTCAACAGTAATTTGTTCACCCACCGTAGAATACTTATGCTCTCGAGAGAAGCCACTAGTGAAACCTATGGCCCCCGGGTCTATCTTTATCATATTGATCTCCTACTACTTAGTTATTTCCTTTGCTATTTACTTTGCCTTTATTTTACCTTGCATCTTTATCACAAAAATAACAAAAATATTATCTTATCATATCTATCAGATCTCACTCTCGTAAGTGGCCCTATAGGGATTGGCAACCCCTATTTGCGTTGGTTGCGAGGATTTATTTGTTTTGTGCAGGTACGAGGGACTCGCGCGTAGCCTCCTACTGGATTGATACCTTGGTTCTCAAAAACTGAGGGAAATACTTACGCTACTTTGCTGCATCATCCCTTCCTCTTC
>NC_041388.1:532820081-532822038 GCF_002162155.2 Triticum dicoccoides
AAAAAATCCTACGCTCACGCAATATCTATCTAGGAGATGCATAGCAACGAGAGGGGGAGAGTGTGTACACATACCCTCGTAGACCAAAAGCGGAAGCATTTGACAACGTGGTTGATGTAGTCAAACTTCTTCTCATTCCGACCGATCAAGCACCGAACGTACGACACCTCCGAGTTCTGCACACGTTCAGCTCGATGACATCCCTTGAACTCTTGATCTAGCAAAGTGTCGAGGGAGAGTTTCGTCAGCATGATAGCGTGGTGACGGTTATGGTGAAGTGATTCGCGCAGGACTTCGCCTAAGCACTACGACAATATGACCGGAGGCGTAAACTGTGGAGGGGGGCGCCGCACACGGCTAGGAATCAATGTTGTGTGTTCTAGTGGTGCCCCCTTCATATATATAGGTTGGAGGGGGGAGAGGCAGCCAAGGGGGCGCCCCAAGTAAGAGGATTCCTACTTGGGCGCCTCCCAATTCGGCCTCCCCCCTTCCATATTCACCCGGAGGGGGAAGGAAGGAGGAGGGAGGAGAGAAGGAAGGGGGAGGCCGAATTGCTCCCCTTCCTTTCTCTCTTCCCCTCTTTCTTCCCCTTTATTTTGGCCTACATGGGGCGCAATACTCATCGGTCTTTTGTTCCAGCAGTCAAGATATAGCTTCTAGCTTTGACCCTGGGTAACGGTACATGCATTCCCGTGAGCATTTCCTATCCCATTGCTCTCTATTCTCTAATTCCCTTAATCAAACAAAGTTTATATACCCTCGAACGCAGAGGAAAAGAAGTAAGATACCCCCGCCCCCGAGCCGGGACTCCTACCAACCCCTTAGGGGCTGGTCTGTCCCCTTGTTGGCCCATTAGGCCCATGTAGTTGCTCGGGGGATGCCCAAAACCCCTTCCAGTGACCCGATATGTACCCGATACCCCCGGAGCACTTCCGGTGTCCGAATATCATTGTCCAATATATGATCTTTACCTCTCAACCATTTCGATACTTCTCATCATGTTCGTGATCTCATCCAGGACTCCTAACAACATTCGATCACCAAATCACGTAACTTATATAATACAAAATCGTCATCGAACGTTAAGCGTGCGGACCGTACGGGTTCGATAACTATCTAGACATGACTGAGACACCTCTCTGGTCAATAACCAACAACTTTACCTGGATGCTCATATTGGTTCCCACATATTCTACGAAGATCTTTATCGGTCGTGCCGTAATGACAACATACGTTATTCCCTTTGTCATCGACATGTTCCTTGCCTGAGATTCGATCGTCGGTATCTTCATAGCTAGTTCAATCTTGTTACCAGCAAGTCTATTTACTTGTTCCGTAATGCATCATTTTGCAACTAACTCATTAGTCACATTGCTTGTAAGGCTTATTATGATGTGCATTACCGAGAGGGCCCAGAGATACCTCTCCGATACTTGGAGTGACAAATCCTAATCTCGATCTATGCCAACCCAACAAATACCTTCGGAGATACCTGTAGAGCATCTTTAAAATCACCCAGTTACATTGTGACGTTTGATAGCTGATACGTCTCCAACGTATCTTTAATTTTTGATTGCTCCATGCTATATTATCTACTGTTTTGGACATTATTGGGCTTTACTATACACTTTTATATTATTTTTGGGACTAACCTATTAACCGGAGGCCCAGCCCAGAATTGATGTTTTTTGCTTGTTTTAGGTTTCGAACAAAAGGAATATCAAACGGAGTCCAAACGGAATGAAACCTTCGGGAACGTGATTTTCTCAACAAATAAGACCCAGGAGACTTGGACCCTACGTCAAGGCACAAGAGAGGAGGCCACGAGGTAGGGGGCGCGCCTGCCTACCCCAGGCGCGCCCTCCACCCTCGTGGGCCCCTTGTTGCTCCATCGACGTTCTCCTTCCTCCTATATATATCCACGTACCCCCAAACGATCAGATACAGAGCCAAAACC
>NC_041388.1:532823864-532824863 GCF_002162155.2 Triticum dicoccoides
AGAAAAGTTTTACGAGTTTTATGAATAAAGAGCTTGATCATATGTCTAAAGAATTCGATGGTTTGAGATCCCAAATTGCTCATCTTGAGAAATTAACTGCTGAAATTTCGGATAAGCAGGCTACCTTAGTTAATAAGATGGCCGCTAAACCGGATTGCTATGAAAATAAAGATGAAGATCTAAAAGTTATTGATGTGTCCCCTATTAAATCTTTGTTTTGCAATATGAATCTTGATAATGATGGGACTGAATATGATCCACCTTTACCTAGAAGGCGTTCTAAGAATTCGGAATTTGTTGATCTTGATGCTAAATTTGATAAAAGTGGGATTGAAGAAATTAAAACCCTAGATGTTGCTAAACCCACTATTATAGATTTAAAGGAATTTAACTATGAAAATTTCTCTTTGATTGATTGTATTTCCTTGTTGCAATCCGTGCTAAATTCTCCTCACGCTTATAGTCAAAATAAAGCGTTACTAAACATATCGTTGATGCCTTGATGCAATCTTATGAAGAAAAACTTGAATTGGAAGTTTCTATCCCTAGAAAACTTTATGATGAGTGTTAAGCAACTATTAAAATTAAAATTAAAGATCATGAATGCTATGCTTTATGTTATTTGGGTGCTAGTGTTTCCACGATTCCGAAGACTTTGTGTGATTTGTTAGGTTTCCGTGATTTTGATGATTGCTCTCTAAACTTGCACCTTGCGGATTCCACTATTAAGAAACCTATGGGAATAATTAATGATTTTCTTATTGTTGCAAATAGGAATTATGTGCCCGTAGATTTTATTGTTCTTGACATAGATTGCAATCCTTCATGTCCTATTATTCTTGGTAGACCTTTCCTTAGAACGATTGGTGCAATTACTGATATGAAGGAAGGAAATATTAGATTCCAATTTCCATTAAGGAAAGGCATGGAACAATTTCCTAGAAAGAAAATTAAATTACCTTATGAATCTATTATGAGATCCACTTATGGATTGCCTAC
>NC_041388.1:532825588-532854154 GCF_002162155.2 Triticum dicoccoides
AGAGAGCCATACATAATTTGGAATTTGTTAGAATACTCTATGTGCTTCGCTTATATCTTTTGAGTTATATAGTTTTTGCTCTAGTACTTCACTTATATCTTTTAGAGCATGTTGGTGGATTTTTTTTATAGAAACTATTGATCTCTCATGCTTCACTTAGATTATTTTGAGAGTATTAATAGCATGGTAATTTGCTTAAAATCCTAATATGCTAAGTATTCAAAGTTAGGAAAATTTTCTTAAGAGTGTTTTGAATACTAAGAGAAGTTTGATGCTTGATGATTGTTTTGAGATATGGAGGTAATAATATCAAAGTCGTGCTAGTTGAGTAGTTGTGAAATTGAGAAATACTTATGTTGAAGTTTGCAAGTCCCGTAGCATGCACGTATGGTAAACGTTATGCAACAAATTTGAAACATGAGGTGTTATTTGATTGTCTTCCTTATGAGTGGCGGTCGGGGACGAGCGATGGTCTTTTCCTACCAATCTATCCCCCTAGGAGCATGCGTGTAGTACCAAGGTTTTTGATGACTTGTAGATTTTTGCAATAAGTATGTGAGTTCTTTATGACTAATGTTGAGTCCATGGATTATACGCACTCTCACCCTTCCATCCTTGCTAGCCTCTTCGGTACCGTGCATTGCCCTTTCTCACATTGAGAGTTGGCGCAAACTTCACCGGTGCATCCAAACCCCGTGATATGATACGCTCTTTCACACATAAACCTCCTTATATATTCCTCAAAACAGCCACCATACCTACCTATTATGGCATTTCCATAGCCATTCCGAGATATATTTCCATGCAACTTTCCATCATTCCGTTCATCATGACACATTCATTATTGTCATATTGCTTAGCATGGTCATGTAGTTGACATAGTATTTGTGGCAAATCCACCGTTCATAATTCTTTCATACATGTCACTCTTGGTCCATTGCATATCCTGGTACACCGCCGGAGGCATTCATATAGAGTCATCTTTTGTTCTAGTATCGAGTTGTAATCATTGAGTTGTAAATAAATAGAAGTGTGATGATCATCATTTTCTAGAGCATTGTCCCAAGTGAGGAATATAAAAAAAGAGAAAAGGCCATAAAAAAGAGAAGGCCCCAAAAATAGAGAAAGGCCATAAAAAAAGAGAAGGGCAAAAAAAATGAGAGAAAAAGAGAGAAGGGACAATGTTACTATCCTTTGCCACTCTTGTGCTTCAAAGTAGCACCTTAATCTTCATGTTAGAGAGTCTCTTGTTTTGTCACTTTCATATACTAGTGGGAATTTTTCATTATAGAACTTGGCTTGTATATTCCAACAATGGGCCTCCTCAAGTGCCCTAGGTCTTCGTGAGCAAGCAAGTTGGATGCACACCCACTAGTTTCTTTTGTTGAGCTTCCATACATTTATAGCTCTAGTGCATCCGTTGCATGGCAATCCCTAATCCTTGCATTGATATCAATCAGTGGGCATCTCCATAGCCCATTGATTAGCCTCGTTGATGTGAGACTTTCTCCTTTTTGTCTTCTCCACATAACCCCCCTCATTATATTCTATTCCACCCATAGTGCTATGTCCATGGCTCGCGCTCATATATTGCGTGAAAGTTTATAGGTTTGAGATTACTAAAGTAGGAAACAATTGCTTGGCTTGTCATCGGGGTTGTGCATGATGAGAGCATTCTTGTGTGGCGAAAATGAAACATGACTAAACCATATGATTTTGTAGGGATGAACTTTCTTTGGCCATGTTATTTTGAGAAGACATAATTGCTTAGTTAGTATGCTTGAAGTATTAAAATTATGCCAAGTAGCACTCCGCATCAAAAATCCTGTTTTTATCATTTACCTACTCGAGGACGAGCAGGAATTAAGCTTGGGGATGCTTGATACATCTCCAAAGTATCTATAATTTTTGATTGCTCCATGCTATATTATCTATGGTTTTGGACATTATTGGGCTTTATTATCCACTTTTATATTATTTTTGGGACTAACCTATTAACCGGAGGCCCAACCCAGAATTGCTGTTTTTTTGCCTGTTTTAGGGTTTCGAAGAAAAGGGATATCAAACGGAGTCCAAACGGAATGAAACCTTCGGGAACATGATTTTCTCAACAAATAAGGCCCAGGAGACTTGGACCCTACGTCAAGGCACAAGAGAGGAGGCCACGAGGTAGGGGGCATGCCTGCCTACCCCAGGCGCGCCCTCCACCCTCGTGGGCCCCCTATTCCTCCACCGATGTACTCCTTCCTCCTATATATATCCACATACCCCCAAACGATCAGATACGGAGCCAAAACCCTAATTCCACCGCCATAACTTTCTGTATCCACGAGATCCCGTCTTGGGGCCTGTTCCGGAGCTCCGCTGGAGGGGGCATCGATCACGGAGGGCTTCTACATCAACACCATAGCCCCTCCGATGAAGTGTGAGTAGTTTACCTCAGACCTACGGGTCCATAGTTAGTAGCTAGATGGCTTCTTCTCTCTTTTTGGATCTCAATACAATGTTCTCCCCCTTTCTTGTGGAGATCTATTGGATGTAATCTTCTTTTTGCGGTGTGTTTGTTGAGATCGATGAATTGTGGGTTTATGATCAAGTCTATCTATGAACAATATTTGAATCTTCTCTGAATTCTTTTATGTATGATTGGTTATCTTTGCAAGTCTCTTCAAATTATCAGTTTGGTTTGGCCTACTAGGTTGATCTTTCATGCAATGGGAGAAGTGCTTAGCTTTGGGTTCAATCTTGCGGTGTCCTTTCCCGGTGACAGTAAGGGCAGCAAGGCACGTATTGTATTGTTGCCATCGAGGATAACAAGATGGGGTTTTCTTCATATTGCATGAGTCTATCCCTCTACATCATGTCATCTTGCTTAAGGGTTACTATATTTTTAACTTAATACTTTAGATGCATGCTGAGCGGTCAATGAGTGGAGTAATAGTAGTAGATGCAGGCAGGAGTCGGTCTACTTGTCTCGGACGTGATGCCTATATACATGATCATGCCTAGATATTCTCATAACTATGCTCAATTCTGTCAATTGCTCAATAGTAATTTGTTCACCCACCGTAGAATACTTATGCTCTCGAGAGAAGCCACTAGTGAAACCTATGGCCCCCGGGTCTATCTTTATCACATTGATCTCCTACTACTTAGTTATTTCCTTTGCTATTTACTTTGCCTTTATTTTACCTTGCATCTTTATCACAAAAATACCAAAAAAATTATCTTATCATATCTATCAGATCTCACTCTCGTAAGTGGCCCTATAGGGATTGACAACCCCTATTTGCGTTGGTTGCGAGGATTTATTTGTTTTGTGCAAGTACGAGGGACTAGCGCGTAGCCTCCTACTGGATTGATACCTTGGTTCTCAAAAACTGAGGGAAATACTTACGCTACTTTGCTGCATCATCCCTTCCTCTTCGGGGAAAACCAACGCAGTGCTCAAGAGGTAGCAATAGCACACAAGGTATTCCTCCGGTATCCGGGAGTTGCATAATCTCATAGTCAAAGGAATGTGTATATGACATGGAGAAAGCTATAGCAATAAAACTGAATGATCAACATGCTAAGCTAGCGGATGTGTCTTGTCCATCGCATCATTCTCCTAATGATGTGACCCCGTTCATCAAATGACAACACATGTCTATTGTTAGGAAACTTAACCATCTTTGGTTAACAAGCTAGTCTAGTAGAGGCTTACTACGGACACAGTGTTTTGTCTATGTATCCACACATGTATCAAGTTTTCGGTTAATAAAATTCTAGCATGAATAATAAACATTTATCATGATATAAGGAAATGTAAAATAACAACTTTATTATTGCCTCTAGGGCATATTTCCATCAAGGTTTCTCAACAACCGACAAGTCATTTAAGAGCCGATGAAGCCAATATGCTTCGACCGTAGTTATATCTAGTGTTGTGAGTTCTACTTCCATTGTTGACCTCATTAAGATGGTCTGCTTGCAAGACTCCCAAGAAACAGTGCCACCTCCGTGAGTGAATACATAACCGCTCGTGGCCTTTATCTCATCAACATCTGAAATCCAGTTTGAGTCACTATACCCTTCAAGCACCTTTGGATGCCCAGTGTAGTGAATTCCATAATTCGCAGTGCCTTTCAAATAACGCAAAACTCTCTCTAGAGCTTTCCAATGCACATCTCCTGGTTTTGAGACAAACCGACTTAGTTTGCTAAAAGCAAAAATGATGTCAGGTCTTGTAGCACTGGCTAAGTACATAAGCGAGCCAATAATCTGAGAATATTTCAATTGATCTCTAGCAATTCTTCGATTCTTTCGAAGCAGCACTCTAGCATCATATGGTGTTGGAGAGGGCTTGCAGTCACTATAGCCAAAAGTAACTCAAGATCTTTTCCACATAGTGAGATTGAAGCAATGTAATCCCACCATCATCGTCTCTCAACAACTTGATGTTCAGAATGACATCACCCACTCCTAAATCCTTAATCTCAAAACAGCGAGATAGAAAATCCTTGACCTCCTCAATAACATTCAGATTTGTTCCGAAAATCAGTATGTCATCAACATTCAAGCAAAGGATAACTCCCTCGCCCCCACAATGGCGATAGTGCACACATTTATCAGCTTCGTTAACAACAAATCCTACAGATGTTAAAGTTCTTTCAAACTTCTCATGCCACTTCTTGGGTGCTTGCTTAAGTCCATACAAATACTTCAGCAACTTGCACACTTTTCCTTCCTGACCATCTACTACAAACCCATCTTGTTGTTCCATGTAAATTTCCTCATCCAACTCTCCATTTTGCATCATGTTTTCCTACTGTTATTTATGATGTTTTTAGCCATAATAATGATTTTTGGAGTAATTCTAATGCCTTTTATCTCATAATATGCAAGGTATACACAATGAGGGAGAATTCCGACAGTTGGAAATCTGGACCTGGAAAAGCCATGTCAGGCTACCTATTTTGCACAACTCCAAACAGGCTGAAACTTCACGGAGAATTTTATGTAATATATGATGAATATTGGAGCAAATAAGTACTGGAGGAGGCCCACCAGGTGGGCAAAACCCACCAGGGCACGCCAGGGAGCCCAGGCGCGCCCTGGTGAGTTGTGCTCACCCAGGCCCACCTTCGGTGCCCATCTTTTGGTATATAAGTCATTTTGACCTAGAAAAAAAATAAAGAGATGACTTTCGGGACGGAGCGCCGCCGTCTTGAGGCGGAATTTGGGCAGGAGCACTTTTGCCCTCCAGCAGAGCGATTCCGCCGGGGGAACTTCCCTCCCAGAGGGGGAAATCATCGTCATCATCATCACCAACAACTCTCCCATCTTGGGGAGGGCAATCTCCATCAACATCTTCAACAACACCATCTCATCTCAAACCCTAGTTCATATCTTGGGTTCAATCTTGTTACCGGAACTATAGATTGGTGCTTGCGGATAACTAGTAGTGTTGATTACATCTTGTAGTTTATTACTATATGGTTTATTTGGTGGAAGATTATATGTTCAGATCCAATATGCTATTTAATACCCCTCTGATCTTGAGCATGATTATCATTTGTGAGTAGTTACTTTTGTTCTTGAGGTCATGGGAGAAATCATGTGAACTTGATATGTGTTCGATATTTTCATAGTATGTATGTTGTGATTCCCTTAGTGGTGTCATGTGAACGTCGACTACATGACACTTCACCATATTTGGGCCTAAGGGAATGCATTGTGGAGTAGCAATTAGATGATGGGTTGCGAGAGTGACAGAAACTTAAACCCCAGTTTATGCGTTATTCCGTAAGGGACCAATTGGATCCAAAAGTTTAATGCTATGGTTAGAATTTATTCTTAATACTTTTCTCGTAGTTGCGGATGCTTGCGGGAGGGTTAATCATAAGTAGGTGGTTTGTTCAAGTAAGAACAACACCTAAGCACCGGTCCACCCACATATCAAATTATCAAAGTAGCGAACACGAATCAAACCAACATGGTGAAAGTGACTGGATTGTGTATCCTCAAGAGCGCTTTGCTTATCATAAGAACCCGTTTTGGCTTGTCCTTTGCCTCAAAAGGATTGGGCTACCTTGCTGCACTTTTGCTACTATTATCATTACATGCTCGTTACAAATTATCTTGCTATCAAACTACTCTATTACTTACAATTTCAGCACTTGCAGACATTACCTTGCTAAAAATCACTTGTCATTTCCTTCTGCTCCTCGTTGAGTTCGACACTATTACTTATCGAAAAGAGCTACAATTGACCCCCTATAATTGTGGGTCATCAAGGCTATTTTCTGGCACCGTTGCTGGGGAGTGGAGCGCCTTTGGTAAGTGGAATTTGGTAAGGAAACATTTATATAATGTGCTAAATTTTTTGCCACTTGTTACTATGGAAAACAATCCTTTGAGGGGTTTGTTTGGGGTATCTTCACCTCGACCGAAACCACAATTACCTACCCCTCAACCTACTGCACCTACTAAAAATATTGAATATGAAATTCTTTCGGGTATGATAGAACAACTGCTAGCTAATCCTTATGTAGGGGACGAAACCGAACATCCTGATATGCACTTGATATATGTAGAACAAATTTGTGGATTGTTCAAGCTTGCAGGTTTACTAGGAGATGAATTTATGAAGAAGGTTTTCCCTTTATCTTTGAAGGGAAAAACATTGGCATGGTATAGGCTATGCAATGATATTGGATCCTGGAATTGGAATCGATTGAAATTGGAGTTCCATCAAAAAAATTATCCTATGCATCTAGTTCATCGTGATCGGAATTATATATGTAATTTTTGGCCTCGTGAAGGAGAAAGTACCGCTCTAGCTTGGTGGAGGCTGAAGTCAATGTTACACTCATGCCCCAATCATGATCTCTCGAGAGAAATTATTATCCAGAATTTTTATGCTCGGCTTTCTCGTAATGATCAAACCATGCTTGATACTTCTTGTGCTGGTTCTTTTATGAAGAAGACTATTGAATTCCGGTGGGATATTTTGGAAAGAATTAAACGCAACTCTGAAGATTGGGAACTCGACGAAGGTAAAGAGTCAGGTATTAAACTTAAGTATGACTGTGTTAAATCTTTTACGAATACTGATGCTTTTCAAAAATTTAGCACTAAATATGGACTTGACTCGGAGATAGTAGCCTCCTTTTGTGAATCATTTGCTACTCATGTTGATCTCCCTAAAGAGAAGTGGTTTAAATATGACCCACCTATTAAAGAAGAAATTAAAGAACCGGTACCAGTTAAAGAAGAAAGTATAATTTATAATGTAGACCCAGTTGTTCCTACTGCTTATATTGAGAAACCACCTTTGCCTGTTAGGATAAAGGAACATACTAAAGTCTCAACTGTGATCAACAGAAGTTATATTAGAACACCTAAACCTGATGAACAAATTAAAGTAGAACCTAGTATTGCTATGGTTAAGGATCTCTTGGAAGAAGATGTAGATGGGCATGTTATTTACTTCTGTGAAGAAGCTGCTAGAATTGCCAAACCTGATAAAAAGGATAAACACAGACATGTTGTTGGCATGCTCGTTGTCTCAGTTAAAATAGGAGATCACTGTTATCATGGTTTATGTGACTAGGTGCTAGCGTGAGTGCTATTCCTTATTCCTTATATCAAGAAATTATGAATGACATAGCACCCGCAGTGATAGAAGACATAGATGTCACTATCAAACTTGCTAATAGAGACACTATATCACTAATTGGGATTGTTAGAGATGTTGAAGTCTTGTGTGGGAAAATAAAATACCCTACTGATTTTCTTGTTCTCGGTTCCCCCAAAGATGACTTCTGCCCCATTATCTTTGGTAGACCTTTCTTGAACACTGTTAATGCTAGAATAGACTATGAGAAACAAACTATCAGTGTTAGTTTTGGTGATGAGTCTCATGAGTTTAATTTTTCCAAGTTTAGTAGAAAACTTCATGAAAAAGAATTGCCTAGTAAAGATGTATTAATTGGCCTTGCTTCTATTGTTGTGCCTCCTACTGATCCACTAGAACAATATTTGCTAGACCATGAACATGAATTACATATGCATGAAAGAAATGAAATAGATAAGATTTTCTTTGAACAACGTCCTCTACTTAAACACAATTTGCCTATTGAAACTCTAGGAGGTCCTCCTCCACCTAAAGGTGATCCTGTGTTTGAATTTAAACAATTGCCAGACACTTTGAAATATGCTTATCTTGATGAAAAGAAGATATATCCTGTTATTATTAGTGCTAACCTTTCAGAACATGAAGAGAAAAGATTATTGGAAGTTCTAAGGAAGCACCGAGCTGCTATTGGATATACTCTTGATGATTTAAAGGGCATTAGTCCCACTCTATGTCAGCACAATATTAATATGGAACCTGATGCTAAACCCGTTGTTGATCACCAACGTCGGTTAAATCCGAAGATGAAAGAAGTGGTAAGAATGGAAATATTAAAACTTCTAGAAGCAGGTATGATCTATCCCATAGCTGACAGTAGATGGGTAAGTCTTGTTCATTGTGTCCCCAAAAAGGGAGGTATTACTGTTGTTCCTAATGATAAGAATGAACTTATTCCACAAAGAATTGTTATAGGTTATAGGATGGTAATTGATTTTAGAAAATTAAACAAAGCAACTAGAAAAGATCATTACCCTCTGCCTTTTATTAATCAAATGCTAGAAAGATTATCTAAGCACACACATTTTTGCTTCCTTGATGGTTATTCTGGTTTTTCACAAATACCTGTTTCTCAACCCGATCAAGAAAATACCACTTTTACGTGTCCCTTTGGAACTTATGCTTATAGACGTATGTGTTTTGGTTTATGCAATGCACCTGCTACCTTTCAAAGATGTATGACTGCTATATTCTCTGACTTTTGTGAAAAGATTGTTGAGGTTTTGATGGATGATTTATCTGTTTATGGGAAGTCTTTTGATGATTGTTTAAGAAATCTTGATCGAGTTTTGCGGACATGTGAACAAACAAATCTTGTCTTGAATTGGGAGAAGTGCCACTTTATGGTTAATGAAGGCATTGTCTTGGGTCATAAAATTTCTGAAAGAGGTATTGAAGTGGACAAAGCTATGGTAGATGCAATTGAGAAAATGTCATGTCCTAAAGATATCAAAGGTATTCGTAGTTTCCTAGGTTATGCTGGTTTCTATAGGAGATTTATCAAAGACTTTTATAAAATTTCTAGGCCTCTTACAAACCTTTTGCAAAAGGACATTCCTTTTGTTTTTGACGATGATTATTTAGAAGCCTTTGAAACACTCAAGAAAACCTTAATTTCTGCACCTATTGTTCAACCACATAATTGGAACTTGCCTTTTGAAATTATGTGTGATGCTAGTGATTATGATGTTGGTGTTGTTCTGGGACAAAGAGTTGCTAAGAAACTGAATGTTATTCATTATGCTAGTAAAACTCTAGACAGTGCTCAACGAAATTATGCTACTACTGAAAAAGAATTCTTAGCAGTGGTGTTTGCTTGTGATAAATTTAGACTTACGTTGTTGATTCAAAAGTAATTGTTCACACCGATCATGTTGCTATTAAATATCTTATGGAAAAGAAAGATGTTAAACTTAGACTTATTCGATGGGTTCTCTTGCTACAAGAATTTGATTTACATATCACTGATAGGAAAGGAGCTGAGAACCCCATAGCTGATAACTTGTCTAGGCTTGAAAATGTGCCTGATGACCCACTACCTATTGATGATAGTTTTCCTGATGAGCACTTAGCTGCAATAAATGTTGCTCACAACACTCCTTGGTATGCTGACTATGCTAATTACATTGTTGCTAAATATATACCACCTAGTTTTACATATCAACAAAAGAAAAAATTCTTCTATGATTTAAGACATTACTTTTGGGATGACCCACATCTTTATAAAGAAAGAGTAGATGGTATTATTTGACATTGTGTACCTAAGCATGAATAGGGACAAATACTATGGAAATGCCACTCCGAAGCTTATGGAGGGCATCATGCTGGAGATAGAACTGCTCACAAGGTATTGTAATTTGGATCTTATTGGCCTACTCTCTTCAAGGATGCTCATAAGTTCGTCTTATCTTGTGATGAATGCCAAAGAATAGGTAATATCGGTAAGTGTCAAGAAATTCCTATGAATTATTCACTTGCTGTTGAACCATTTGATGTTTGGGGATTTGATTACATGGGACCTTTTCCTTCCTCTAATGGGTATACACATATTTTGGCTGCTGTTGATTATGTTACTAAACGGGTAGAAGCAATTCCAACCAGCAGTGCTGATCACAACACCTCTATTAAAATGCTTTAGGAAGTTATTTTCCCAAGGTTTGGAGTCCCTAGATATTTAATGACTGATGGTGGTTCACACTTTATTCATGGTGCTTTCCGTCAAATGCTTGCCAAGTACTCCCTCCATTCCTTTATATAAGGTGTATTTGTTTTTTGAAAAATTTCCATAATGTAAGGTGCATTTCTTCTAATTCCTCATAATTCCCCTTTTAGCCCACCAGAAAAAGGAAAGTATCTCTTTCTTGATTGTCTGTATCCCTCCTTGTAGCAAAAGAAGGAAAATATCCCTATCTCTCTCGATTACATGTATCTCATACTTTCCTGGACTAACTGATTTACCTGCCACAAACCAATAAATTTTCTTTGGGTAATTTAGTCCTAACATGTCCATAATCATGTGCCTTGGTCACCGTGCCAAAAATAATACACCTTATATAAAGGAATGGAGGGAGTATGATGTTAACCATAGAATTGCATCACCTTATCATCCTCAATCTAGTGGTCAAGTTGAACTTAGCAATAGAGAAATAAGATTAATCTTGCAAAAGACTGTCAATAGGTCCAGGAAGAATTGGTCTAAGAATTAGATGATGCACTTTGGGCTTATAGAACAACATATAAAAATCCTATGGGTATGTCTCCTTATAAAATGGTTTATGGAAAAGCTTGTCATTTGCCTCTTGAGTTAGAACATAAAGCATATTGGGCAATCAAAGAACTCAACTATGATTTCAAACTTGCCGGTGAAAAGAGGTTATTTGATATTAGCTCATTAGATTAATGGAGAACCCAAGCTTATGAAAATGCCAAGTTGTTTAAAGAAAAAGTCAAAAGATGGCATGATAAAAGAATCCAAAAGCGTGAGTTTAAAGTAGGAGAATATGTTCTTTTGTACAACTCTCGCTTTAGATTCTTTGCAGGAAAACTCCTCTCAAAATGGGAAGGCCCCTATGTCATCGAGGAGGTTTATCATTCTGGAGCCATCAAAATAAATAATGCCGAAAGTACTAACCCGAAGGTTGTTAACGGGCAACGAATAAAACAATATATCTCACGTACGCCCATTAATGTTGAAAGTAATATTATCCAAACTTTGACACTGGAAGAACATATAAAAGAGTCCTTCTGGAACACGTGATACGGTAAGTAAACGGACTTTGAAAACTCCGCAAAAATATTTTTCGTCAGTTTTGGAATATTTAGAAAAATAAGAAACTTCCAGGAAGCGTACCCTGGTGGGCACAAGCCACCAGGGCGCACCTGGCAGCCAAGTGCGCCCAGGTGGGTTGTGCCTACCTGGGGCACCTTCCGGACTCCGTTTTTCTATGGCTTGCTTGTTTCCCAAGATAAAAAAATCGTTATATACCTCCCGAACCTATTGACCACTTTATCGCGAAGAAATCTTTTGTTCTCTTTTCTTGCTATTTTTGATTAGATCTGTTGGGCCAGGCATCATGTATTCTTCTTCCTCCAACAACGTGGAAGAGGATGCTTGGTTGATGAAGATCGAGCCGAAGAGAGAAGAGCCCGTAGAAGCCATCAAGGGAGACGAGAGCAAGGAGTTTACCATAGATCAACCTCTGGTCTTCGAGCAAGCACTTCCAGCCAAGGAGGAAGAGGAAGATATCCTTAAACCTTACTATGCTCATCTTACTCCTACCGAGATTGAAGCCTTTTGCATCATTGAAACAGTTCGTGTGCAAAATAAGTATCTCACCCATGAAATATTCTGCATCAAGAGCACATCATCCACCTCCAGAGCATCATCCGTTGATTGGAGAATCTCTTGATCCTCAAGGATAGGATTTCTTCATCACCACCACCTTCTTCTTTATCACCAAAAGAGAACTGAGTATCGGGTATGAGCACTCCCCTTGGCTTCCGCCAAGCTTGGGGGAGGTGCCCCGGTATCGTATCATCCCCACTATCTTTTGCCTTTACTTATTGTAGTTTGATATTTTGCTTTAGATGAATAAAATTTTAGTTCAATCCTTTATTTTTGTAACAGCTTGGATTTTGGCCCTTTCCTTTTCTTTTAATTTATTTAGTTTTTGCTCTGTTTTTCTTTTTGGTGTGGTTCTGTGGCCTTGCCACCTGGGAAATCATCCTCATCCCCCCTCCCAAGTGGCTCATCTTTCCCAAAACCTTGCCAAGATCATGTCACTTCACTGCTTGACCAAACCCTAATTTCTTTTTCTCAGGAATATTTCTTTTTCTATTAAACGAATAACCCTATCTGCCCTAGGTTGTGAAGCAACCTATATTTCTGCCCATCCAAAAATCCCCAAATAATTCTTATAATTTTTTGGGTCATATCTTCCTCAAATATGGCAAAATATTTCATTGGCCATATTTCTCATCATGCTCAATAAATTCATTTCCTATTCTGTCCTAAATGGCACATTGTGAAGCAAGTGCTATTTATATTTGCCCATTTGACCCCAAACTTTTTGGACATCTTTTCCTGTCGAAATAATTTCCCTGTGCCAAAATTCAAATTTATTTGCCTAGCCAAACTTCCTCGGTGAATTTTCAAAGTTTCTCTCAAACAGAAGGCTTTGTGAAGGAAGTACTAGCTAGGGTTATCCAAATTAGTTGAAATTTTGCACACTCCTTAATGTGCTCACATCATTTCTCTCCTTCAATTTTCAGCCTTATCCAATCATCTATGTGAGTACAGGACAAAATCTTTGATTTTGTCAATATTTCCAGATTGTGAAGCAAGTACATTTTATATTACTTCATTTTGCCTAAAAATTTGCCAGAGCATTCTCATTACCATAAAACCTATCTCCACCAAATTTGGGACCAATTCATCAAGTAAATATTCCTCTGGAAGTTTTGCAAGTTTCTGTCCAGAGGAGATGTTTGTGAAGCAAGTACCATTTTGGCTTGACCAATTGGTATGAAATTTTTACAACATCTTAGTATGGCCAAATCCCTAAGCCTTGCCAAATTTCAGCTTTTTTGGCTTCTCCTTGTGAGTGCACCTTCCTGATCTAGTTTCTGGACCATAATGTGAGTTACAAAGCAACTATATTAGTTTGTGCTCCATTCTGCTCCAAAATCTCCGGGATTATAGTCCTTTCTAAACTAATCACCCCAGACAAACCTTTTGGACCCAACCAAGTTACTACTGATCACCAATGCACATTCAAGTTTACTACAGTAAAATTCGGAGGTTAATTACCATTTAACGAGAGCGATTTTCACCAAACTACCACCGCAGTTGAAACCTTCCCAGGAAGGACAAACCCCCAGACATCGTTTGGCTGGCCTTGTGGCACTTTGTGACCAGTGCACGTGGTGACCACGAGCTCTGGCATGGCATGGACGCGAGCTGGATGGTTTCTTGCTCGGGCCCCTCCTCCTCTCGTCGCCTTCGCGCTCATGAGCATGTCTAACCATTTTACCGCGTCGTCGCCATCCTCCTGGAGCCATCTCCCCCTCCATAAGCCCTCCATCAGCGCTCGTCGCCGCGTGCCCACGAGAAACCTGTAGCCGACCGTCTCTGTTCGCGACATGGCTTGTTCCTCCTCTTGTCCCCGAGCTCTGCTCGTCTCTGTGACCCTCTGTAGCGCGTCTGCTTCTCCCTCGTCGTGTTCCCGCGCCATCCCGTGCTCGCTGGCCGTCACCAGAACGTTGGCCGGATCCCCACGGCGACACCCGAGCTTGGCCTCCCTTTCCCGGCTATATATAGCCATCCCCGCGGCCTCCTGAGCTCATCAGCTTCCTCTCCTCCCTCCACTACCCCTCCCCAGCCTCTCAAACGAGCTCGAGAACCTCTCCTGCCCCTCCCATGGCCGAAGCCTCGCAGCGGTGCTCCGCTCAAATTCGGCCGACCCGAGCCTCCACCTCCTCTTCTCCACCTTCGGCGACCTCCATCACCACCCCGGAGCCACCCCAACACCTCATCTCCTCCTCCGGTGGCCTCTGACCGCAAGCCCATCACCGCCCGGAGCCACCGTCCGCTGCAGCCGTGGCCTTGCTCGACGCCGTACTCCTCGTGGTGTGTGGATGCTCCAGGAGGGTGCGGCTCATCTCCATGAGTGCGCCGACCTGCTGCATGGCTCGGGGGATGGCCGGAGTCGGCCAGGCAAGCGCCGGCGCCGGCAGCCTCTCTCTGGACCACGGGCGAGCACGGGGAGAAGACGAAGGCGACAATCCCTCCCCGCCAGCTAGCCTTGGAGCCCACAGGCCCCGCGTGTCAGTGAGACTAGGCCCGGCCCCGCACCCTGCTGACTGGATTAAGTGGAGGCGCAAACCCGTGAGTGCATTTTCGCTTCTAGAAAGCGTATTTTCCCTCTCCTTCACCCAAAGTACGTTTTCCTTTTCTCAAAGTGTATTTTGTCTCTGTTGCAGCGAGTAATACGTTTTCCAGAGGAGAAGGCGTATTTCCGCAAGCGCTCTTTGTTTTTTCAGCCGACGGCCTGTTTGTGATGATTTCTTTATAGATAGGTCCCTGGCAGAAAAACCTCTATATCTTTTTGATCCTAACTCCAAATGAGGTGATTCCAAAGCCCACTTCTTCATTTCGTCGAGCCCGTTGGTATCATTTTGACCCTGGTTTGACAATGTGAAAATGACCTTTTTGCCCTTGCCCCTAATCAGCCCCTCTGAGAGAGAACTTTTCTGGCAATTTGTTCCACGATTGTTCTGCACATCTCCCCGGTGCATTCTTCATTCCCAGGCAAGTCACAACCACCATTTGCATGATAGCCATGCAATATCATTGGTTTTCAACTTAAATCTTTAATAACTGTATGATTGTTTTGCTACTGCTGTCGTTATTTCAGTTATGCTTATGGATCAGTGATTACCGTCATGCTATGTTTTCTTGCACTCTGTTATCATGTTGTACCTGCTAGTATTACTTTCATATTGGTCATGCTTGATAGTAGTACATGTTGGGTTGGTCATGTTCTTCGGTGCATGACTAACGTCGGTTACCGAGTACCGTTAATATGCATTGTTCCTTTGCTGTTAGTTGGTTAAGTGTTTACTCGATGATGTTATCGATGTGTTCTTGCATGGTATTTATTGTTGATGATAATGGTCATGATATGAGTAGTGTTGTACTTGTGATATTCATGCTCGTCATTATGCCATGCTCAGTTGAATATGATTCATTGTTGATATCGTGGATACTTATGTTGTACCCTGTGCTTATGTTGATAGCATGCTCATGCATTGTAATTGCATCATGTTATTATATCATGGCTCAGATATTTGCATTCAAGTTTAACCGGATTAAATTGAACTTGAAAAATTGTTGGCTGAGTCATGGTGCCACCATATCGAGCTGACCAGTGCAACCACGCTTACCTATTGGGAAGGTCTTAACTGGGTCTATTGTCATGCCTCTCGCCGGTGCCTCCAACGAGGGAAGGTTATGGGCGCGCGCTACCCTGATCAGGTAGGCGGACATAAGCCTTGTGTGCCTGTTGTTGTTGTATGGATCCTTGTCCCCGTTTGGGACCATTTATGTTTTGCCACGATGGTGGCCGTTGGTGCCTTTGGTAGGCACGGGGCCACCCATGACTTAGCCCAAAGGGGAGTTGGCCGGAGTGGCCGGGAGAGTGTCATGGCAGTAGGACGGTTTTGTCGGAACGCCGTTGGTCCACCCGAATGGGAGTGCGAGGCCATGGGTTCCGTGTTTTGGGTACAGTGTACTAACCTCTGCAGAGTGTGTATTAAATCTATCGATAGCCGTGCCCACGGATAAGGGCCCAGTTCGTGTCAGTCACACTATGGGTCAACAGTAATAATAATAACTTGCTTAATAATAACCCTGGTTCGATGATGAGAAAGAGATTGGTGGTGATCGTGGAATGATCACCGTTTGGTTACGAAGTAACCCGTTGAGTCCAGAGTGGTTCCGTTTGTGATCCGTGAATGATCACCGTGGTATCGAGGATACCGAGTTGTTGGATATTCGTGATGTTGTGCGAGAATCATGGGTGAAGATCAAGCTCCTTGTGGCCATTTAATGATTACTACGGTATTGTTTATACCAAGCTTGATTTGATCCTGGGATGATCGTGTGATGTCCGAGGTTGGTAAGTGATGCATGCGATGGTTATGAGTTAACCCGAGCAAAATAAGTGGTGCATATAGTGTCATCATGTTGCATGCTAGTATCGTCAAATTTGTATGTTCATGCCATGATCATATTGTTCTAGCTCTATCATGTTCATGTTGTTCATGCCATGTATCCTGGATCTCATGATAATTCCTTAACCTATAATTGCCATGTTGTCGTTTGTCTTGAATTCTTCTGGTTATTGTGAGCTTGCAAGTACATTCAATGTACTGACCTGGCGTGTCAAGCCAGTTTGCAGGTCATGCTGTGATTTCTTGATTGCTTGTCGTGGTTTCTGTTCATGCGAACTAGGATAAGCGTTCCAGCCAGAGTCCCTGCGGAGTGGAGTTCATCATTGTCGTCGCTGTTCCGCTGCTGGAATTATTCCGCTGCTTCGAGTTGTTCTGCTGCTTGCATGGAGCAACTGAGGATGGCGTAGTGTCACCATGCTGATGTTATTCATTGTAATATCGGAGACATTGTATTCATATTCGTGAAATAATAGAAAGCTGGTTTGTTCTATGCTAAGCAGTGCCTTATTCCAGAAGACTTCTCCCCAATCTCTGGGTTGGAATACGGGGCATTCCGGTTTCTTTGAGCAGGGGTGCCACAATTTTCGAGAGTTTTCTTAGTGATATATCCTTGTAATCGTGTGCGAGATATATAATAAAGTTTAGTTTGAGTTTTTGCTTTCTTTATTTTCATGTTGCAATTAAAAGAAAGGAAATAAATGAAAGAAAGGAAATAAATGAAAAATATCATATGCTAATCTTATGGTAGGTGATGACACTACATAAGGAAAAGTATAAGTAGAAAATTTGATTAGAGATTGACAAACATAGCAATAGTCAATGATGCAACTCATGAAAGAATTAATAAGGGAAGAGAAGATTCACATATAAATATACCATCCTAGAAATCTTTTGTGATTGTGAGCCCTCATCAAAATATTATATGCCAAAATTGTTGACGTTGGACAAGGAAGACAACCTAATGGTTCATGTTTGTTTATATTCACATAAAAGTCATATTGTCATAGATCCTTTCACATATGGTGCTTGCCCCCTATCTTTGCTAGCCAAAAATTCCACACTAAGTAGAGATACTACTTGTGCATCCAAAAACCCTTAAACCCAAATCTTATTTTCAAGAGTCCACTATACCTACCTAGGGATTGAGAAAGATCCCTGAAGTAAGTTGTCATCGGTGCAAAAAGGCAATAAAAATTGCTTCTAGAAGTGTGAGATCATTTAGTGTAAGAGAAAATCGAGCGTTGCACGAACTTGTGATGGTGAAGAATAAAAGCGACAAACTGCATAATAAAGGTCGCTATCACAAGGGGCAATGCAATGTGACGTTCTTTTGCATTAAGGGGTTGAGCATACAAACAAATAAGCGCATGGCAACCTCTGCTTCCCTCTGTGAAGGGCCTATCTTTTACTTTTATGCAAACAGTCAAAGTTTTCTCTCTATTCCTTTTTATTTTCTCCTTTGGCAAGCATCATGTGGTGAGGAAAGATCTTGGCACATATGTCCAGTTGAATATAGATAGCATGAGTTACTATTGTTGACATCACCTTTGAGGTGAATACGTTGGGAGGCGAAACTACAAGCCCCTATCTTTCTATGTGTCCGGTTGAAACGGTTTGCTCATGTGTACGCAGTGAGTGTTAGCAATCATGAAAGACTATATTATGGTTGAGTATGTGGACTTTCCTAAAGGCTCCGACACGTGACCCTTCCTGAAAAGATGATGAATTTTAGTTGCAAAGTTGATTGAGAACATAGTTTGTTGGATTCTAATAGAGTTTTTGCTTTATACTTCAATAGTGTGATGAATTATCACTTATTCATGAGAAGTCTATGATAAGAGTTCTATGATAAAAGTCTTATGTTTAAGTTTGTTGTTATAATAATGAACATGATGCTTCTATATCTGTATTTTGTTTTTATCGACACCTCTCTCTCTCTCTAAGCATATGGACATGTTTTTGATTTCGGTTTTCGCTTGAGGACAAGTGAGGTCTGATACATCCATTTTGCATCATGCTTTTATATCGATATTTATTGCACTATGGGTTGTTATTACACATTCTGTCACAATACTTATGCCTATTCTCTCTTATTCTATATGGTTTACATGAAGAGGGGGAATGCCGGCAGCTGGAATTCTGGGCAGGAAAAGGAGCAAATATGAGAGACCTATTCTGCACAACTCCAAAAGTCCTGAAACTTCACGGGAGCATGTTTCAGAATATATAAAAAATATTGGGCAAAGGAAGTACCAGAGGGGGGCCACCCACCATCCACAAGGGTGGGGGGCGCGCCCTACCCCCTGGGTGCGCCCCCCTATCTCGTGGCCCCCTGGCAGCCCTCTGATGCCCATCTTCTGCTATATGAGGTCTTTTGTCGAGGAAAAAATCATAAGCTAGCTCACGGGACGAAACTCTGCCGCCACGAGGCGGAACCTTGGCGGAACCAATCTAGGGCTCCGGCGGAGTTATTCTGCTCGGGAAACTTCCCTCCGGGAGGGGGAAATCATCACCATCGTCATCACCATCGATCCTCTCTGTGGGAGGGGGTCAATCTCCATCAACATCTTCACCAGCACCATCTCATCTCAAACCCTAGTTCATCTCTTGTATCCAATCTTTGTCCCAAAGCCTCAGATTGGTACCTGTGGGTTGCTAGTAGTGTTCATTACTCCTTGTAGTTGATGCTAGTTGGTTTATCCGGTGGAAGATTCTATGTTCAGATCCTTTATGCATATTAATACCCCTCTGGTTATGAACATGAATATGATTTATGAGTAGTTACGTTTGTTCCTGAGGACACGAGAGAAGTCTTGCTATAAGTAGTCATGTGAATTTGGTATTCGTTCGATATTTTGATGAGATGTATGTTGTCTTTCCTCTAGTGGTGTCATGTGAACGTCAACTACATGACACTTCACCATTGTTTGGGCCTAGAGGAAGGCATTGGGAAGTAAAAGGTAGATGATGGGTTACTAGAGTGATAGAAGCTTAAACCCTACTTTATGAGTTGCTTCGTAAGGGGCTGATTTGGATCCATATGTTTCATGCTACGGTTAGGTTTACCTTAATACTTCTTTTGTAGTTGCGGATGCTTGCAATAGGGGTTAATCATAAGTGGGATGCTTGTCCAAGGAAGGGCAGTACCCATGCACCGGTCCTCCCACATATCAAATTATCAAAGTACCGAACGCGGATCATATGAACGTGATGAAAACTAGCTTGACAATAATTCCCATGTGTCCTCGGGAGCGCTTTCCTTTATATAAGAGTTTGTCCAGGCTTGTCCTTTGCTACAAAAAGGATTGGTCCATCTTGATGCACCTTATTTACTTTACTTACTTGTTACCCGTTACAAATTACCTTATCGCAAAACTATCTTTTTACCGATAATTTCAGTGCTTGCAGAGAATACCTTGCTGAAAACCGCTTATCATTTCCTTCTGCTCCTCGTTGGGTTCGACACTCTTACTTATTGAAAAGGCTATGATAGTTCCCCTACACTTGTGGGTCATCAAGAATCTTTTCTGACGCCATTGCCGGGGAGTGAAGCGCCTTTGGTAGGTGGAATTTGGTAAGGAAAATTTTATATAGTGTGCTGAAATTTTCTGTCACTTGTTACTATGGAACATAATCTTTTGAGGGGCTTGTTCAGGGTATCTTCACCCCGATCACTAGAGCAAAGAGTTTCTCCTCAACCTACTGAACCTACTGAAAATGTTTACTTTGAAATTCCTTCGGGTATGATAGAGAAACTGCTAGATAATCCTTTTACAGGTGATGGAACATTACATCCCGATTTGCACCTAATCTATGTGGATGAAGTTTGTGGATTATTTAGTTTCATGCTATGGTTAGGTTTACCTTAATACTTCTTTTATAGTTGCGGATGCTTGTAATAGGGGTTAATCATAAGTGGGATGCTTGTCCAAGGAAGGGCAGTACCCAAGCACTGGTCCTCCCACATATCAAATTATCAAAGTACCGAACACGAATCATATGAACGTGATGAAAACTAGCTTGACGATAATTCCCATGTGTCCTCGGGAGCGCTTTCCTTTATATAAGAGTTTCTCCAGGCTTGTCCTTTGCTACAAAAAGGATTGGGCCATCTTGCTGCACCTTATTTACTTTATTTACTTGTTACCCATTACAAATTACCTTATCAGAAAACTATCTGTTACCGATAATTTCAGTGCTTGCAGAGAATACCTTACTGAAAACTGCTTATCATTTCCTTCTGCTCCTCATTGGGTTCGACAATCTTACTTATCGAAAAGGCTACTATAGATCCCCTACACTTGTGGGTCATCAAGACTCTTTTCTGGCGCCATGCCGGGGCGTGAAGTGCCTTTGGTAGGTGGAATTTGGTAAGGAAAAATTTATATAGTATGCTGAAATTTACTGTCACTTGTTACTATGGAACATAATCCTTTGAGGGGCTTGTTCGGGGTATCTTCACCCCGACCAGTAGAGCAAAGAGTTGCTCCTCAACCTACTGAACCTACTGAAAATGTTTACTTTGAAATTCCTTCGGGTATGATAGAGAAACTGCTAGCTAATCCTTTTACAGGTGATGGAACATTACATCCCGATTTGCACCTAATCTATGTGGATGAAGTTTGTGGATTATTTAAGCTTGTAGGTATGCCCGAGGATGTTATCAATAAGAAGGTCTTCCCTTTATCTTGGAAGGGAAAGGCATTGACATGGTTTAGGCTATGTGATGATATGGGATCATGGAACTACAACCGATTGAAATTGGAATTTCATCAGAAGTTTTATCCTATGCATCTTGTTCATTGTGATCGCAATTATATATATAATTTTTGGCCTCGCGAAGGAGAAATCATCGCTTAAGCTTGGGGGAGGCTTAAGTCAATGTTATATTCATGCCCCAATCATGAGCTCTCAAGTGAAATTATCATTCAAAATTTTTATGCTCGGCTTTCTCTCAGTAATCGCTCCATGCTCGATACTTCTTATACTGGTTCTTTTATGATGAAGACTGTTGAATTCAAATAGGATTTATTGGAAAGAATTAAACGCAACTCTGAAGATTGGGATCTCGACGAAGGTAAGGAGTCAGGTATAATACCTAAGTTTGATTGTGTTAAATCTTTTATGGATACCGATGCTTTCTGTGAATTTAGCACTAAATATGGACTTGACTCTGAGATAGTAGCTTCTTTCTGTGAATCCTTTGCTACTCATGTTGATCTCCCTAAGGAGAAGTGGTTTAAATATAATCCCCCCATTGAAGTAAAAGTAGTTGCACCTATTAAAGTTGAAGAAAAGACTATCACTTACAATGATACTGTTGTTCCTATTGCTTATATTGAGAAACCACCTTTCCCTGTTAGAATAAAGGATCATGCTAAAGCTTCAACTGTGGTTCGTAAGAGTAATACTAGAACACCTACCCCCTCTGAGCAAATTAAAGTTGAACCTAGTGTTGCTATGGTTAAAGATCTCGTGGCCGATAATATTGATGGGCATGTTATTTACTTCTATGATGAAGCTGCTAGAATTGTTAGACCTGATACTAAAAATAAGCATAGACTTTTTGTAGGCATGCCTGTTATTTCTGTTAAAATAGGAGATCATTTCTACCATGGCTTATGTGATATGGGTGCTAGTGCAAGTGCAATACCTCATTACTTATATAAAGAAATTATGCATGATATTGCACCTGTTGAGATAGAGGAAATTGATGTCACAATTAAACTTGCCAATAGAGACACTATTTCACCAGTTGGGATTGTTAGAGATGTTGAAGTCTTGTATGGGAAAGTTAAATATCCTACTGATTTTCTTGTTCTTGGTTCCCCACAAGATAACTTTTGTCCCATTATATTTGGTAGACCCTTCTTGAATATTGTTAATGCTAAGATGGACTGCAATAAGGATATTGTTTCTGTTGGTTTAGGGGATATGTCTGATGAATTTAACTTTGCTAAATTTCATAGACAACCTCATGATAAAGAATTGCCTAGTAAAGATGAAATTATTGGTCTTGCTTCTATTGTCGTACCTCCTAATGATCCTTTAGAACAATATTTGCTAGACCATGAAAATGATATGTTTATGAATGAAAGAAGGGAAATAGATGAAGTATTCTTTAAACAGGGACCTATTTTGAAACACAACTTGCCTGTTGAAATCCTAGGGGATCCTCCTCCACCCAAGGGTGATCCCGTGTTTCAGCTTAAACCTTTACCTGATACTCTTAATATGCTTATCTTGATGAGAAAGAGATATATCATGTTATTATTAGTGCTAACCTTTCATAGCATGAGGAAAAGAAATTATTGAAAACTCTGAAGAAGCACTGTGCTGCTATTGGATATACTCTTGATGATCTTAAGGGCATTAGTCCCACTCTATGCCAGCACAAAATAAAATTGGAGAAAGACGCGAAACCGGTTGTTCATCACCAACGACGGTTAAATCCTAAGATGAAAGAAGTGGTAAGAAAAGAAATACTAAAGCTTCTTGAGGCAGATATAATTTATCCCTTTGCTAATAGTCAGTGGGTAAGTCCTGTCCATTATGTCCCAAAGAAGGACGGTATTACTGTCGTTCCCAATGATAAAGATGAATTGATCCCACAAAGAATTGTTAAAGGTTATAGAATGGTAATTGATTTCCGCAGATTAAATAAAGCTACTAAAAAGGATCATTACCCTTTACCTTTTATTGATCAAATGCTAGAATGATTATCCAAACATACACATTTTTGCTTTCTAGATGGTTATTCTGGTTTCTCTCAAATTCCTGTGTCAAAAGAGGATCTAGAAAAGAATACTTTTACTTTCCCTTTCGGTACCTTTGCTTATAGATGTATGCCTTTTGGTTTATGCAATGCACCTGCTACTTTTCAAAGATGTATGACTGCTATATTCTCTGACTTTTGTGGAAAGATTATTGAGGTTTTCATGGATGATTTCTCCGTATATGAAACTTCTTTTGATGATTGCTTAAGCAACCTTGATCGAGTTTTGCAAAGATGTGAAGAAACTATTCTTGTCTTGAATTGGGAGAAGTGCCACTTTATGGTTAATGAAGGTATTGTCTTGGGGCATAAAATTTCTGAAAGAGGTATTGAAGTTGATAAAGCTAAGGTTGATGCTATTGAAAATATGTCGTGTCCTAAGGACATCAAAGGTATAAGGAGTTTCCTTGGTCATGCCGGTTTTCATAGGAGGTTCATTAAGGACTTCTCTAAAATTTCTAGGCCTGTGACTAATCTCTTACAAAAAGATGTCCCTTTTGTCTTTGATGATGATTGTGTAGAAGCATTTGAACTACTTAAGAAAGCTTTGATTTCTGCACCTATTGTCCAGCCACCTAAGTGTAATTTACCCTTTGAAATTATGTGTGATGCTAGTGATTATGTTGTAGGGGCTGTTTTAGGGAAAATGGTTGATAAGAAACTAAATGTTGTCCAATATGCTAGTAAGACTCTGGACAGTGCCCAGAGAAATTATGCTACTACCGAAAAGGAATTTTTAGCGGTAGTATTTGCTTGTGATAAGTTCAAACCCTATATTGTTTTTTTTGATAGAAAGACTGTAAGGGAACCCCCTACAGTACAATTGGTGCAACAAACCCAAATTGCAAGTACCATGCCTTGAACCTGGGTGGGTGGGAAGGCATCAGCCCCTTCCCACCACTAGGCTATGCCTTAGTCTGCTCAAACCCTATATTGTTGATTCTAAAGTAACTGTTCACACTGATCATGCTGCTATTAAATATTTTATGCAAAAGAAAGATGCTAAACCTAGACTTATTAGATGGGTTCTCTTGCTTCAAGAATTTGATTTGCATATTATTGATAGAAAGGAAGCTAAGAACCTCATTGCAAACAACTTGTCTAGACTAGATAATGTTCTTGATGACCCACTACCTATTGATGATAGCTTTCCTGATGAACAATTGTCTGTCATAAATGCTTCTCGTACGGCTCCATGGTATGTTGATTATGCTAATTATATTGTTGCTAAATTTATACCACCTAGTTTCACATACCAGCAAAAGAAAAAGTTCTTCTACAACTTAAGACATTACTTTTTGGATGGCCCACACCTTTATAAAGAAGGAGTAGATGGTGTTATTAGACGTTGTGTACCTAAGCATGAACAGGAACAGATCCTACACAAGTGTCACTCCGAGGCTTATGGAGGATACCATGCTGGAGATAGAACTGCACATAAGGTACTACAATCCGGTTTTTATTGGCCTACTCTCTTCAAGGATGCCCGTAAGTTTTTCTTGTCTTGTGATGAATGTCAAAGAATTGGTAATATTAGTAGATGTCAAGAAATGCCTATGAATTATTCACTTGTTATTGAACCATTCGATGTCTGGGGCTTTGATTATATGGGACCGTTTCCTTCCTCTATTGGGTATACATATATTTTAGTTGATGTTGATTACGTTACTAAGTAGGTTGAAGCTATTCCAACTAGTAGTGCTGATCATAACACCTCTATTAAGATGCTTAAAGAAGTTATTTTTCCGAGGTTTGGAGTCTGTAGGATCGAAAGTATGTCTAGAGGGGGGTGATTAGACTACTTGACCAAATAAAAATCTAGCCTTTTCCCAATTTTAGTTCTTGGCAGATTTTAGCAACATAGGACGAGTCAAGCAATCAACCTACACATGCAATTCTAAGAGTATAGCAGCGGAATGTAAAACAATTGCATATGAAGGTAAAGGGATGAGTTTGAGGGAGCAAACGCAATGTTGACACGAAGATTTTTTATCCGTGGTTCCGATAGGTGGTGCTGTCGTGCATCCGCATTGATGGAGACTTCAACCCACGAAGGGTAATAGTTGCGCGAGTCCACGGAGGGCTCCACCCACGAAGGGTCCACGAAGAAGCAACCTTGTCTATCCCACCATGGCCGTCGCCCACGAAGGACTTGCCTCACTAGGGTAGAACTTCACGAAGTAGGCGATCTCCTTGCCCTTACAAACTCCTTGGTTCAACTCCACAATCTTGTCGGAGGCTCCCAAGTGACACCTAGCAAATCTAGGAGACACAACTCTCCAAGAAGTAACAAATGGTGTGTTGATGATGAACTTCTTGCTCTTGTGCTTCAAATGATAGTCTCCCCAACACTCAACTCTCTCTCTCATAGGATTGGATTTGGTAGAAAGAAGATTTGAGTGGAAAGCAACTTGGGGAAGGCTAGAGATCAAGATTTATGTGGTTGGAATGGAATATCTTCACCTCAACACAAGTGTAGGTGGTTCTCTCTCAGAAAATATGTATTGGAAGTGTAGGCATGTTCTGAGGGCTCTCTCCACGAATGAAGAGTGGGTGGAGGGGTATTTATAGCCTCCACAAAAAATCTAACCGTCAAACACAAATCACCAAACTCGGTGGAACCGATTCAGAGAACTCGGTCAGACCGATTTGGTTCATAATGTGACCGTTAGGTGTTTCGTTGGGATCGACATGTCAACTTGGTGGGACCGATTTCATTAGGGTTAGGGCATAACGTAATCTCGATGAGAATGATTACACAAACTCAGTGGGACAGATTTTGGTAATAGACAAACAGAGAGTTGGTCAGGCAAACTCGGTGGGACCGATTCGCTCATCTCGGTTGGACCGAAACGTTACGAAAAGGAAACAGAGTGTTTGCATTGTAATCTCGATGGGACCGATCGCTCATCTCGGTTTGACCAAAACGTTACGAAGGGAAACAGAGAGATTACAATCCCATCTCGATGAGACCGAGATCCCTATTGGTGAGACCAAAAAGACTAGGGTTTCTGGCAGTGGCTATGTCAACTGAACTCGGTGGCGCCGGATAGAAAGAATCGGTGGGGCCGAGTTGGATATTTGGTGTGGGACATATGTGGATATGAGAAAGTAGTGGAGGGTTTTGGAGCATATCACTAAGCATTTTGAGCAATCACCTCATTAAGCAACACCTCATCCCTTCTTAATAGTATTGGCTTTTCCTGTAGACTCAATGTGATCTTGCATCACTAAAATATAAAATGTAGAGTCTTGTGATTTGAGCTTGAGCCAATATTTTATCCTTAGCATTTTGAAGGGTCCACTTTCTAATCCATGCCATGCCAACCATTGAGCTTTCCTGAAATATTCATCTTGGAATAGCATTAGCTCAATGAGCTATATGTTGTTAGGAATTACCAAAACCACCCAGGGATAGTTGCACTTTCAATCTCCCCCTTTTTGGTAATTGATGACAACATATAGATCAAAGCTTCGACAAGTGCTAAAAAGTATTTGAAAAACATCGTCGCTTTGAGAAGTATGTGATAAGCAAGAGCTCCCCCTAAATTTATGCATTATTTAAAATTTGCTTTCGAATCCAAATGCACAATCGATTAGGATAATGGGTTACTCTTCCATGTCACATACATCTTGGTGGAGCGCCCAAAATGATAGAAGTTAAAGCATGCACTCATCACCAAAATAAGTGAAGGATCACCTAGGATATAAGAAATAATATCATCCAACAAGCATTAAGGGTAGCATATGATCAAACACAAGATCAAACAAGTATTTCACAAGTAGCTCACACAAGCACACAATAAAGTTTCAAACAAACCAAATAAGTGCAAAGAGAGATAAAAACCAACACACTCTCTCTCTCAGCGTATGATCCATACATTTTTCCCCCTTTGGCAACAAGTTACCAAAAAGTTCAAAAATGCATAGTGCTAAATGACTCTCAAGCTTGATCTTCGGTGGGAGGTGTCGAGAGAACTCCAAGAACGAAAGCTTCTGATGAAGTAGCTGGAGCTGGTGGAGTAGCTGCTGGAGGTGGAACTAGAGCTGTAGCTGCTGGTGCTGATGTTGTAGCTCTTGTGTCTGTCACTGGCACTGCAGCAGATCTCTGTCCTCTGGGCACTCTGGCAAAAGCATCTGTGGTAGGCTTACCCTTCTTCTCCTCCGCTTCCTCCTGAAGTTGCTGAACTGCAGTTTGGATCTCTATCACCTTGACATCAAGGTCATAGAACTTCGGCTCAATGATCCTTTCCAGACTCTCTTGGTTCTTGGTCAGGGTGGCCAAGCCCTTCTCAATCCTCAGGGTGGATTGGATCAGATATCCAAGCTGGTCTTACTTGCTCTTCAAGAATACCTGAGATGCCTCATCTGCTGTTGGCATCTTTGCAGCCTTCTCTACCTTAGCCTTCTCTCTCTTTTCATGTGCTTGAGCTGAAGATAGTTCATTTTCATTCATCACTACTGTATTATCTTCAAATTCAGGATAGATGGGCAGGTTCTCCTTGTCCAAGAGATATGTGCATGTGCCCATCTTTGAGTTAATGAGCTCCTGAATGTGTGGAGCATACCCACAATTCTCTTCTGATCAGCAGCAGTCCTCTTGATTGTCTCAACAATCAGGCTCATAACCTTGAACTTCTATGGGACATCAAATATGTGCAGTAAGTTGATGGCATGTCCTCTGATCATCTTGTGATCACCTGACTTGGGTAGAAGTGTGTGCCTTAATATCCAGTTGATTGTTGGCAGACCGGACAACATGTAATGGACAGATCCAAACTTATGTGTATCCAAGGCAGCATCTGAGATCTCCTTGTACATGTTGGCCATAGTGTCGTGGTCTTTCTTCTTCTCTGCATAAATGTCCAAGCACTACAAAAAAGGACACATCCGTGACATTTTGGGCCGAACGATTTTTTTTCTGTCATACATATGACACTTCTATGACGATAACTGTGACAAAAACCGGTATCATCATAGGTGTGGTGGGATCCTACTTCTATGACAAAAAATCATGACAGAAAATGGGCTTTTCGTCCTGGGCGGGCCGGAGACGCAGCTGCATGACATTCTTTGGGCCGTCCATGATGGAAAAACCGTGGTAGAAGCGAGGGGGAGGAAAATTTCGGGGAGTTCCTGGTTACGGTGGGAGGTCGGGGGCCGAGCGATGTGCGTTTCTCTCGTACACGTACGCGCATGTGTGCGAGGCATTGGCTCTAACTGAACCCGAGCGAGGCGTTGGGCTCTAACTGAACCCGAGCGATTGCACTGCAGGCTACGCGTTACTAAACCTGAGCGATTGATCGATGGATGTTAACTGAACCCGATCAATCGATTCCTTCACTACTGCTGCTATAGAAGCCGATCGATGCTACCTCTG